>NC_086333.1:74619819-75219819 GCF_032445375.1 Bacillus rossius redtenbacheri
TCTTTTACAAAAGAACAGAAAATGTTTATCTGCGTTCGTGTCCGGAGGGCGAAATAGTTGTAGAAACTATATTCTTGCCAATGACCTCTCCTTTGTCCCCGGGACACTATCTTGGAGGTATTTAAAGTCGGGTCGTTACCACAACGCCGAAATACCACAACGCCGAACGTACAATAACGCCGAACGTACAATAACTACGAACGTACAATAACTACGAATACCATAACGCTGAATGCCAAATTGACCGCAACGCCGACAGCTAGAAAACTGCTGTGTACCACAACGCCTAAAAAATGTTGCTGCGGGGAGGGGGGGCCACAGGAGCAAAATGAAAAACAACTGAATGAATAATTTGTGTGTGTGTTTCTTAAATGTATCTTAACACCGAAATACCACAACCTAACCTAACCTAACCTAGGCTAGCCTTACCTAACCTAACCCAACCTTACCTAACCTAACCTAACCTAACCTTTGTGCCAGTCCTGCAATGACATTTTTCGGCGTTAATGTGTTTCGGCGTTGTGGTAATTCGGCGTTGTGGTGCATCCCCTTTTAAGTCCACGGAGTATATTTCTGTTCTAAAGTTAAAGTTACTCCGGTTATAAATTATTAGGGGCCGGAAATTTTTTCGCGAAAAAAAAATCTGAACGCCTATTGGACTATGATATTGGTTTCTTTCTTATAATTAGTAGACGTCTGCAAGATTACCCATTACCTTGTTTGAACCAGCCACTCAAAACGTGTTTGCTCCAGGCACTGGAATTACTGTGATTGGTGCTCTAACAGTAGATTTTCACCTGAATTATATGTACTTGCCCTATCACGAAACATAGTCAATGCTACGGTGTTTTAACTCTCAGCTGGTACAGAAATATTTTCGAGAAATATACATGCCCTTATCAATTGGTTATCAAACCTAACTGTAGCTGCATGAAGTTTTTGTAGTCTGGAGAAAATTTACTCTGAAAGAAATGTAAAAAGAAAAAATTCATGATGTGAGTACTGTTACACAAAGATTATAGGATCACTTTAGCACGAAATTAGTCTAAAACTTTTTTAAAAAACAAAAAATGTTTGGCCATTCAAGATGAAAAATTTGGTGAGATAGAGAGAGAGAGTAGATGTGTGTGTTCAAAAAAAAAGGGGGGGGGGTGTTTGTTATCATTTTTTCATGGGTTAATATCATGTTCTCCAGAAAAATTATGAGGCAGTAGCAGAAGATATAGCAATGTTTACTTATTTTCATTTTAACCTATAACGTAAACGTATCCGCAATATTTTGGGATCCCTACAAAATGACTAATTTTAGATTAAACACAGTCCCATCAAGTCTACTTTGCAGGCGCCCGTTATAAAGGTGGAATCTCAATTATCCGTCCGTTTTCCGTCCGTCTACCGCCTGTCTCCCGTCCGCCTACCGTCCGTTTTCCGTCCGTCTACCGTCTGTCTCCCATCCGTCTACCGTCTGTCCGTTTCCCGTCCGTCTGTCTCCCGTCAGTCTGTCTTCCGTCCGTCCGCCATTGCAGTTTTTCACTGTTTGTCATGGAAAAAAAATTCAAGAACGAAAATTAAGAAATTAAAAAAAAAACATAACATAAACCCACAATTCACAGAGAACAAGCCTAAATCCAGCTGATGTCAAACAGACAAACCCAAATATGTACCTGAACAGGTATTACGGTCAACACAGACGAACACAGTAGCTTTTTTTTATGACAAACAGTGCATAATTGCAATGGCGTACGTCCAAGAAATTTTATTTAATCAAAATTCCCTATTGCCTGAATCATTAAAAGAACCTATCAATGCAAAATGAAATAAATAAGCTGGAAATTTTAAATAGTTGTAAAAATGTATTCCTGGTGAAGAAGGGGGGGAGGGGAAACGTTAGTTCGTAGAAAACAGGCTTGGCGTCATTCTGCAAGAGGTAATCAATTACTCCTACAGTTGATCTTAAATGTATATATTCAGCATCCTGTAGAGGATGCAAAGCGAGTGCCCTAACAACTGATTAGAAGATACGTGAGCTAACGTAACCCCTTCCCCCGGTTATAGTTTATTTTTTTATTTTTATTATTTATTTATTTATTTAAACCCGCACGCCAGAATTGGTGGCTATTAGGCCTTGCTAGGGACCGGAAAAAATTCGCGGGTTCAATGACCTGCAGGATGAACTCCATAGTTCTACGTACGCTCGGTCAAATGCCACCCACTCATTGGCTGCTGTCTTGTGAGACGTCCCAGCGTGTTCGATAAAGCTTTGGTTGGGTGTTTCTCATTGGCCCAGCGTCATCCAGGTGAGTTGTGAGCCAACAGCAGAGGCAGCACTGAGGTATAACTATTTGTATTTTAGCCCATCGCGAAATTAATTCGCGAATTTTCCCGGTCTCCAGGCCTTGCGTGGTATATAAGATGTGATTGCTGAACGTTTGGCGCCTCTTGCGTGGTTTGTGAACCCGGCCCTAGGTCGCCAGCGAGCGCTCTGTGCCCGGTACGCGTCATTTGATTTAAAATTCATATTTCCTAAACGTCACTTGACCTAAAATTTAAAATAATCCTTCAGTCATTTGACCTAAAAGTCATTTGCCTTAAAAGTCGTTTGCCCTAAAAGTCATATCTCCTAAACGTCACTTGGCATAAAAGTCATATCTCCTAAACGTCACTTGGGATAAAAGTAACTTGGCCTAAAAGTCATTTGACCTAAAAGTCATTTGCCCTAAAAGTCATTTGCCCTAAAAGTCATTTGCCCTAAAAGTCATTTGCCCTAAAAGTCATATCACCTTAACGTCACTTGGCCTAAAAGTTACTTGGCCTAAAAGTCAGTTGCCCTTAAAGTCACTTGGCCTAAGAGTCATTTGCCCTAAAAGTCATATCTACTAAACGTCACTTGCCCTAAAAGTCAATTCGCCTAAAAGTCATTTGCCCTACTAGTCATTCGACCTAACAGTAGGGACCGGAAAAATTCGCGGTTTGGTTGAACTTCAGGATAGACTCTACCGTCTTGTATGTACTAAGGAAAATAACGCCAGTTCATTGGCTGCTGACCTGTGAGTCATCTCTACTGGTTTGCCTGTGATTCGATACTTCTATGGTTGAGAGTTTCTCATTGGCGCAGAGCCGTGAAGACGAACACTCAGCTATTAGCAAAAGCAGCTTAAAGGTATAATTATTTGAATTACAGCGCATCACGAAAAGAATTCGCGAATTTTTTCCGGTCTCTACCTAAGAGGCATTCAGCCGAAATTCATTTTAGGTTAGGGTGACCAAACGTCCCGTAAAAACGGGATTGTCCCGTTTTTTAACGATCGTACACGGGGTCCCGAAAAAGTCTCCCGGGAAGCCTTAATGTCCCGTATTTACGTTGGGTTGATGATACACTTTTGTCGCGCCTCTCCTCGGACCGTCTTCCCCTCTCCTCGACAGTTGAACTCACCCATTTTAGTTACCTTGTTTAATTATGTTTTTAAGTATGTCAGACATACTTATAATAAATAAGTATTCACTGCAAAATTATTGTTTTTATATGCCTCACAATTTAAATTAAATTACATATTCATAGGTAAATTGAAAAAGATTTATAGGTCTCTAATTAGCAAAAAAGAGCATGTTTCAATGATTACGTCTCGATGGCGGCCACTCGGACCCCCCTTTAGCCGGAGGGCATCGCCCCCAAACCCTCCTTGGATGTGTCCCGTTTTTTCAAGTTTATGATTTGGTCACCCTATTTTTAGGTGGAATGACTTCAGGGCAAGTGGAGAGTACTCTGTGTGCCGTCTCCGCCGACTGCAGCGCGCCCAGGCGGCGCCGGCGCGACCCTGAAGGCGCTCGGCGTCCTTGGAGGGCGGACGTGCGCCGCGTTATTCATGAGGCGTTAACGGCTCCGCGGCGTGGGGAGGTCCTGTGACGTCACCGCTCGCCACCGCACTGTGGCTCATTGGCCGGGTCGGAAATCACAACTGAGCCAATAGGGGGAGCGTAGGGTTCCAACCCCGGTTTTTTTCCCGGTACGCCCGATAATTATGGTACGTGCACCAGAAATTATATGCATGAGGTGGCTAAATTATGGTACGATGAAAGTGTGTCCTGGGGGAGGGAAGTGGAGTGGTTGGGAAGATTATCGTATGCGGTGGTACGTAAATGAAAGAATAATGGTACGAGGGTGGTGATAGAAATGGGGATGTCTGTTATGGTCATTTAGAGAGGAGATGTTTCCCACGAAGTTATGAAAACATTTTAAAAACATCAGTGAAGGCAGTAAGTTATATTGGGTGTGCTGTCACTACACTAAAACTGTGTGCGAAGCTACGTCCCTACCTGCTACTGTAGGCCCATTTTATGTTAGTGTCAATAGTAATGTGTTTTTGAAAACACGTGTTCAAATTTTTTTTCAAAATCTCCCCCCCCCCCCCCAAACCATATAAAATTCTGTATCCGCCCCTGCTATACAGGTTAGCTTTTATACTCTACCCTGATGAGTTTACAGGAAAATGATACATATTGAGTTTTCAAAATCATGACGCAATTATACGCTCGAAATGCCTGGAGTAGTATTGTAAGTGAAAATAATTGCAGCAAAAATATGATACGCAATGCAGGGATAACCTTCAAATAATGAGATGAAATGGCAATAAATCAACATGATGGTGATGCTTAGCCTTCAGGAAGATAGGTCCCTTCCATCTTACATAATTTATTTTTTTATTAGAGTAAAAATGAATTTTAGGGTATTTTTATTTGTATGTTAAAACTCATCATATTTTGCTGCAGTCCAATTTGAACATGTGTAACCATGCAAAAAATAAAATTATACTATTCAACAATATTTTCAATCGACGTGTTTGCAAAGTATTTATATATACTTACAAGTATCTGTATTAAAAACAGATATTACGTATTTCATTCACCTGCATTTCTATTTAAATTTTAGTTTTAAAAAATACAAGTAGTGTTCATTTTACTACATGATATGATTTATTTTAATCAAGAAATGAACATAAAATGTTTGCAAAAATGATTTTCATTATTTAGCTCAAGTCATACTACTGTTTATATTTATTTTACTACATGATATGATTTATTTTAATCAAGAAATGAACATAAAATGTTTGCAAAAATGATTTTCATTATTTAGCTCAAGTCATACTACTGTTTATATTATAGTTAACAAAGGCCATACCGAGCTAAACAACTAGCCATAGTTATTCATTTTAAATGGCGTATTTTTTTATAGCTGACAATTTAAAGTAACATAACGGTTTAACACCCCGTAAGAGAACATGCTAGGAATAAACAGTGACCATAGATCAAAACTTGTTCTTACATAACAGACTGATGTCTTGAACTGTAAGTCAAGGTCGAATAACAGGCCAGGATTTTCCTTGACGTGGATTATGTTTCCGTGCATCCCAGATTATTTGAGCACATTAAAATCCTTCCTGTTTCCTTTCAGTCACGACGCGTCAAAATATTAAATACTTGTCCCTACGTGTTATCTATTGGAATATTATGAAGGTAAAGTTATTATGTAAGAAGGGGGAAGTAGCAGAACCTATTTGCCTGTTGATCTCTTTAAAATTATTTTCTTTCGTTGTTAGGATTTTATTTTTTGTAGGATTTCGGGGGGGAGGGGGGTTGGTATCACGCCCACGTATCTCTCTTCCTCCCCCTCTCCTAATATATTGCGTACGCCCATGACTGTGGAGTCTTTTCTTTTGTAGAGGTCATTGAATGAGAAAATTATTCCAGTTTCTATATGAATAAAATACCGTGGAAAAACGTTCAGTTTATATTACATAATTGAAATGTACCGGTAAGTAAGCTACTTTCCTCCTTTTTTTATGGTCACTGCGTTACTTTTTCTGGTGCTCACGATGCAAATCAACGATGCAATGTGAGACTGACACTGCTTTGAATAAAACTGTCTCTTAGCTTATTGTTTTACGTGAAAACGTTTATTAGACTACTTAGTTACAGTGACAGTTGCTCCAACTTTCTTTCGCTAATTACTACAATGGCTGAGCCCGAAACAGATCGATAATATGTCTGTACGTGTTTGTCGCACAGTATTTATTGCGAGGCGCTTGCTACAAGCGACAAACTGGTGATTTATAAATTTTGTAGCAATTAGAGTTTTATCCTGAACTAACGCGATAGGTAGGGCCAAGCGATAACCGTGTAAATGGAATTTGCGGATGTCGGGGTACAATTTTTCAAATGAATAAATACGTACATATTATTTTTAATTAGGATCGAAAACTAAACAACACAATATTTTAAAGAAAAATTTGTGTATAAGTCATATATAATACAACAAATTATATTATTATGAACGGTAAAAACGTTAACCGACGTTATTGCGACGTAGAAAGCTTCAAAAAATCTAACAAAGTCGTCTGACGGATCGAAGATTTTTTCTTTCTTCTCACGCGAAATTTCCTCCGCTTGAAACACTTTACGGAAGTGGAGAATCAGGAGTCTCGAAACGTTAAAATAAAAGACGATTTTAATCGACGAGAATATTTTTAAAAAAATCGCTTTAACTCTGGATTTGCGTTAAGACGGGTTATTACTGGTAACTACTCTGTGTAGCCTGTATATTAAAGAGATTGATAGTTAAATGGCATATTGGTACGAAACACTTGTTATTTTTTTTCGTTCAAACGTTTTCACGAAAAATCTACGAGCGTGGACCCTGAACTGCACCTTTCTCTTGTTTTCTTCTTTTCTTCTTTCTCTTCCAGGTTTCGCTAGTGATGATTTACTTTATGCGTCTGATCTGAAGAAAGTCCACGCGTGTATATATATATATATATATATTTATTTATTTATTTATTTATTATCTCGTAAACCTTTTGATATTTGTGTGATGAGCACATCCATTACGTGGTGTTAACACGCGATGATTCTCACCGCTGTTTAAATATCTCTCGCCTGATCCAGGAATAATTCCCCCCCCCCTCCCCCCCGGTTGAACACCTGTTACGAGCCTCGCCCCCCGCGTGTGGGCCGCCGTAAATAAAAGCTAAACGCCCGCCCCGGCTTCCCACGCGGCACACAGCGGCGCCCACGCTCTCTGTGTCTCCGGGCCCTGAGGCCTGCAGTCCTGGGCTGGGGGAACCACACACGACTTAGTGACACACGACTTAGAACAGTCATGACGTAGAAACACGTAACTTAGATACACGCAACGCAGAACCACTCAACTTAGAAACGTCGTAACTTAGAACTATAACAACTTAGAGACACACAACTTAGAACAGCCATAACTTAGAAACTTCGTAAAATTCACGTAACTTAGAACTGTCTTAAGTTAGAACGATCATAACACAGAAACGAGTAACTTATAAACACGCAACGCAGAACCACGCAACTTAGAAACGTCGTAACTTAGAACTATGACAACTTAGAAACACTAAACTTAGAACAGTCATAACTTATAAACTTCGAAAAAAATCCACGTAACTTATAACTGTCATAAGTTAGAACGATAATAACTTAGAAACACGGAACTTAGAAAAAACACGGAACGCAGAACCGCACAACTTAGAAACGTCGTAACTTATAAACAACTATAACAACTTAGTAACACAACTTGGAACAGTCATAACTTAAAAACTTCTGAAAAATCCACGTAACTTAGAACTGCAATAAGTTAGAACGATCATAACTTAGAAAAACGTAAAAAAAAAGCAGAATCGCACAACTTAAAAACGTCCTAACTTAGAAAGTCATAACATAGAACTATAACAACTTATAAACACACAATTTATAACAGGCATAACTTAGCAGATTTTATTTTGTGTGTTTCTAAGTTGTGTGCGTCTCAGTTGTGACAGCACCCCCTAGCCCGGTATCCACAGTCGTGTCTTGAGCGACGTCTTGAGACCGTCTTGTTTCTCAAAGCGTTGCTATTTCAATATCCATGTTTCATTGTCAGCGAACAAGATCAGCTTCATCAAGACTGCACGCTCAAAGTAAGAGCTGGTTTGACGTACTTACAGTTGACGAAAATCCGAATAGACACACGAGCATACACGAACATTGCCGACTGGACTCATTCGTTAGGAAAAAAAATTCTGCTGCTTTTCACACAGAGCACTGAAACCCCAGAATTTGAGGCTGTTTGTAGGAGCAAGAGCTTGTGAGTATATATCACTGCATTTGAGGTGTGTTTGTACGTGGAGGTGAGAAAGTTCGTACGGCGTGAAATTAAATGCCGTCTCCAAATACAGCGCGCACGAACAAGCACTTCCCATACAGATATAGATATAAAGAGAGAGATAAAATGTTATACAGATAGATTAAGAGAGATACAGTAAGAGACACGCCTAATTTATAAAATACGCAAAAGCGCAAGAATGTAAGACTGCAAAATGTTCAGTAACCACATTTTAGAATGACCGGTTTATAAACTACGCAAGGCGCAATATCTCAACTTTACTGCGTTTTTGGCTTGCATTTCCGACGACCATGTAGGAAGATAAGTGTTCCCGAAAACTATTAAAGACTCAGATGTTTTGGGCAAAGAAATGACATCGAAGTTATTTTATTATATACAAATCTTTTATCACTTGTTAGCTTTCATGAAGAAAAAAAAAACTTAAGTTGAATCAAATTATTGACAATATCTAAATTTTTAATGATAAATAAGATTTTTTTAAAAGAAGCCGGGTGTGGTTTTATAATTTTATGTTAAGGTTTAGTAAGGTTTTGTGACTTGTGTGCTTTCTAGACGGGCCTTGGTTTTTTTCTTCCCATAGATTGCTTGTTGCGGGGGCGGGGTAGGGTGGTGGGGTTGGAAAGCTAATGCTTAGCCAGAATTCACGGCGCTAAGTGAGTAGCGGGTTGCATCTGATATATTTTGGAATTCCAGGCGCCAAGAAAACATGCATTCACCTCTTGATTTGGATCTGTAGGTATTACTATTAAGAATATCACACTTTTTATTGTTTTTTTATAAAAGTATTTGGTTGTATGTATTTCAAGTTTATATTGATTTTTACTTTAAGTGATTTTTTTGCAGCTTTTATATTAAAATGAAATTAACTGATTTTATGACCGTGCACAAATACCTACTACTGGTCAATTTTTAAAATTGTTATTAAATAGTTCACGTATATGACTTGCACTATATCAAAACTTAGCAAATTTCATCAAGCATTTATTGAGATCCGTATTGCAAGAAATGCTACAAAACTAAACTTTGATCTCGTGTAGCTCACAAACTACCAGTTTTAGAGACAATTCTCCACTTATGGAAATTCGTTTATATGTAAACATTACTTAAACACTAAAATCAGGAATAAAATTTTTTTGGGTCACACAGCCTTAAGACTTTGCGTTCCTTCATAGTTTATAAAACCGGCATAGGAAATCGTTTTCATGCGCCCTGCTCGCGATTTTATTTTTATTTTTTCCCCACAGCCGGCGCCCACGCGTGATGTCTGCTGAACAGCTTCCCTAACGAGCTCGTTAGCATGAAGATTCCCCCTCCAACCTCCCCTCCCCCTTACCCAGGACCTCTTCTTTACCTTACAGATGACCGCGGCAAAAGGTGAACCTCAGGTTTCTAAAAAAGATCCCGCGCCGCATTTGCATGAACAAGGGGGGCCATTCATCTGGACCCCGCCGTGGTTGGTTTGGGGGGGGGGGGACAGAGAGAGAGTTATGATTGGCCTCACCGGATACACCAGCTACTTCTCTCCCCGGCCATTGGTCTTCCGGCCCGATCAGCGCCGGACCCTGATTCCTCCACCTCCCGAAGCGCATAATCCGCGGACGTCATTAACGGAAATTGCGTGCAGGAATGCAACTATCGGCGATTCGAAACTCATCATACCCGTTCCTAACTGCTAACTGCTTGCTGCTGGCTTACTCATAAAATACATACTCGTTTGGTATTTTGGGAAATGCTGTGGAAAAAAAAAAAAAAACATTAATCCGAAAGGTAAATGCACTACTTTTACTTAATAAAAATTTACTTTAGTGCTGAATGTTCATGCTTAATTTGTCTATTGAGATTATATCAAGTGAGCTTTTTTTTTAATTGTTTTACAGCGCCCTCTTTCTTCTGTTTGCATTTACTGAAAGTTAATCGTCCGTTTTAAACGCATCTGTTATTAGTTAAACAATACTGATGTCACGTGTGCACTTACATATATATAAAAAATATCACATGAATATAAAATATGTCATATTTCAGCGGTTTTTTTCACGGCAGCTCTGGCTTTTGGGTTAAGGTTGGGTTTCGACAGTTTGGTGGATTTTTTTTACACAGAGGAAAAGGTTTGTTTGAATCAAACAAATATTTGTTTATATGTGGCGAAACAAATTTTTACTTGGTGGGACAAAATATTGTGTTAACTTAACCAAACTCGTTAAGTAACAAAAATAATTTGTTACACAAAACCGAATATATATTTGAGTTGACAAAATCATTTTATGTTGGGTCAACAGAATCTTTCCTACTAAAAAAAATTTGTTTTAATGAGGAAAATGTAAAATTATTTCGCCGTATGCAAACAAATATTTTGTTGAGGCAAACAAACCTTTTCTCTCTGTGTACGTCGCGCGCGCGGAATGTCACGGGAGCTCGTTGGATCGTTGTGGGCCACGACCAAGGTTAGTAGAAGGGCCACGACTCCCAGCTCACGTGCACGAAGTGTGCCGGTGAGTTGGCATCGAACCCGCGACCCTCGCCGCCAGAGCGCGACGCCTCGGGCCGGGCGCACACTGCGTCAGAGGCGACGCCACGTGATGCCTCGCGACCGCTCTGCGCCGTCACTTCGTCAAGCTGTTCTTTTCCCACATTCTTGACATCCAACTACTATCCCGATACTCCTTCAAAGATGGATTATATAAAAATTTTTTTTTTCTGAACTAAACTTACTAAACTATCTTGATTTTTTTTTGACGTAATGTCTTATAAATCGATGAACGCCGGCTACACGCACGAAAAAGCATGACTCATTGTCACGTTCCGCCTGAGCCGAGCGTGCAAGAACCGGCCAAACACTGTGCAAGAAAATCTTATATAATATTGTTACGATTTACCGCGGGTTCGTAAAGGATAGCCCAATTAAAGATTTTATCACACACAGTTTTATTATGTCACTTACAATTAATCTTATAAAATTGCAAAATAATCAATTGCACTTCAAATTTTGCTTCACCAGTCACTCATTTCTTACAATCCACACACCTCGCTGGGCCGCACCTCTGGCGCAACTCTCGCCGCAGCATCCCTCGTGGATCTCAGCCGCGGGACTCCGTCGCCGCACTCCACCGCCACCGACGCACTTGCCTTCGCCGAGATGCCACTCGACGCCTCGCTCGGAACTTCGTCGGAACTCCGCCGCGCCCGCGACACTATAACCCGGAACTGAACTCTTCGCCCTCGAACCTTCGTCCAGGGACTTCGCCGCTCTATCGCTCGGAAACTCCGCCGCGGGAAAACTCCCGACTTCACTCTGAACTTCACTGACTCCCTGCCCTGACGTCCTCGGGCATATATATAGGCCCCGGCGCAATTCCAGAACTCACGATAGCGACCGGGGCCAGTCGCGTCATTCCCCGCCGACACGATGGCAGAAATCTCTCGAAACACGTGTCGGCGGCTCGCGTAACTCCGCAGCTGTCAGGTTTCAGTAACGTGTCAAAGGCAGGGCACCGCGCGGGGAGCTGAGGGCTGGAGGGAGGGAAAGCGGCGACCCAGGTGCGCACTGCACATCTCATGTTACGGTGGCATGTGATGCAGCCCAGCTAGCTTTGCACCTGCGCGTGACGTGGCCTTGCTCACGTCCGTAACAATATCAAACAGGTTAAGGTAGCTATGCAATTATTCATAAATGTTTTCTTATGACGTTATCACGTAAAATTATCGTCCGTAAACCGACTTTACAGACAACCCACTTTTTAGCATTTTTTTCGTTATTAATTTTATTCAAGGTCTATTTCTGAAATTTTCATTCAATAATTTATTTGCATATGGTGTTCTGTCACAAATATTTTTAATAGATGATTTAGTGCAATTTAAGGGGGTGTATAAAGTAGTGTCACGTCATAATAATTACGAAGATTTGCGCGCCTTTTTACAACCCCTATATTATAGTAAGTACATATAAAATATTTGTGATAGAAGAATAAATTCAAGAGTAAAAATCTTAGATCAAGCCCTTAAGTAATGGCAAAACATATAATAAACATGTAGTAAAGGTTTTAGTTGTTTCACTCAAGCACATCGTATACGAGATACTGCATGCTCAAGTGTCTTAAAAAAGAAATAAATGTAAAATGATAGATAATTCAAGTAACACATAATGAATAATTGAATTATCCTTGAGCGTAATAAACTTGCACTTGTCGAGTCTGGACAGGTTTGTGGAACTGATAGTGCACAACTGACCACTGACAAAGCTCGCATGCAAACACAGTGGTGGTGACTCAGAGCTTATTAACATGATGTTTTCAGTCGCAAACTTTTCTTTTCTATGCAACATAATAAAATTCAGACGTGTTAAAATATTTTCCATTTCTTTCGCTTAGTGGTCAGTTATTTCCATTTGCTATAAACTTATTGAGCTATTTCAGAAACGATTGGGGAAAAAAATTATATTATCTTTGAAAGATTTGTGCAATGGGAGTGCATGACTTGATGTAGGCTTTTGGACATACGCCATTGCTTAGCACATGTATGTCTGCAGAAGAAAACTACAAAAACTACAATAACCAAACCGCTTTAACTCCATGGTGCAAAGCCAATGAGGAGTCAGCTTGTCTGCCATTGGCTGAGCGAGATGTAGTCCATTTTCTGATAAATACCCTCATTTTTCCAGCCCCTTCTCAGTCGCACCTGTGTTTCCGTACCATGTGCGTCTCTGCCTGAGGACGGGAGCAGATGGCAGTTCCCGAAACGTCGCTTGTTTCTGTTTTAGAAAACTGTTGTGTTTGTTTCGTCTTTTCGGTTGGTCGTGTTTTTGTCTTATTTTGACTGTTGTACTGAATTTTTTGGGTTCAATATTTTTTGTGCTGTCATAATTTGTGGGGTTTTTTTAGTTTCTCTTTTTGTTTTTTGTTTTTTTTTGGAAAACTATTGTGTTTGTTTTGTCTTTTCGTTTTGCTGTGTTTTTTGTCTCGTTTCAACTGTGTTGAACTTTTTTGGGTTCGTAATTTTTGTGCTATCATCATTTGTGGTTTTTTTTCGTTCTGTTAGTCCATTTTTCTTTGTTTTTTCCTTGTTTGTTGACCATATTCCTGTTGTGGAATATGGTGTGGCGTTAAATCCTGACAACAGCAATTTTTGCTTAATTTGTGTTGATGTCATTTTTTTTTTTTTTTTTTTTTTTAAGTTTTCTTCTGCAGAAATACATGTGCTAAGCAATGGCATATGTCCAAAAGCCTACATCAAGAAAAAAATTATATTTTATCATTTGCTTAACGTTTTGTTTTGATTAAAGCTCGTACGTTTCCTTTAGAATAAAACTTTATTGCATGGATTAGATTGTTATTTTGCGTACTCTGTTATTATGTAATTGCTACTTTGAGATATAAAACTAAATTATTGGTATATTAATTAGTGTAACACATAAATTTACTCTAGCATCATATTTGAATATAAACTAAATTTATAAAAAAATAATTAATCAAATTGTGATTGTGCTGGATTTAAACAATTATATTATGTTGTTTAAATTTATGTTAATTATGTAGGTACCATTCCAATTTTTTGCGTTATATACTTTGAGGTTTCATATTTTACAACATACAACAATATGTTTAGCCGGGTTATAGAAAGTAACTATGAAGGCTATTTTAAGGAAGGTGGCAATTATCACTTTAGTTATTTCGGTTTTTTTAAGTGATAAGTTGGAATCGCCCAGAAATTACAAAATACAGCATAACCGCACCAGTAAAACACTAAGCACGAAGCCAAAGAGGTATAAATTAACTAAAACTATCACGAGAACGGAGTAAAATCACGTCTGCAAATAACAAACAAACACAACACAAGAAAATCGAAACCAAGGCAGACACGAAATATATGATTATCAACGACAAAGTGAATAACACTGGAATTGAACACTGACATCTTCTTTATTCGAAACGGTTCATTAAAATGACAATCGTAGAAGATTTATCTAGTTTTGATGTTCAACGTTGTTTTTACCGAAAAAAAAAAAAATTATTGCAACCAAGATCTATTTCGTTTTTTTTTTGTTTAACTAGTTTGATTGTACTTATTTATGAAAATAATAAACATTTATTAGCATTCAGTATTTTCACAATTCAAAAAATAATAGTCTTCGGTTTAGTTGTGTGTAGTTTGGCGACAGTTTAGTTGTAAATGTAATGCTTGTCTTACCCGTCACACATTCCTCCATGACAGAGGTTGGCAGACTTCCCGACTTCCCAGTGGGATGAGCCAAATTTTAGGTAAACAGATTCTCCAATTTTTCAGAGTGCCGCAACATGTATTTTCTCTGTAACTACATAGATTTTAAGACTATATAAAAAAAACGAGATGAAATCAAAATATTTTATTCACCCGTTCAATATAAAGCCTTAAAATTAAAGGCTTCTTAGGAAAAAAAACTGTATGTGTGAAGTCCATGCGCGACAGAAGTGATACTTCTTGCTCATTAGTTATAATAGATAGAGATAAAATATTTACTATTACGGTCACACTGCTAACTTAAAAATTAATGATACTTATAAATTTCAATTTCACAAATCATAACCTCGATTCCAAGCGAATAAAAAAAATTGTAGATACTTTAAATTAAATAGAATAAATGTGGTAGCGTAAGTCGTTTGCCGTTACGTAAACTGGAGGAGTAGACGAACACAAGCAGCGTTACGATAAATTCCGTAGCATCACTTCACTGCTGCGTCATTTATACCTCTCCACTTCCGGCCGTTACAAACTAACATATTTAGAGCATGCTCCGCTACGTACGTACCCCACTCACTTGCCGTCTTCCCATTCGACCGCTAGCGCATGCGTTGGAGTGGCGTCGCCGCTGACGCACTCTCCTCCTCTACCGGTTCCCCCACCACGTGCCTAACTGTTCCCCTCATGCGATAGGAATTTTCGTAACGCTCGGAAAATTTATACCCCCCTCAGCAAAGAAGTTTCACTTGCAAAACACGCAAATGTGAAGAAAAAATGTGGTAATCATGAGTGGATTTATTTTAATTGAATAATTGTAAAAAAGGGGGTTGTCTGTAAAGTCGGATTACGGACGATAATTTTACGTGATAACGTCATAAGTAAACATTGAAGAAAAATTGCATACTTTTTTAATTTTCAAATATTATTTACAGTATTGGCAAATTTTAATTTAAATAATTTGTTTAAATATAATCACGAACAATTAGTTAAAGAGCCCGCCTTAACCTGTTTGATATTATAAAAGATTTTCTGGCACGGTGGTTGGCCGGTTCTTGCACGCTCGGCTCAGGCGGAACGTGACAATTTTTCGTGCGGTCAGCCGTCGTTCATCGATTTATAAGACGTTATCACATCAAAAATTTATAGAAAGGAGCTGAGTGATTGCAGTGGCGGGGTTGGTAGATGCGAGCGCAGGTTGAGGACATGCGTGGTGACTGTGCCTCTTGATTCTGTTCGGCGCTGTGGCAGCGCTGTGAGCTGTAGAGCCATTGAGTTCCACGTGAAGTGCCCGCGGTCTGCCAGGACCAAGGAGTACAGAAGTAGAGAGAGATTTCACTCCCAGGTTGAACCTCTTTCCTTATTTTTTTCTCGGATAACCGCTACTATGTACCTAATGTAATAATACCAACAACCAGTGTGAAATAAACCATGCAAAAATGTATTTTTAATACGTATTTTATTAATGCATAATGTTAAATTATGGTTTTAAAATAGTTTTCGAACGTTTTTTTATTTATTAAATAAATGTACAAAAATTTAATGCAATGTTATTGTTTAAGAAGGTAATTTTGTTTGGCCCAATAACGCAGGATCTAGGGCTCTATATTGAATAAGATTTAGGATGTTATTTTTATTCCAGATTAACGGAAATATTTATTTTAATTCCGCCCTGCCCCCACAAAATTTTTTTTTTTTAAATTATAATCGTTCGGAGAATAACTTAGGTTATCATCTATTCATCAAATTAATAACTTATTCTGAAGTCCAACAAATACACATAACCTAACAACCCCATGTTTACTTGTAGATTGTCAAATATTTATTTTCAACTATAATTTTTCACATCGTTTCTAGGCTTAATATTTTCACAGTGTCTTCTTCCAAAAGTTTACTTCTTAAATTTTTCCATGTCAACTTTTTAAATAACTCAAAGTAATACCAAATTGCATTCGTTTCAAAATCAAACTATAACAGTTATAAATTTTTAAACGAACAGTGACACCAACACCTATATTCAAAATATCAAAGAAATAATTAATTTAGCATGAATGATTTTAAACAAGTAAACTAAAGAAAATTTCGAAAATAAAATAAGATTCCTTCAACAAAATCAAATTATTCAAAATCAAATTATTAAATTATTTAGTTTAAAATAGCTTTCTCACGTTGGCACAAGTCTTTTCCACAGTCTTAAATAAGCCATCGTATGACCTAACTATAGAGACTGGAAAAACTCGCGCTTTGGATGACCTCTAGGTTAGACTCGAAAATCCCCTGCACGCTCGGGGAAAATGCTCATTGGCTATTGACTCGTGACACATGTCAACTGGAACGCTTGCGATTCGATACTTTTTTTGGTTGAAGGTTTTTCATTTGGCTCAAAGTCCTTCAGATAAACTGTGAGCCAATCACAGAAGCAATATAAAGGTGCAATCGTTTGGCTTCTATCATATCGTGAAATTAATCCGCGAATTTTTTCCGGTCTCTACATATCTAGTGACGAGCCAGGACGAGCCAAAACCGCGGAACGGCAAATCGCCACGCGACGAGCTCTTGGAATTCCCCAGTGTCTCCCCACAGCAGCTCGCCCCAACAGCAGATGCGCGCGCGGCGAGTGTGCAGCGGGTAATTACGCCTAGTAAATGCCGCTCGTCGGGGGCGAGAAAGTAGTCCAGGCGGAGGTGTCGAGGTGGTCGTCATCCCGTTCAGCCGGGCTCGACGGATACACTGGCTCGCACTGGGCGCGCTTTTCCCGCATCTCCGGACAGCAGTCTTTCAGTACACGCCAGAGATGTGTAGCAGCTAAACCTCGGTGAAGAGAAAACTCACGAGTAGAGACCTGTAAAATTCGCGAATTCATTTCGCGATAGGCTAAAATACAAATAGTTATACCTCAGTGCTGCCTCTGCTATTGGCTCGCAACACACCTGGATGACTCTGGGCCAATTAGAAACACCAAACCAAAGCTTTATCGAATCACAGGCTGCTTGCTACGTTGGGACGTCTCACAAGACAGCAGCCAATGAGTGGGTGACATTTGACCGAGTGAACGTAGAACTATGGAGTTCATCCTGGAGGTCATTGAACCCGCGAATTTTTCCGGTCCCTCACTCACTCAGTCGAGACGACTCACAAGTCAGCAGCCAATGAACAGGTGGCATTTGCCCGAGTGTGTAGAGTGTAGTAGAGTCTATCCTGGAGGTCATTGAATCCACGAATTTTGCAGGTCTCTAGTTATCATGTTTGCAAATACAAAACAATATAATAATACTAAACTCGGACACAAATTTTAACTTAGATTTTTTTTTAAAAAAATAATTCCAAGCGTGATAAATATACGAAAAATGTATTTTAAACTACATTTCTTGACGCGAACCACACGTAATTTCCGAAACCGCCACTAGAATTCGCTGCCTGAGAAGCTACGTTGTCTGTTGAATCATTTGCTTAGCAGACCAGAATATTGAACTACATATTGAAACACAGTCCATCTAGTTTAAAAAAAAAAAAAACATTTGACAGGTAAATACTACAAAGTTTCCCGTTGGCTTTGTGAAACTTTTGGTTCGCGCCATCCGACAGAGAAGGCAGCGCAGATGTTACACATTGCTGTTTTACGAATATATTTTTGAAGTGTAAAACTTCTATAGGAAATTTTGGATAGGGAGTAAATTCACGTAAGTCATCATCGACATGGTTACGTGACGTGAATGTGTATGTGTGTATATATTTATTTATTTATTTATTTATTTATTTACACTCAGTGGTGCGCGCGCAGCCAGTACGCGTCTTCAGTCCCTGTGCATCAGTGCTGTGCATATGTGATTCGAATGTGTGTATGCAGTAAAAAGTGAGTATAAGATATATTAATATTCTCATATAGATATATAATTTGAATAACGAAGAAAACGGAGTCATCGTAGCAATATTACCTAAAAATTAAGAACATCATTATTCATTTTTTTAATACCTACAATTACTATGCAATGCGTATTTTATAGAAATTAAGGAGTTATTTTACTAACGTGATAAAACAAATTTGTTGTGTGCTAATATTTCTTTCGTAAAATGATTTACAAGTTTTAATTTAAGATCAGACAGTTAATTTGGATATCCAAAAATTACTACTGTTAGTTTATAGTTTTAAGTTTTCACTTCTGTCGGCAGTCCTCATGACTCATGACTGCTATGAATTTTTTTTGACGTGACAACGTCTAATAAGTCGATTAACGCCGGCTGCACGCACGAAAAAGTGTCCCGTTACGCTCATTGTACGCTTGCGCCGCATCTATCTCTCTTCAACTCGACTGTTTATAAAGTGAAGTGAAAAGTTAATGTGGTTTTCATTGCTTATTAAAACAACCATTTCGACAATAAAGGTTAATTATTCTTGCATTTTAAAAATCTATTATTAGTTATAATTTCAAGTATTTCTTCTTTTATTATTAATATAAAAATGATTCAATTTCATTCATTAAAGTATGCAATAATTTCATCAATGTTTTGTTATGACGTTGACACGTTAAACTATCGTCAGTAAACCAACTTTAGACAACCAATTTTTTTATTATGAATAGTTTATACGATTGCGGCGCTGTTATCGTTGTCTTCGCTCCCATTCAACGGCGTGTTACACGACGCGGTGTTTGAACCTGAAGAGGCGGGCCGCCGCAGGATCTACCGTCGTCCATCTCTCCATCTCCGGGCGTGCGCTCCAATTACCCGCTTTGCTGATAGCAGCCGCCCACAATCGTGCGTGATCCCGAGTTCAGATAACAGACAATGGCTCCGGCGGTTCCCACACCGACAGCTCGAAGCCGCGTCGCTACACGGTCATTTTTTGTTCTGTACTGGAACAGAAATACTCATGTAAAATTATATCTGTGCTTGTTGCGTAAAAAAATGGTTGTCTGTAATGTCGGTTTACGGACGATAGTTTAACGTGACAACGTCATAACAAAACATTGATGAAATGACTGCATACATTTATGAATAAAACTGAATCATTTTTATTGAATTATCACTATTTTGTATGGATACAAAGAAGGAGTGAAATTAAATCTACAATTTAATTGATAAATTTAATTTTATTTGCACTCATTAATTCAAATATGTTTATTACTTTAACGAAGAGATTATTTTAACTATAACTTTTATACATGTTTGCTATTTAACATCTTCCAATCTGTGTTATTCTGTTAAAAATAGGACGATGATAGGAAAAGTAGGAAACAAATGGGAGTGTTTCAAGTTTAATGTGCCTCGAAAAAGTCAAATCTGTGGTTGTTCCAATAGAGTGGAAGAGAGATAGATGCGGCGCAAGCGTATAATAAGCGTAACGGGACCAAGCTTAACGGGACAATGTGCCTAACGGGACAGTGAGTCAAGCTTTTTCGTGCGTGCAGCCGGCGTTCATAGATTTATTAGACGTTGTTACGTCAAAAAGGTTAAGTCCAAAGTCATAGTTTTGAGAAAATCGCGATTGAAAATTATCAGGTTTCTTGAAGTCAGTTTTTTTCAGCTTTATTAACTGCTTTATAACTCCGGAAACTCATTAAATGTTTTAAAATAATGTCTCTAATCTCCCTTATCAATTATAAAAGTTAATAATACAATATCACTATGTATTAACCATTTGTGACTTAACCCTCTTTACGCAACAAGCACACACACACACACACACACACACACACACATATATATATATTTGTAAATTTGTACATACTTTCACATGAAAACAACTGTATCGCTACAAAAATACTGGGTTCTGTTTCTTAACCCGGGCTTTGTGTTGTCCCAGTACCTCTAACAGTTTTAAGTTAATTGTAAACGAACATTATTTCGGAACGTTAGTAATTTTTTTTTCTGTTTGATATTTCTTAAAATTATTTTTAAAATAACAAAATGACGTTGGTGGCATGAATCTTCCCATGGAGAATACACAAAGGTTAAACAGAAAAAAAAGAGCTTTATTTATTGTTTATTAAAAACTCGATACCTAGTGAGGTATGTATCTTGTGTTTGTGGGTCGGAATGATAAGTGCTTCTAGCGCGATATCGCCTCTAAGCGCAAGGCTCTGAACTGGCGTGCAGTCTTCTCGTCGAGCATAGGACAACTATGAAATTATGAGCGGTAAAAAAAATGAAGTTAAAGTAATGCAAAGGAATTGTAAAGACCGGAAAAATTCGCGGATTCATTTCACGACAGCCTAAAATGCATACAGTTATACCTCAGTGCTGCCTCTGCTATTGGCTCACAACTCACCTGGATGACTCCGGGCCAATGAGAAACACTCAACCGAAGCTGTGTCGAATCACAGGCTGCTACATTGGGACACCTTCGCAAGACAGCAGCCAATAAGAGGGTGACATTTGACCGAGTGTACGTAGAACTATAAAGTTCATCCTAGAGGTCATTGAACTAGAGAACTATTCCGGTCCCTAATCATAGGCCAACTTTGAAATTATGAGCGGTAACAAAAACAATTGATTGTTGTGGGGGGGGGGGGGTTTGAAAGAAGATAAAGTTGTAATGCAAAGGCCCTTGTAGGATGTTTGCAAGAATCTGTACCGGAAGTTTCAAGACTGAAACTTGTCCTGAAAACACGCGTTTTGAGCCCTTTCCACTCTTCTAAAATATGCAGCTTGAGAACGAAATGCTGAACCAGATCCACCCATCGCAATCAAACACCACTCGGATATCTCGAGCAGTTTTCAAATCGCCTTGTTTCTTCTGAAGCTCTGCACACTGTGTGTGTTCCCGTGTAGGCGGGCCCCGTTAAGTTTCTTATGAAGCACGTGGCCAACAAAACTTTATCATGGTAGTTGATAATACTGGTGAGAAGTCAGTGGAGCAAACACGTATTCGACGCACCAAAATATATACATGTGCGAGTATCCTCGCATTATGTGGCATATTAAAAAAAAAATTGGTTGTCTGTAAAGTCGGTTTACGGACGATAGTTTAACGTTACAACGTCTTAACAAAACATTGATGAAATGATTGCATACTTTTATGAATAAAATTGAATCATTTTTATTGAATTATCACTATTTTGTATGGATACAAAGAAGGAGTGAAATGAAATCTACAATTTAATTGATAAATTTACTTTTATTTGCACTCATTAATTCAAATATGTTTATTACTTTAACGAACAGATTATTTTAACTATAACTTTTATACATGTTTGCTATTTAACTTCTTCCAATCTGTGTCATTCTATTAAGGATAGGACGATGATAGGAAAAGTAGGAAACGAATGGGAGTGTTTCAAGTTTAATGTGCCTCGAAAAAGTCAAATCGATGGTTCTTCCAATCGAGTGGAAGAGAGATAGATGCGGCGCAAGCGTACATTGAGCGTAACGGTACAACTCGTAACGGGACAATGAGTCATCGTTTTTCGTGCGTGTAGCCGGGGTTCATCGATTTATGAGACGTTGTCACGTCAAAATACGCATGATCTCTGTGTACGAGCAAAGGGAGTTGACGCAGTTGTAAGATGTTGGACTCGCCATCCGGAGGGACTTCGTTCACATCTTGGTCCAGTCTTTTCCATTCACGTTTTCCGTGATTTCTCCGAATGACTCCATGCAAACTATGTAGTGGTTCCTCGCGATACGTCTAAGTCTTGGCCGACTCGTTTCCGCGGTATTTCTGATTGGTCTTCAGTGTTCTGGTTTATAAAAACTTCGCTTTCAAAGAGACATCAAGATCAACGGGAAATAAAAGACACGCGTATTAATTATAGGTAATACACGTAAATTGCTTTCTTAAAATACATCAATAATGCATAAATGTTATATATTTATGAACTGTAATAAAACCAATGTTTATAATGTAACTTCAAATTTAAACTTTGTTTACGTTCATTTAATTTGTATAAAAAATGTAAACTTCCTGCCCTTTTCCTCTAATAAATATGTGTATTCTACTATCATGAATTTTTTTACTGGTTTCCAAAACTAAAAATCTTTTTATCTCGATAATAATGAATCATTATAGGAAAAATATTATACTTTTGTTTAAAAAATTAAATGTTAAAAAAGAATGGGCCGAGAATGAATGGAATTTTTCTCGTCTCATTATGTAACCATTATTATTTACGTTTTACACATTGATCAACGGAATCAAAGGCGTTATTTTCATATTCACTGCTGCTTTACGCAAGCCTTTTTTTTTATTATTATTCCCTGTTTTCAGTGAATCCAAAAGAGATCGTAATTTAAAAAAAAAAGTGTTCTTCGAGCGAGTGTGTGTGTGTGTGTGGTCCAGATGAGAACACGATCCTCGGGTAGGTATTGCAAGAAACGTGGAAGCAGAGCAAACTCTTCGGTTCCCACCTACAAACCTGTGGTCCGGGAAAAACCAAACAGGTCTGATCGTGACCCGTTCCCAGCACGAAGTGCGTGACATAACGTTCCGTTAACCTGTGCCAACAAGATTGGCCGCTGGGCGAGCGAGCTGGTTGTACGTCACATTTAAAGACAGTCTCCAGTAAATAAAACTGCACTGTATTTTTTTTTTGATGGAACGTAAACTTACAGGTATTTGAAAATTTGTACATTTACATTTAAAAAAAAAAACTGTATCGCTACAAAACGGGGAGCCCCGACGGCACGCAAGGAATAGATTCGATTTCTAATTTTGTTCGTGTCGTGCCACACGACGGAAATCCAAACGTAAAAACTTACAAAAACTAAACTTTCAAAAAATATATTTACCTACGTACTTGGTAAATCTTTGTGATAAAAAAAATGGGGTTGTCTGTAAAGTCGGTTTACGGACGATAATTTTACGTGATAACGTGAGTGGAAGAGAGATATCTGCGTCACAAGCCGAACGCTTAGGCCGATCGTGCCTCTCTATCGCTTGTTCCGCGCTCTCGCTTGCACGCTCGGCTCAGGCGGAACGTCACAATGAGACATGCTTTTTCGTGCGTGCAGCCGGCGTTCATCGATTTATAAGACGTTATCACGTCAAAAAAAGAAATTTCGTTTTACGCGTGGGTACACTTTCACATTTGCAGTATGCCTTCGTCTGTTTACGTAAACGGATATAATGGTGTTTATGTTCAATGAACATTGGTAAAGATTTAATTTAAGAATGCACGAGTTCACGGAAGAACTTTTAATTAATTAATTTCAGGTTAATGTTTTTTTTTTGTATGACATTGGGTTAAAGGTCTACAGGGGAAAAAATAGCATGTGCTGAGACAGCATGTTCCTTTTCTCTTCTACGCTTGTTTTTTGTTTTATAAAGCGCATTCTATACGCAGTCGGCTCGGAAAGATTTGCCGTCGGCCAAAATATATTCATGTAGTGTCGATGTCGTCGCGTTATTGTGCCCCTGGGGTTTATCGAACCTGTCATGCTGGGACGCTGTGCGACGGTCTGCACAGAGAAAAAGGTTTGTTTGAATCAAACAAATATTTGTTTGTATATGGCGAAACAAATATTTACTTGGTGGAACAAAATATTTTGTTAGTCTAACCAAACTCGGTAAGTAACAAAAAAAAAAAAATTGTTACACCTAACCAAATATACATTTGAGTTGACAAAATCATTTTGTTGGGTCAACAGAATCTTTCCTAGTACAAAATATTTGTTTGAATTAACAAAATATATTTATTTCGCCATATTATATAAACAAATGTTTTGTTGAGGCAAACAAACCTTTCTCTCAGTCTGTCGGGCTTGTGTTCTCGTCGCGGCAGTCAGTCGCGAGGACTCCCCTCAGCTTCGGTCGACGGCTCCCACGGCTCCCGGCCGGCCTTTTCCTCGTCGACGGGACTCGTCGACGCGCACTCCCCCGGGGGGGAGGGGGGGGAGGGGGCGGCCCTAATCGAGGAGCCTCGCGTCCCGGCAGGCGGTCGACGGGGCTTCTTCCGCCGGACAGCCCAATCGCGTCGACGACGGCGCTAGGTTCGGGAGCGTTCCCACGGCTCGCCCTTCATCCACGAGGGGGGAAGGAGGGCCACTAAAGCGCCCCATACACTAGCGGATATGCTCGCCAACTTGGCTCGGCGAGCATACCCGCCAGTGTGTGGCAGGTCCCAACATGCTCGCCCCGAGCCCACAGCGAGTGTTCTGTCTGTTGTCGCATCGTCATGTCTTCTAGTGACAATCAAGTTTTTTGGGAGGAGTTCGTAAATTTATATCACACTCTTCGACCAGTGTGGGATGTAAGGAGTAAGGAATATGTCAATAGGCATATCAAAACTATAGTGCTACGAACAGCTAGTGAAAAAAAGCCAGAGAAATGTTTCCAGACGCCGACGTAAACTTTGTGAAGAAACAAATTGACAATTTACGTGCAAGCTTTCGTTGTGAACTGCGAAAAATTAAAACATCCAAACAAAATAATCCGCCAAACAGTGCAATGCTACTTGCAGCCATTGTGCCGACTGTCTTTATAGAGAAAGAGACGAGCATGCTCGTGTAGTGTGTGGTAGTGGCCATGCGCCGAGCATATCCGCTAGTGTATGGGGCGCTTAAAGCTGGGTTTACGATATATTTCCTTAAGAATTATAACTTAACATCGAGCACACAATTAAGTCAAAACTACATTTTCCAGTTTATGATTGACATAGAAGTCGTTAATTCTAACCAATCACAGCACAAAACACATGGTCGACCATTGTTCGAAATGGAGAAGCAGGTTTGAAATATGTTATTGAAAAATGGGATATCTATTTTTCGAAATGGATGATGATTACAAATTACAAATATACGAATTCTAACCCAAAATACTGCCTCGCTCGGTCCAATAATAAGACATAAACTTCCGGTTGAAAGGTTCCGGTTTGTTGTGATTGGTCGCTTCCCTTAAGTCTTAACTAAAAATATAAAATATAACCATTTCTATTAAGTCTTAAGTCATCATATGGTTCGCACACGACCCGTCAAAATTCACACACGACAATCATAAACCATTCCACTAGTTTACATAGAGTCATATGGTAAGTACACGACTAAGTCTTAATTATTAATTTTCAATCGTAAACCCACCTTTAGTTCGTCTCCGCCTGCCCTGGCCTCCCCCCCCCCCCCTCCCACACACACACACACACACTTGCCGCTCGGACTATGACATCACGAGTAGGACGAGGATTCCTGGGTGGCGTCGTTCCCGTACCTACACTAGTTGAAGTTCCCAGAATAGCTTACCAGTATTGTCAATATTGTTGATTATTCGATAAATTTTTCCTTTTGTTAAAAAAAATACATATATATAATCATGCGGTAATTTACGTAAAAATAATACTCAGTATTATTTCGAAAAAAAAAATAACGTATATCACATTTACAAAATAAAAACCATATCCATGTTACAAAATCTTTCTTGTAGTATTACAAACTAGTATTTGTTTTTGGCAACTGGGTTGCAAAGGAATAATTTTTTTTTGTGAGAGTACAGAACTTCTTTTTTGACAATGACGATTTTCTGTAATTTATATTCTTTTAAATGAAGTATGTATCGGAGGCCGATCACTGCGCGTGTTCACTCGCTTCCAGTCACACACCCACGAACTATTCGAGCTCGTGTACCTTCGATTTTTTTAAAGTTATACTTATTAGGCGCGTTATATATATATATGTGTATATATATATATATATATATATATATATATATATATATAAAGGATGAGTGTGTTTTTTTACGATGCGCGCGCAGCAAACAATAAAATTTACGCAGGTTGAAAAAAAAAAGTTTATATACAAATAAAAACTATACATGTCTTATCTTATACTTTAGTCACTGATATTGAATATGGATTCATATAATCAAAAACATTTCTTTATTGTGAATATTATTTATATAAATTGTGTTTACAAACAATTTAAAGTGTTTTTATGTAAGTATAGTTATGCTCCCTTATGTATAATATATTTTCATTGCGACTTATTACGTTATTATTTAATAAATAATTAAAAGTAATGAGTTTGATCAAACTTTCAGCATATTTATTTAATTTTATTAATAATTAAATTTTATCTTGAATATTTTACTAAATGAAATAATTTATTGTATACCTGTGTTTATATTAATATTGAATACTGAGTATGTTTTTTTTAATTTAAACTTTACCAAACGTATTTATAATGTCAGTTCAGTCATTTATTATTTTATTCTAATTAATTGTTTGCAAGGAAAGATTAAGTTAATTTTTTTTTTTACCAAGCCAAGGAAGTATAACTTATAACGTGCGCACATAACGTATACGCAACCATTTTTTTTTTTAATTTTGTTAAAGTGAAAGGTATGTTAGATTAGATGTTCTTTGGATGATTCTTGCAACTGGATGGAGATGGATTTGAACCATTATTTTGGACAGTTGCCATTTCTGGTTTACACTGTATGTAAAGAATGGACGAGGAAAGAAAAAGGATTAGTTGATTAGGTGTGTTAACGCTCAGCCTCACCATGATTTTTTCTTTGTCATAACTATTATCCTATTTAACTAAAAACTTATTGTAACACGCTACCTCACTTGCATTTGTTGAACTCTCTCAAATTATTCTAACAGATATTTAGTAGTTGTGAAAAGTGGCGCAAGTGATATTTATTTCTCGACTTTTATGTTAAGAACAGTAGGTAGTATTTCAAAACAGCACAGAAGTGGCCTGCTTCCATAACTCTGTGGTGCAAGACTTTTTAGAGCGGTTTCATATTACAAATACAGTTCATAATCAAAAAAATTTTTTCATCGACATTCTATAAATCAAACGTCTCTACTAGACACATTCCAACAAGTTCTATATACACCCAATGTTAACATTTAAAAAAATAAAAAAAAATGTTGGTGCTGTTGTTGAAATGATTTCTACGGCCGAGAGCCAATTTGCTTTCAGGTGTCAGCCGCTTTGAGCGAGTGAAGGTGAATTTCTTTCTTTGGCGTCTCGCCATTTATCTCGTGTGCATATTCGCCGAACCGGTTGCGAAAGCTGGACTCGAGAAGTCTTAGTGGATGACGCCTGCAACATCTTAGGAGCTCCGACAAGGATTTCTTGACCAATGGCATTTATGTGTCGCTGAACGTCAGGACTGGAAAGTATATAGGATGTTTCAAATCAAATGATGATGAATAAATGTTAATCATTAAATAATATTCGGTAATAATAATAATAAAGCAAGTTCAAATTTAAGATATGTTTAAGTTCATTTGAATTCGTATTAAAACGATTATTATCCCTTTTTTTCACTTTAAAAACCTTTTTAAGGTGTATTATACTGTCATGCATTTCTTCATTGGTTTCATCATGATCGTAATGAAAAATTGTAGGAAAAAGACATATTTTTGTTTAAAAGTTAAATGTTTAAAACTATGGACATAGCATGAATGGCATTTTTCGCGTAACCATTATTATTTAAGGTTTACACATTAATAAAAAGAAAGGTTTTTTGTAATTAAACGCGTTATTTTCATACGTATTCACTGCTGATTTTCGTGAGCCTTTTAAAACTTATTCCCTGCTCTCAGCATTAGTCCGAAGAAATCGTAATTTTAAAAAAAAATTGTTTACTTCGAGTGAGTGAGTGACACATACGTAAGGGTATGAAAGAAAAACGCCAGACGCGCGCAGAGCGACACACATCATATGCTCGTAACTCGTGCTAGAGAAGGCTACACGTGCTGTATTGAGGAATGATGGGAAACAAGTCAGAACGAGATTGAATGACAGGACTCACTCCTTGGGACGTCCGGGAATTTCCGCGTGCAATCAGCAAACGAGCCCCTAATTAACAGAAATATCGGCGTGACCGCTGTACGATTCTCGAATCTGACAGGCGTCTTGTTGCTTAAACATCCAGTTGAGACGACTCAAAAGCCAGCAGCGAATCCCTGTTAAAAATATGTATCAAACTTAAATGGACGGAAAATGCTGGTCACAAATCATCCAGGGAATTACGGTCACCGTGTTCACTTACTTCAAGTATGAACTGACAAGAACTATTTTTTATACATTATATATACTACTTATATATAGAGACCTGCAAAATTCGCGGATTCATTCGGTGATAGGCTAGAATTCAAACACATATACCTCTTAGATAGTTTTCCTATTGGTTTACTGTTCATGTGGACGCATCTCAACCAGTTTTAAACCCTCAACCAAAGAAGGATCGAATCACAGATAAACCAGCTGAGACGACTTACAAGTCGGCAGCCAATGAACTTGCGTTATTTGCCTGAGTGTACAGGGGTATGTGCAGTCTATCCTGAAGGCCATTGAAACCGCGAATTTTGCAGGTCTCTACTTATATACTATTTTTTATACATTCAAAATCACTCGTGTTTTCTTCCATGCGTGTGTCTACCCTGTTTTCAATGAAACACAACTCGGGAGTCGTAATGAGGAATTTTTTTTGCTATGAAGATGCAGCTGTCTGAAATATCGAAGAACTCTTAGTTTATTAGAGGTCCATCTTGGGTGCAATGTTTGTTGTGCTTCCTTTGCATCACCGTCCGAGAGCCCGTGCGTATGATGCATGTCGGCCTTCTCTTGACGTGCGTGCGCTTCCATCTGGTTGGATACACCAAACACAAGTTACAAAGTTTAGGCCATTTTGCTAGTACACTGTTAAAAATTTTAACCTTCAATTTATCGAGGAACACCCGTTAAAAAAATATCCGTTCATCTTTACCACAACCGTCGTAAATTGTCGGACACCGAGTTCACTCACTTCGGACATTAGTGAAACATTCAAAAACTGGTTAAGTTTACAGCAATAACACTCCTTATTTTGTCCACGTGTGTATTCATCTTCGTTTGTAACGAAACATACAACTCGGAACTCGATAGTTTTTTTTTTCTTCGAAAAATTCAGTTATTTGAATTTACAAAGACATCATCGTTTATTTGAGTTGAATACTTCGTTAAAAAAATTCCGTCAAATTTACTGTATTGTTCTAACACACACACAACATGGTCTACAACCTTGCCTGAACAAACTCCCTCGGCGTGTATGTAATCCCGCCTGAAGGGAAGGCAGGATAACCGGTAAGAACCTCAGTAGGTAACTGCTCCCTGATGATGGGGACTGCAATGTCGACCGAAACGTCGGTGAATTATTATTCACCAAGGACACGGTTACAACCCAGAAGCCAAGCTACTTCAGACGAAGGCCGTGAAAGCGCCTGCGAACATTATTGATAAGTGGATCTTTTACGTGTCCAAATATTCGGAAAAAAAAAAGTCCGAACTGGGCATTGGGTTCCGAGGACCGGGAAATAGATAACGTAATTTCCGTTCCCGGCATGGAATTCTAACAGCTGAACAGCTACGTCGAGAGGTTGAGGAGACCCATCCCAACATCGACGCCACCGAACAGCGGTTATCCCACCGTGTACCCCAGGTTACCAACGGTGCTTGCCGCCCACTGTGGTTCCAGGCAGTACCGACACGGGCCCATACCTATCACTAGGGGCAGGCATTTTTCGCGAAAAAACCTGAACGTCTACTAAACTGCAACAAGGTATACCCGCACCAGATGTTTCTTCCTTGTGATTGGCGGCCGTCTGCGAGAGAAGTCGTTGCCTTATCTGACCGAGACACTCAGGTAGTGTTTACTTCTGCACTGAATCACTGTTATTGGTGTTGTTACAATTGACATGTACCTGAAAGGAACTCGCAGCCAATCACGGAACATAGACGGTGCTACATTGTTTTGACTTTCAGCTAGCCTCGGAATCTTTTCGCGAAATGTGCATGCCCCTACCTATCACGACTGTTGCCACTGTCGCCTCTCGCCCTGGTCGCAACGAACACGCTAACGTTTTACATTTCAGGAGCCGCCGCGCGCGTTTCGTTCGCAAACCTCCGTCGACGCTGTTAGCCGGGCGGCGCACGGGCGAGAAACTCTAATTACCGAGACTGAGACCGAGTTATTTGAAATAGTTCCGAGCCCAATCACTAGATTGCAGCTTTCATAATACATTACTAACATAGCTTCACTGATTGTGAGAAGTAATGCTTGTAGAGACCTGTAAAATTCGCGGATTCATTTCGCGATAGGATAGAGTCCAAATACTTTTGACATTATTTTGCTTCAGTTTATTTGAATGACTCTGGGCCAATGAAAAATCTTTAACAGAACAATTAGCGAATCACGATCATTCCAGTCAACAAGTTGTTACGAGTCGGTAACCAATCAGCAGATGTAATTTGCACGAGTGCATAGAGGATCATGGAGTCTATCCTTTAGGGATTTGAAATCGCGAAATCAGACAAACAAACCAGTGAAACTTAATTCACTATATTTTGTTAAACACATATTTTGTAGTGTAGTATACCAGAAAATTCGAATCTCCTACTAATTTGTATAGAACGAGTTTTTTTTATTACAAAAAAAAACATTAAGTATTCTCGCAGTTTAAATCTCTGTTATCAAGCAATTAATTTGTCGTCAAGTAGTCAAATTAATGTTGTAAACCTAACACGTTGGGTTTTAACCCGTCCGTTCGGTTGCTTTGCTAGTACATAGGCCAAGTTATGGGCCCACCCAACAGATGTCGCGCAAAATATGGTTTCAGTTTCCAACTGTAAGAGTCACACTTCTAGATCTCCCTCCATGTTCTATGGAGAGGCGGTCGGTCGTTTTTACCTGTCGCGGTTCGACAGATGCCGGACGGGTAGGTATCCGTACCGCCTGGGGCCTGGCGCAAGTCCGCTGGACGGAGCTAGGCCTCGGATTGGCGGAGGTAGGGGAGGAGGGGGGGTCGTGTTTCCGCTCCAGATGCCCTTGGCACACACAGCATCCGCTCAACTCTCGCTACAGCTTCTGGACGCCGGTGTATTTTCCTCCTTTCCCTGCCACACCAAAAAAAAATTCTCTACTTTTACAGAAGATTCCTTCGGGAAACAATTGTCAAAAAAAAAAAGTTTGTAATACTACAAGATAGATGTTGTCAGTTCGTACAACACATGGGCTAGAGACCTGCAAAATTCGCGGATTCATTCAGTGATAGGCTAGAATTCAAACACATATACCTACCTCTTAGATAATTTTGCTATTGGCTTACTGTTCATCTGGACGAATCTCAACCAGTTATAAACCCTCAACCAAAGAAGGATCGAATCACAGACAAACCAGCTGAAACGACTTACAAGTCGGCAGCCAATGAACTTGCGTTATTTGCCCGAGTGTACAGGGGTATGTGCAGTCTATCCTGAAGGCCATCGAAACCGCAAATTTTTCAGGTCTCTACACATGGCATATATGAAATACCTTTTTTTTTTCGGTATATGTATTTTAAACATTTCTTACGAAGTTTGGCGGAAAAACCACGGAAAAATTAATCGAATATTCAATGATACGACTTTATTTTTTATTTTTTGGTGCTTAATTTGTGCGCAGTTAAAACTGGTAGCTATTCAGGGAAAGTTTTACAAATAACTTTTAACTATTGGCGCTACTAGTACAACACAAAAAAGCACCCGGTGTAAGAATCCGAACCCAGTATTACTGTGAAAACTAGTTTTCTTGTGATGCATTAGTGTCGTGTAAAAGTTCAAATATACAAATACGTGTAATTTTACATTAAAATATTTTTCTGTTTCATTTACAATAAAGAATTTAGAACGCTTGTGCCGAGGTGTACACCTGCTACTTCTTTTTATCTATCATTTACCTGTTGCAGGTGTGAAATAGGTATAGAAAAACACGCGCGTATTCGAATTCAACTTTGTTTCAAAATTTCAAAGCAATCGGCGAAGAACTCTCGGAGATTTAAGATTTTGGACGGACAAACAATTACATTTTTTTTTAATATAGAAGATTTGTACTAAACATTGCAATTGTTATTTTTTTGAATTTAAGAAATGATATTTTGGAAACAATGCTGAATATCTCTGGTCGCACTTACTAAAATCGGCACATATTAAAAAAAAAATCATTTATGAGAAATAAGCGTATATATTTTTTAAATCCATGGAACAGATAAAGGAATAAAAACAGTTGGACTAGATATGATGTTCTATTATATTGACATCCACACGGTTGCCGATTTCTCGCATGTGGCTGAACTTTCACAAAACGGATATAAACGTTTGCATGGTTAGCTGGAAAAGTTGCATATTTAAAGTTTTTCTGCAGTAGGTAAGGATAACGAGAATGAAAATGAAAAAAAAAAACAAAAAAAACTGCAACTTTCAAGGTTTGAAATCAATTTTACTGGCTGCTATTAGCTGTGGTTTAAATCATTTCATAAAAAAATATTTTTTTTTGATTTTTAAAAGGCTAAATAAAATTTAATAAATTTTCCTGCAAGAATTTTTAAATCATACCACGCAGTAGCAAACCAGCATTGCCTTTTTAAACACAAACATTTTCAGTTTATTTATTCCATTTGGTTCTCCTTATCAATATTACACAAAAATGTTTAAAATTCCAATTGGCCAACTAATAATGGGAAAAGGTATGTATTATATATATGTACATGGGCGTAGATCCCGGGGGGGGGGGGGGCAGGGAGGCCCGGGCCCCCCCTGGAATTAATGGGCCCCTCCTTGGGGGGGCCCACTTCGTGATTTTAAAGTTAATGGTGTACACAACATATATATATATATATATATATATATATATATATATCAGATTATTATTTACAACGACGACAGACACTTTGACTTGCTTTACATTCCTACCTTCGAGTACCGTAGTTATTTTCCCCTACCCCTTCTGCGAAAGCCATGGTATGGAGTTTTCCAGTGAGAACTTTGAAACCCTTAATTCCTAGAAACCGTTCATTCCAAAGGACGAAGCTAGGGTAGGGTTCCGTTATCATTTCCTTCACATTGTTACCCACACTACCTTGTCCTCTGAAACGACAGTATTAAAGGTTTCAGGTAGGTAGTCTGTTTTTAAAGTGGTTTTGCTCTCGTGTGCGCCAGTCTTCTGCTTTCTTGGCAAACATCAACATTGATAAGTTCGTGACGCGGAAGAAACGGAAAACAGAATCAGATTCTCACCTGGTTAGCTTGATTGTTTTATAAGTAGTGACTATTATTTAGGTAATATATTTTATTTAAGTGATTATGTAACGTTATTTTTTCCAGTAAATAAACAACTTAATACTTTAACAGTAATTATAGCAGAATTTAGTTTATTTACGAACTGAAACTTATATACCATTTTCTGGAATTTTTTAGCTCATCTCCATTCTGTAAGGCTAGCTGCTCTGTATGTTACATGTTTATATAAAGGGAATAATTTTTTTCCTCGTCAATATGGAATTTAAAATCACTCCCCTTTTATTATCAAACGATAATTTTCACAATTCATGGCCGATAATCACTTTATAACAATTGTTATTTGATAACTGCAACACTGCACGAGTAAACAGAAGTAAGAGTGAGAAATAAGTATTTAAACGTTACACATCCGTATTTAAGTTAATAAGGAAGAAAACGCGTCTCTTTAATAACTAATCAAGCGGCATATTTTAACTAAATAATTCACTGCCAAAATACTGATTATACTTAATATAAGCCGAGAAATGAATGTGGTTCAATTAGCTGTAGGATACATTTCATAGTTCTATCTCCGATAGTTTTCATTTGTGTCATTAAGTTTTTTTTCTTTTTTACCTGGTTGATGCCTTTACTAAATAAAATAGTCTTTAAGAGGCCGTGTCACAAATTTGCGCTCCTATCTAAATCAATGTTATTTTAAAAGGCAGCTTTTCTCAAAGTCTATAAGAGGTAGGGGCCAGAAATTTTGCCTACTGAAAGTATACAATACGTTTAACATAACCGCTTTTTTCAAATTTAGTTATCATATCATATATTATTTCTGCGATGAAAAAAATATAATCAATATTTTGATTTGTCCAGATACAGTGAAATTTTGCTTATATTTATAATTATTTAGCAAAAACTGAAAAGGCCATTGAAATGTATTGTATATTAACTTCCGATCAGTGTCTTCATGATAATGATGGGTTCAAAAACCTGGTTGTAATCAAGTCTTTAACTATTTCATGACAACATTTATACTTAATAATTTGGAGATAGGCCTTTTCTATCCTAAGCCTCTGAGCTTTTACTATCTGGTCTGGCGACCGACCTGACACTCTTCAACCACCCCAAGGGTCTCCGATTGCACATCCGATAAAAAAAAGCTGTTCGTTCATTTGTTTTTGTGTCACAGACTTCACACATTTATGCCAAGGGAATATTCCGCTGATGTGACGCCATACGAATGTATTATTCGCGACCATACAACTTTTTTGTTTGTCATCGGGAAGAAATGTTCATTTTGAATTGAGCATTTTTAAATGTCAGCGTAGAATATGCTTATCTGCCCATTTTGTTTCTTTCCATAATAATGAGTAAAGTTAACATTGTCATAGAAATTTTATTATATTCGTTTGCCGTCCAAGTAAAACTGTCACACTATATCGCACGTAATTATATATTTTACTAATTTGTTAGCTGTCATTTTATTTAAGTTACAAATAACAGTAATCAAAAACTATTACTTAATAGTCCAGAAAAGAGATTGAGTTATTATTCATTTAATAGGGGTTTAAAATATGGTACTACATACATATTATATATATTATACATATTATATATATTATACATATATTATCTTGTTGTCTTCTTTGTAACTTTACTGGAAGAATGGCATTTGGTATGTTTGTTAACTCACAATGAAAATACTTCAGAAGTACTCAACAGTGAACAACCTAGGCCCTATACTAATTTCATTATGTTCATGGAAATATAATTGAAATTACTAATAATGAACTGTATGTTTCACGTAGAGATATCGTACGAACTGTATGTGGCACAGACCAACATTTGCTAAGGCTCTGAAAATACTTAATTTCAGTTAATGTGTGGAGAATATTGAAAGTTAGAAATAATGATATATATAAAACAATGCAAAGTTATCAGCATAAAAATAGAAGTTATTTTTACGTAGCGCCTATTGGAATGAATATTTTGTGTTGAATTATGTGGCATGATTAATATTCTCTTACGGCATGTGTGTTTTGTTAAAATCTTATAAAACATAACTTACTGTTGAAGGATTTTCATTTATTTTTTTTGTTATGATCTTATTTAAACAAGTTTTAATTATATTACACATGTCTATTTTAAAAGCATTTTAATGTATACTTATAGAATTGTAATAGGCTTTATACAGACTCTCAAAATGCATGTGAGTATCTATAATTATCTACATCACCATTATGGCCGTTTCACAAGATCAAATATTTATTGAATTCAATCAGTTGCATTCATTGTAGGTACATGATTTTCAATTTGTACATTTAAATCAATACAAATTGAAGATGTTATTCAACTAAGCTTATTAACTTATAAGTATTTTGTTTGTCCAGTACATAAAAGTAAAAGATTCTTTATTATTTAAATAATGAGCATCTATAAGCAATAACGTTTTCTAAATATTTACATAAACATAATGAAATCTAATTTTTCAATACTTTATATCTACGATCACATCAACGGCAGTATTATGTAATCAATGAGGTAATGAAATATCTTTAAAAGATATTTTCTCCTCTGTAAAGTAAATTTGTGATACAGCCCTCTTAATGTTAGTCTAGTGAGTTATTTAGTCTTCTAATATGCTACAGCAATATATAAAACTAAGTTTTGTTAGTGTTTTAGTCTTTTGTAATGTTAAAGTGTAATGTAATCAATTCATTTTTTTTTGTAAATTCTTATTCATAAAGATACATATCATAATAAGATAAATAGTAATATTTGTAAATTTAGATTATTTGAAACAACATCGATAAGAGGTTCTCCTACCTCTGTTAAACTGTATGATGGTGCATTGTAAAAAAATTAGGTAGTCTGACTTAAGTGAGATTGTATTTAGATTGTGTGTAATGCATATGCAATATCTAAGCATAATAATTTATGTTATTATCCTTTTAAAACGTTACACTATGAATTTCGTATACTTTTTAATGCCAACTAACATTATTTTTCACGGAATATTACATCCAGATAAAGAATAATTACCACATGTTTGAAGATTAATTGTATTCCGATACATTTAAAGTATTAAAATTTTTAGATACGACTCCTACTACAGTTGTAAATGTGAGATTTCTTGATTCTGAATCCCTGCATCCGCAATTTCCTAGTGAGCCGCCGGTCAGATTGTCATCCTCTCAGATTGTCGAGGAACCAGATACATTTTTCTTCGAGTAATCTGGCGGTATAGTAGCTTTATCACGCGCTGCGGTTACAGTTACTTCGGTTGAATAAGCCACTAAATCTCACTGTTAAAAGAGAGAACTTCTAGACCAGAATATTGGAAATAAAAATTTACTGACACGGCCTCTTAAGGGTTTTAATATGATTCGATCGTTCATTTGATGTTGATCCGTTTATTAGCTTTGGCGCTTTGGGTTTTTAGGGCGCATCAAAAACTGTGAACAAAGAATTTCACGAACAGCATTTGAATCGCAGTAATTATGTGATGTGGCATAAAAAACCGACAAATTGCGAGTCGAACTCGCGCACGAAGGGTTCCGTACCATTATCCATAAAATCGGCAAAAAAAATCATGTCTGTTGTATGGGAGCTCCACTTAAATATTTATTTTATTCTGTTTTAGTATTTCTTGTTATAGCGGCAACAGAAATACATCATTTGTGAAATTTTATTCTGTTTTCACGTTTGTTGTATGGGAGCCCCCCTTAAATATTTGTTTTATTTTAATTGAATCATTTATTTTTAAAGTGGTTATATAACTAAATATTCTGTGAATATTTCAAGCGTCTACCTGTTGCCGTTTTCAATATCGAGCAAACGTAAAATTAAGTGTATAACATACGAGCTTATCATCCAGAGAAGACTTGTTTTGGTTGACCTCTAGCGCAAAATTCTTAAACCGCAGAATTCACGGGCCCCCCCTGGAAATCCTACAGATTTGCGCCCATGTATATGTATATATATATATATTTAATTTTGTTGAAGTTCAACAATTAAAAAAGTCTACAAGTTTACCGTGTTAAAAGTAAAAATAATATAATGACCTTGAATGGGACACACACACACACACGAGTCGTGTGGAGATCTCCAGAAAAAAAAACCCCACGTGATTTGCAAACTGCTCAAGACATCAGAGTGGCGCCTGTTTACGAAAAGCATTAAAATCTGAGTAGTTATGTTTCCTTAGTTTTTAAACTGTATTTTTAGAAGCGCGAAAAAAGGGCTCAAAGGCGTGTTTTCAAAATAATTTTTAGGCGTGAAAATACTGGCAGGGATTCTTGAGAGCACTCAAAGGGACTTGCGTCGCACCTATATCTTCATTTCTTCGTCATGTAATTAAGTGGTTAGCGGCTTCAATCTCATAGTTGTCCTATGCACGACGAGAAGACTGCGCACCAGTTCAGAGTCTTGCGCCAGTCTCACGTACACAAACACGCCCCTGAATGGGCGGGCCGGTTTCGAATTACAATGCACCGCTTAAGGATCCAGCGCCGACCCGTTACGAGTTTGTCTTTTTTTTCCCCTTTTCTTCCCTCGTGCAGAGGTTGGCACTACTGGGAGCTGGGAATTAGACCGTGGGAGCTGCCATTTGCCTCGGCGGCAGCCTCTTGGTGGAGTCTGGAGACAGCCGTGGAACCAAGGCGCCCGATAGCGGACTTAAACACCAACAAGCCTGACACACAGGGACTTGGGACTTAACTAAACTATAGAAAAAAAGGGGGGGCAGCTGATCTTGCAACCCCCCCTCCCCCCGAGCGTCGAATTTGGGTTGGCGGAGGAAGAGAGGTTCAAAACTGGCAAGTTAATTTGTACTACAGATATTTACTTGAGTATCGTAATGTTAAAAACACACAAAAAAAAAACAATGTTGGAAGGCAGATGAACTGAATTATTTGTATTGAAACATACATACATGTATATCGTCAAATATATATATGTTAAAAAAACTGGTATTTTTCGCGTACTATTTAACTTGCGACGCATTAAAAATGAAATGACTTCAAATTAATCCACTTATTTAACAACAAAGTTGAATAAAAAATGTTTGAGAAAAGTGGAATTAGTATGTGGTGGCGATACGAGGCGTCGTCGGGGAAAGTTTTTATGTATTTAGTTGGTTTTAAAAAGGAAAAAAAAAAAACAAGGGGCGCCCAGATGATGAGTTCTGGCCCCGGGTGGGAACTAGTTTAGTTACGTCCCTGCTGACGAACCATAAGGTTGTTTTTGAAGGAGGAGGGGTTAGCTTGGTTTTGAGTTCTCTCTGTGGGCTTGGAGCACTCGTCACGTGAGACCACAGAACGAGTGTTGATGCCGCAGCAATGACGCAGGACATCCAGAATGTGCAACAAAACTTTAAAAAAAAGGAATTCCCTGTCTTCTTCACATTTTTTTTTAATTTTCACTAACAAAAACATGAACTACTTCCCCACAAAAAAAAAAAGCGCCAATTCTTAACACTGATTTAGCTTAAAAGTACTAACGGTTTCTTGAACGTCTTGACAAAATTGTTAGCACAGTAACGCAAAGCCTGGAAACTATGCACAAAGTTTTTTTCCATACATCGCCCTTCGAAGCACCCTCACGGACAAAATTCAGCTTCACGTTAAAAAAAAACTTTGCTAAAAATTGTTTAACACCTCAAAATTAAAACAAAGACTGGACTAAAATACTACAAACACGGCACAGTTAAAGTTTTTACCGATACAGGATGCGCCTTTACTTATGTCTCACCATTTCATTTAAGTTATACGTAACACATTGCAAGGCCGTGACGCGAGCCAGGTACCCGTGTGGCCTAGCGGTGCCCTTACGGCTACTGACGTCACGCGCGCATACCTTTGGGGATTAGAGAAGCATGGCCTCACCCCCCCCCCCCCCCCCCCAGCCAGCGCGTCAACCCTTCCACGGCGCTGCCATCTATCCCTCAGTGGACGGTGAATTCTCCGGGCTTACTGAGGCAGCCGCGCGGAGTGACGTGACTGCGAAGCGTTTCTGGATGCTTCGGGCATCGGGTATCGCGACACGTCACAACCACTCCAGCACATTCCGGAAAGACGACCGAAGGGTATAAAAGCGGCGACGCCGGTATGCACGGAGGTTCGAGCAGGCGAGTCGAGTGCAGTGCGTATGCGACCGAGTGGCGCGAGACTGTGTGTGTGTGTTTGTGTGTGTGGAAAGGCTCTAGGTAAGAGACGAACCACTGTTGAGCCCAGCTCTAGTGAGGAGTGCGAACTGTGGACCTGACATACACTTGGTGATTTGTGAACAGACAGTACGCAAATACAACTGTAAAAAAATAATTGGGCTATCCTCACGAACCCGTTTTCCCCACTGCTAACCATATACTTACATTACTATTTTTCTTTGATTATCCAGAAATTCAAAATTCTGACTTTCCCAGGATGTCACACGGTTTTCCCTAAAATTGGGAACCCTGATATTTGGGGAATTTGTAGCAAAATTTAAAGCATATCTTTATTTAAACACTGCAGCTATGTTGTATAAATTAACAGTTCCGAGCAATAGTCAACTCATATTAAATAAATGATCATTTCAGAATGCGAAACTTTAACTAGGCCATCGAATGTTTTAAAAGGTTGTAGAAAGATATAGCTACAAAAAAATTAACCCGCAAGCTGTGCCTAAGCAGTGAAGTATATCCAAAATGGCGTGGCTGATCACGCGTGCGTACCATTACTAACAAAAGATCGAGGTCATTTTACAAAAAAAATAAAATAGAGATCTACACGGAACGCATCTGTTTTATGTTTAACGATCACATAAAACTCAGCTGATGTCGTCGGGTTTTAACAAAGTTAACCGTTATTACTACATAAAAATAGTAATAATCAAAGCCGTTGTACTCACTTCTAGTTTAAATTATCAACAAAACATTTCAAAGAAATGTTTTTCTCATTATCGTATGTGGCTATATGTACATGATGTAAAATATTTTGTTTTTAGAAAATACCACCAGGAGCATATGTAGAATTTCTTTTCGGGTGGGGAAAGCGGTATACAAAACAGCTTTGCATGCTGTTTGCTTTCAAATTATTTCCTTCTGTTGGTGGGTTTGATAGATTTTTATTTTTAAGGATATTTCGATTTGGGGAGGGGGGGAGGATCAAAACCCCGACGTCACCCCCTCCCTTCTTTGCGTAATCACTCATGTTTACCACACGTCCACACACCATGAATTAATAAGTACTACGCGAGACATACACTATGAACATAATAATAGTCCTCATAATAAACACTTCCATTTCGTTAAGTGCGGGTTCCGTTTCACGCGGCGAGCCAACCTTTCACGGCTACAGGTTGACGTCACCGCTCTCCAAGGTCGACGTAGAAGACGACAACCTCCCCGCAAGCGAAGCCGGTCCTCATCCGGCGAGTAGGAAACTTGAAAAGCATCAACCCATTTTGAAGCGTAACTTCTCTGGGCGCGATGTAAGTAAAATTTCCAGGTAAAATTTAAATGCGTTTTCGTTAAACGTTTTTTTTATTTTTTTTTTCCTAACCCAACTAATAACAAAGTGTATTTGGGAGGGGTCTAGTTAGGGAAGACTCTGTATGTGCGTCTCAGGCCGAAGCCTATACGCTCTAAGCATGCAGGTTATGAACCATGCAGGAGAGGAAGCATGCATCATGTGCTAGGAGGGGGATTGACCAGCAATGGCAACGTTTTAGCCATGACTAACTCCCCTCACTGACTATTCTAAGTTAAAAACTAGATAAGTTGGGCCCAGGTAAAACCTGCATAGACACAGGGAAAACCCTGGGCACTGACATGCGGGATGCAAAATTTCATGCAATAATTACATGCGGGTTGGCTACGGGAATAGAAGGATGGCTCAGGAAGAAGAGTTGGAAGAGTAGAAAATATCTACTAAGCAAGGGCGTGCACATGGACATTTTTGTCCGCATTGGGGGTTTTGGGCATAACTGGTTGTTAGGGGGCGACTATCGTCGTTTCCCGCCAGGCTGCCAGCCAGCCATGTAAAACGTCGATTTTTTTTCCCCCTAACCTAACTAAAACTAAGTGTATTTTGTTTGGGAGGGGTGACCTCTCTGACGCTAAAAGGACGGAGAATAGGTTGTGGACGGTGCAGACAACTCGTTCCCTTCAGCGGGCTCCTCGTGGCGGCGTGCGGCTCAGGTTGAACCCCGCCATGCTGCAGGGATAGGCGGGTCGCGTCGGTAGGGACCCGCCTGCGCCTGACGCCACCCCGACTTTCTGGCATCTAGTAAGGGAGTTTTTGGGCAGAGGGCAACACAGCGGGGTTTGAGGTTATTTTGAAATGATGAATAATTTTGTTAGTTTATGTGTATTTATAAAATTGTCTTATTTCTTTTTCTCGCCCTCTCTGCTGCTTCATCCCTTACGGTATAATGAATAAATACGAGTCGAGGTTTGAATTGCCAAATAGGTTTCACTTCTATCACATGTACTGAGTTACACGTACTTTTTTTTTTTAATTTCGGATAGATTCCTTTCCGATACCCCACTTTTGAACTCACAAATTTTTAATCAAATATTTTAAGCATTAATATTTGTTTTTGGTAGGTATCGCATCTTATAATCCTAGAGAAATTATTTATGTATCTTTTCTTAACTACACGAAACAGACAATAAGCAAAACAATTATAAAAAATTATTACGATTTTTTTTTAAATTACTTGTGCACAGGAAAAGTGGGAAGTTAAATTTGTCTTTATTTACATTTAAGTTCAGGTACTTTCCAATCGTTTCACGGTTTCGCTGATTATGTTTCGTAACCTCAAGTCATCGAGACCTATCGATCGATGAGTGAAGTATCGATTCTTTTGACTCGAAGCCGTGTCCCGACTGGCGAGGTTGAATCACACAGGCTGTCCACGATTGCATGGTAAATGTGTGAAGCCGTTTCTCTCTCTCTCTCTCTCTCTTCCTCCCCCCTTTTCAGCGGATTGTTGTGCCATATCGGTCAGGACGCCCGAAACATTGGTGTGTGCAGTGTGTAAACCAGTGGCGAAGGGTGAATTTCAAAGTGGGGGAACCAAGTATGTTCACTGTCACCCCCTATTATGGTGGGGGGGTCCGGGGGTCCTCCCCCGGAAAAATTTGATTTTAAGGTGCAAATTGGTGCTATTTAAGCGGTTTAACGTATCTCTTTTGTAGGAAATTTTATGCTCTTTAATTTTGTATCAAAATGTTTTTTTTTTTGTTAAAACCCATAGTTTGGAAAATACTTAAGCAAAAGCTATGAATTGTACCTTTAAACAGCCATCCCACCTCTCGTTCACCACCGACCAATGGGTCTATTAGTATGTTTTCATCTATTTTTCTTTTGTTGCCTCGACTAATAAGGCGGCTTTCGCAGCAAAACAATTTTAAGTGTCGATGAAAGCTAGGCCTAAGAGTTTCTCTTCAAAATGTTAAGTCAACATTTCCTATATTATAATAAAATTATAAAGCTGGTATGACTAAAACTTGAGCAATCGTCGTTACACGAAGCAAGATATTTTAATCAGTGAAACAGTGAAAGATACGCTCGGAAACACATCACCAGCATACCTATATCAAAATTCACGAAATTATGATTTTGGTAGTCACTTTCAAGCATGAGCATGTATGGTCATTTTTTTAGGCTATTTCGCTTATTAGATTTGAAGTGTCTTTTGCAATGCACACCGCTTGATTTAGCATTTGTTACCATACACGATATGTCTGTGGGTCTACCTTGCAAAATTAAAACTCGTTTTTGTTCGAAACTTTTAGCACCAAAAGATGAAACAAGTAAATTTTCTAGAGCTGTAGCAAACCGTATGTACTCGGTACTGAGTAACGGGTGCGCCATCTAGTACCGAGTAACGAAACATTACACACGACTGCATCTCGTTACTCGCAGTTTTCGTATGTTTTACGCATGCGCGCGCATATTCGATATATTTACGTTACAAAGAACGACGTTTGTTTATTAAGTAAAGTATAATTTGGAAATTCGTCGTTCAATTTTTTTTACTGTTTATTAAAGGTATTGTGTGTGTAGACAAAGTTTGAGATTGGAACAAAAACAACATAAGAAAGTATTTTTTACAAATGAGAAATATGTAGGTTTTTGTTTTTTAGTATCGCGTATTTTCACGTTTTTTTTTTGTTCTTATCTTAAAAGAGATAATATAATAAAGCCGCTCTAATGAGATTTAATTGTTTCTTGGCTAACAAAAACTGTTAATTATCAAATATTGTTAATTGTATATAATCTATTTATTATTATTTACGCGACGTCATCCTGTACGCGTACGCAATACGACTCGATTCGTTGCTGCAACATAACATAGCATGTTATGCGGTATCAGAAGTAACGAGTAACGTAACAATACGATAGTAACGAGTACTAATTGATATAGTAACGAATACATACGGATACGCTTTTTTCATTACTTTTACACCTCTAAAATGTTCTACCACGCAGTCACAAGCGCGTCTGTTTCCTGCCGCTCCCTCCCCTCCTGCGACAGCTTCGTCCCTCCCCACCCCCCTTAAAATCCCCTCCATGGCTAGGGCCCGCAGAATAGACTGTTGGTTCCCTTGGCCAAGCCTACCGCAATGAGCGAGTTCAACAATGCTGTAGCTAAGTGGCCACTTTTGAATTTGACGAAACTCTTCACCAAAAACTTGTGACGTAATTAAGTATTATAAAGTACGTATTCTTAATGTAGTAAATCTGCTTTCAGGCTGTCAGGCGAGTTATTTTACGCAACGCGAAGCACACAATTTCTCTAGAGAATACGCCACGCGGCACGCGATGGAACCAGCCGTCTGGCTTGGTTCCCCAGGTCGGAAGCCGAAGCCGAGTGCTCACGGAAACACCCGAAGGCGAAGGCGGAGAGGAGTCGGCCACCAATGAAGGCGCAGAAAGCAATTGTATCCCTGGGGGGGGGGGGGGGGGATGTGGGAGCAGGGAAGGCAGAGAGAGAAAGAGAGGCGTGAGAGAGATGAAGCGATAGCTGAAGTTCAACGCGCGAACGCGCCCACACAAAGTGTGAGGGCGAGCTGTTCAAAAAATACGGGTTGAATTATTTCCGACAGTAGACAAGTAGTAATATATTTATTTTATTTATTTGTCAGCAGTAGGGAACCAATGGTTCCCTTGGTTCCATGGAATATTCGCCCCTGGTGTAAACGGCTAAGACTTTTTTTTTTTTACGAAATTGATTGTAATTAGCGACGGAGATTCTAAGTAATAATTACTAACCATCACCTGACGTCAATGTTTTGCGCTGAACTGTATGGCGATGACGGGGTTTTAAAGTGACTTCAACATTAGTGATGGGTCGTTCGTTAACGATTCGTTCAAAAAGAACGAATCTTTGAGAGAACGAAATCTTGCGATTCGTTCGCGATGTAAAGAACCGGCTCTTTGAGAGCCGGTACCTTGAAAGATTCGGTAGAACGAAAATGCGGAGAGAACGAGAGAACCAACCGGCTCTTTGAGAGCCGGTACCTTGAAAGATTCGGAAGAACGAAAACGCGGAGAGAACGAGAGAACGAGATGAGAGAACCGGCCACGCGCCCGGTCTGATTCGTTCGTGAAATGATTCATGACGTCAGGAGTCTGAAGAATTAGTAATCACAGCGTGAGCATGTTCATAAGAGCAAACGATAACTGATCAAATAAAATAGGGTAACATGAAAAGTATCTATACCTGAAAATGTCAACTGTTAAGTAGTGGTTTAAAATTGCGTTTTCACATTCACATACACAAATTTGGGGGGGAAAAAAACATGAATTAAAAATAACAGGGAAAGTAACTACAAATGTTCACACTTACCATTTAGGTGTTAATTAATGTACCTACTTCATTTTTCTCTCTTCATACTGAATCGCAGTAGTAGTATTCAATTTTTGTCTTTTTTTTCTCTAAATGTGTTGGTCTACATGTAAACACTTTACTCTCTCTAGAGTGTAAATAGCCTGTATATTAATATTTGTAACTTAAAAAGTAATACAATATAAATAATCTTGTTTCATATACGCAACTGTGATTCACTGGCTACGAAAAGCAATGTTCAAGTACTAGCTATAATAGTGCGATTACAAATTAAAGTTAAGAAAGATCACTTTCGTACCTAACATTCTTAGATTTAATGCTCCTGTATTATATAGAATCACTGCATGAAGCATTTGCAGCGATCAACAGTCAATAATTTTATAACAGTCAGTATACAACTAGACGTTTGAAATTTCATTTACCCATGCAGAGTAGATAAAGATAACCACCCACGCGATCCAGCCTCCTCTCGTTATCGGGTCACGCGATAACGAGGGGAGGCTGGAAGCAAACACGTAGCCAATACTCTAAAGGATGAACGAGTTACGACACCTGATAAAAGAGCCAGATCCTATTCACAGAAAAGAACGAAATGACCGAGATGAACGAATCGTTCTGAACGAATCTTTCACGGAACTGATCCGAAAGTACCGGTTCGGTCAAAAGAACCGTTCTGCCCATCACTATTCAACATACGTCACAGCACGCAGTCTCTCTACTATTCCTAACAACTCCATGAGTTGGACGATGGTTCCTCCTGTCTGGGGCTTGGCCCAGGAGAAGCGCGGAGAAGATTGAAGTGTGGTGGGGGAGAGAGTGGGGTTATTTATAGGCGATGACCGGCCGTCTCGAGTTGGCTCCGGGCTTGGGGCAGGTCCGGGCCCATAGAACAAGGAAGGAAATAAAGAAGTGCGACTCTTACAGTGGAAATTGGAACCATGTTTGACGCGACATGTGTCGCTCTCTGTTAGGCGGGCCCATAACTACCAGCAAATAAAAAATCGGAATAGAGGTTAATATTTTTAACTCATTTGTTCTTTATTTTTCTGAATAAAAACGCAGTCTGCAATGCATGGTTTAAAATAAGAGACTATAATTTAAAATTTAGGTCCCCAAAAAATATTAATTAGGTATAAGATATCTGAGTACGTATGTTGATAAAGCTAGACAAGACAAACTTAACACTAAGTAGTCTAGGTACCTACCTTAAAAAAAATTTAAAGTCTTTGTTTGAACAACAATGAAATCTTCTTTATTGTACATATTAAATTTTAGGAGATATCTGAGCTGATAAAAATATTTTCTCTAAGATAAAACTTCATGACCTGACCTACTGCGCCATTTCTAGGTAACAAAAAGCTGGGCGAGTAAAGCATATTGTAATAAAACCTATACACTATAATAATAAGTGGTTAAACATAAATCACGTAAATGCATTTACAAATGAGAGTTACGTAAGAAGTGCCTAGACAGTTAACGCGTGAGTATCCAGCTTATACGTAACAGCTGCCACCACGCCCCTTATCCAAGTTCAGAAAGCGAGTTGCCGAACGCGAAGTCGTGTTCCGAACGCCCAGGGGCAGAACCGGCGGGCCAGCGAGAATACAGACGCCACACGTAACTCAAGGTGGGATTCCTATGCAGCGGCTGACGCACACGTCAGACGCAGTGAGTCAGACGCAGTGCGTCAGACGCAGTGCGTCAGACGCAGTACGGCTGACGCACGGATAGCGATTCCCATAAAGCGTCAGTCACCGTCCGGATCAGTGTGTTCTTTTATTTAATGTTATAAAATGTTGAATACCAAGAAATTCTACTGCAAATATGCGAAGGGAATGCTGAAACAACACTGATTTTTCAAAATAAGGACTGTGGTGTGGAAGACTGTTTTAAACATCTAATCTTTTGAGTCTTGTTAAAAAAGAAAAAAAAAAAGGACAAGGTGAAGAAGCATTTCGGTTACATCTTTGAATATATATACTGTATAGAAGTCGCCAGCCCAGGTTAAAATTTCTAATACGGTTTTGAGGTAGTTGGTTAATTCACCGCCGCAATCGCCACCATCTCTAGGGCATCGACTTGTGGTGGTCCCTAGCGGACAAGTGTCGAACTCTTCAAACACCCCTTCCCCCTCCTGTTGAACGACTTTGAACTGCAGTGAATGATGGATGAGGGGTGCGGGGAATGACAGCGGGCGACAGTGCTGCTCTCTAACAACTAAGACGATACAGGGCGTTACGGCAGCGCACTGCAGCGGTGAAGTTCCCAAGCTGTACATCATACGCTTCTGAAAAACGTAGAGTAAACCCTATCCACTCGCGACTTCTATACAGTATATATATTCAAAAGTTACATCCAGACACGATGAAACCATGATCTAGTAGAGTTGCAAGCACTGACGGTTTATCATGTTGCCCAACTGTGAATCGTACCTTTCCTTAAGCCATGTTGGGAGTGTGGCTACGTCTGCACTGCTCTCTGGAGGCGTGGCCGCGTGCAGCTGACGCATCGTGGGAAACAGTTCCATGACATTCCCCTGCAGCTGTGCTCTGCGTCAGACGCACTGCGTCAGCCGCTGCAGAGGAATCCCACCTTTAGAATGCCGAGCACGCGGGATCGTCCGATGATCGCTACTTCCCGATCGGGAACTCCTCGGCAAGTTAAGGCCTCCGCCCACCCGGACACATACACGGTGCGCAGAGCTTCAGGAAAAAACAACGCGATTTCAGAACTACTAAAGATATCCGAGTGGAGTCAGCTTACGAAAAGCATTTAAGAGTTTGCAGAGGGCCGAAAAGTACTTTTGAATTCGGATTAAGTTTTTAAACTGTATTTTTAGAAGTGTTCAAATGGTTGAAACGCATGTTTTCAGAGTAATTTTCAGACGTAAAAAAACCAGTACAGATTCTTGCATTACACCTTTATCTTCATTTCTCTGCCATATAATGTTACGGCCACCGCTCATATTTCACAGTTATCCTGTGACGACGAGTATTCTGCGCGGCAGTTCAGAGCCTTGCGCTTAGAGGCGACACCGCGCTAGAAATACCAGCGACCGTAGCGCTTATCGTCCCGCCTCACTCACACACATACACCCCTGACGAGCTGGGCTCACAATCATCCGTCTCATCCATACGTCACCCGTCCGTCCGTCAATCACGAAACCTGCAGCCAATCAGATGGCCCGGAATATTCCATCCGTCCGTCCAAACCTTACCAAGCTTTAAATATCGACGGACGGATGGATGGAATAACTTCCAAAATGTTGGGAAGACACCTTTTGCCGGCGACCTTTATTGTCTTGTAATGATTTTTAAGTATATTTATTTGTATAGCTGCTTCTATTACATGTTATTAACATACGTTTGAACATTTTTTTAACAACTGAAAATTTCTTAGTAATTATCAGAGATAATATAATCGAATTTAATTATTTCTTGGTGCTTGACTTTCAGTACAATATATCTATACAAGATAAACCTTTACCAGCATTAAAATGAAAAAAAAAAAGTTTGACGAACGTGCAGATATTGTGAATCGCCGGGATTGCTGACGAACATGCGGATATTGTGTGTGAATCGCCCGGATTGCTGACGGACGTGCGGATATTGTGTGTGAATCGCCCGGATTGCTGACGGACATGCGGATATTGTGTGTGAATCACCCGGATTGCTGACGGACGTGCGGATATTGTTTGTGAATCACCCGGATTGCTGACGGACATGCGGATCTTGTGTGTGAATCGCCCGGATTGCTGACGGACGTGCGGATATTGTGAATCGCCCGGATTGCTGACGGACGTGCGGATATTGTGTGTGAATCGCCCGGATTGCTGACGGACATGCGGATATTGTGTGTGAATCGCCCGGATTGCTGACGGACGTGCGGATATTGTGTGTGAATCGCCCGGATTGCTGACGGACGTGCGGATATTGTGAATCGCCCGGATTGCTGACGGATGGCCGGACGGGTGACGGACGGACGCGACGGATCATTTTGAGTCCAGCTTAACTTGGAACTGACCCCATGTAGCAGCGGCGGAGGAAAGCACGGTGGGTGGACTCGTCGTGATCCGAAGTGGGTCACGAGTCTGCGAAAGGTAAGGTGGGGTTGTGTCGGTGGGGGTGGGGGGGCAGGCAGGCAGACTGGTCGCAGCTGCTCATTTTTTATCCCTCACTCCTCCCCCTCGACATTTTTATTTTTATTTTTTTTCCTTCTCGCACTTTTTCCTTGTTGACGGGACTTGCTATAGAGGGTCTCGTCCTTAGATTGCAGAGCGCAATTTAATGGGCATGTAGCTACTATCTCTTTACAACACTCACGATACCTGCTATTAGCCGCTGTCCTTGTTTCGATTTGGAATGAGAATTTCGGAAATAAATTTTCTTGCTTATTTCATCAAGAGCATTATCTGATAACAAAAATGTAAGTGAAAGACGCCAACTTGGATTCAAACCTTTTCTTTTTTACATATCGTTAATATATCTCTGCTTGATCATAGGACAAAGTTAATGGAATGCCTTGTTATTTATATTGAGTGACATTTACAGATAGTTTTTCCTGTGAAATAAGCATTGGTATTTATATATGACATTTGTTTCTTTCAGTACGTATACAACTGTAGTAATACCATAAAAAGCACTAATTTATGGTCTTAGAAAAAAAATAGTACATTAAAAAATGTGTAGTTTCTAGCGATTTTCTCCGACTTCGCTATTGTGGCGTCATTTAGATTTAACACTTCCTAGCGGAACCCAACAGACGTTGTCCTTGCTGTGTTTATTTATTTACCTATAATTATCTCACATGGATGGTTTGATTGGAAATCTAGAATCTATAAAGCTTTTTAATCGGCATTCCATTTTAAAATCACTCACCAAATACTAATCATAATCACAATCACTTTTTTTTTGTATTTAAATAGGATTAATGACAGTAAAAATCATAGTATACCAATTTTCGTGGGGATCGGTTGAACGGGTATAGAAGAAGCTGACGCGCATCAGCGCCATAAAGTGGCGAGTAATAGCAAAATGAATAGCATAAAAACTTTCTCCACGAAAGAAAAAAAATACTCCTCAGTGGTGCCAACTTTCATGGGGATCTGTCAAACGGTGTCGGAGTTTATCAACGTCATACATACCAACATCCATTTATATATATAACACGAATCGTAATGTTGACAAGCCTGGTGGTATCAATCTGGCAACAGTGGACGCCATTCGCTCTGTACTGCAAACTAAGCGTGGAAGAGAGTATAGCTCTTCTGGCGATCGTCCTTGGCTGCATCACAACCAGGCCCCGTGGGATGACGTCACCATCCGCCGGTTGAGACTTGCTTGAAGGAGTGAGTGGGGCGGAAGGGGGGAGGGGGAGGGGTCACGAGGGTCAAGACTACGGCAGGGCACAACCGGAACTGCTAGCCGAGTCTCTTTTGTCTTTACCCCCCTCCTTCTCTATCTTCTACACACTTCGGTGCCCACCGCGAAGCAGTCGTGCGATATTCTTACCGCCGTCTCCACTCGCATGTCGTTCCCACGGGGCAACGCCCACCATACCTCGTTCCTTCTCTCCGTGGCTTTAAATAGCTCCGGTGCGTTGGTGGAGACAAGGTTCGAGCCGGCTTCACAGTTATACACAAGAAGGAGAACAAAACAAAAAATAACATAAGCGAGCACGTAGCAAGGCCATGCACAAGACGTGTGCACAAGCACCCGTGCCTAAACGCGTTCACAATTTAAATTAATACGCGTTTAGTACTAGGCATTTTCTCGAGTGTACAGAGGACAGTGGAGTCTATCCTGGATACCGGTGGAAACGAATTTTTTTTTTTTCCATTTCCTAAGATTTAGCTACAAAATTTCATATTCTAAATAATTTTGACCTACCTAGATGGTAAATAAAATGGTTAAAAGTATTGAACTTTTTAATGTTGTATGTCAATGCTAACAGCAAGTTCATGACGTAATTATGTTTGCTCTACGTGAATTCTGCGTAACTTACTTTTAATATGAAATTGGTCAATCAATTTCGCGATGAATCTAACATCTGATGGCAATTTAAGTCATTCATCGCGATGATTTTATTTTTAAAGCAAGCTTAATATTACCTGGGTAATGTAATATCTTGACGATTTCTTTGCCGGCATATCATAGATAAAATGTAAATTGTTTTATTCTCAGTTCTTATTGGGTGTTGCGCCATGCGTTTGTAAGAATTGAAATTTATTAATTTCCCTCCCGTGCACATAACTAACTGTAATCCGCGTGGTTGTGAATCAGTTGGTTCGTAAACATGACGGTCAAATAACTTGTTGTTTTTCTCAATTGAGAAGCAATCCGCCTTTAAGTAATGGCCGGTTTCTCCGAAAACTAATTTATGGTTGTTTAGCAACCGGCAGCTCTTTACATAGAATATGTTCTAACAACTATAAACGGTAATTAATCCCGGAAAAATTTTTATTGTTTGATAGGCTTCAACGTACGTTGTCCGTATTTGAAACATAACTTTTCTTTCTGACTTTGACGCTTACTTAGCCAGTGAGGAAACACGTGACAGCAATACTGAACGCTCTGTACTACCGACTACATGGGAACTAAACCTTTTAAGCGAGAATTAATTTCACTTATAATAGTGAATTTTTCTCTTCCCGTAGACGTCACAAATTAACATAATTTTCACTAAAATTTTATAAATATAAATGAGTTGCATAATTTATGGAATGTTTAGTACAGGCCGGGAAAAATCTTGGTTTCATTACGCAGTAAGATAACATTCACCGTCATATAGCAATGAGCTGTTTTTGCTATTGGCACACAATTTATAGGGAATACTCTTGGCCAATGAGAAACCCTTACTTAAATTAGTTTCGAATCACAGGCTACCGAGTCGAGACGTCTCACCAGTCGTCAGCCAATGAACATGTGGCATTTTTTCGAGTGTACAGAGGACTGTGGAGTCTATCCTGGATACCGGTGGAAACGATTTTTTTTTCCATTTCCTAAGATTTAGCTACAAATTTTCAATTTCTAAATAATTTTTACGTACCTAGATGGTAAATAAAATGTTTAACAGTATTGAACTTTTTAATGTTGTATGTCAATGCTGACAGCAACTTCATGACGTAATTATGTTTGCTTTACGTGAATTCTGCGTAACTTAATTTTAATATGAAATTTGTCAATTTATTTTGAAATTCTCTTAACAATAATGCTTAAAAAATATTAAGTTTAAACAAATAACAATGAGATGATTCACCATGTGCTTTTTAAAGGATATTTAAAAAATAATTTAATGCATGAGAAAGAACTTTATAAATTCAGTGACTTTTAAAAAAATTCTGTTATGTGTCTGTCTTTAATAAAATTTTGAATTTAGATCTCCTATTATAAAATACTCATTTTTAATCTACTTGCAGTTTGCGGCATTACAAACATTATGTAACAAAAAATAATTGCATGAATAATGAAAACATTAATAAAAATACAACCGCCAAAGTTTACGAGTTAATTTTAATCAACATGACTGAAAAAAATATTAATCCAAATATAATATTTATTCAGAAAAGTTATTTTATCTGAACGCATTTGAAATTGTTTAACAACCAAATTTAGTACATATAAAACCTCAAGAATAAACGAAAAATGATTGCATTATTAATAAACAGGGACCGGAAAAATTCGCAGTTTCAATAGCCTTCAGGATAGACTGCACATTCCCCTGTACACTTGGGCAAATAACGCCAGTTCATTGGCTGCTGACTTGTAAGTCGTCTCAGCTGGTTTGTCTGTGATTCGATCCTTCTTTGGTTGAGGGTTTATAATTGGTAGAGTCCCGGAAATTTCGCAGATTCCTCTGGCCTCAGGATAGAATTCAAAGTTATAGGTGTGCTCGACCCATGTTTACTTTCCCATTGGTTTATTTCTTAGCGAGAACATTTTTATCCTTGTTATTTGGCACTAACTGATTCGCTTACTTCTCTCCCAGCTGGGCATCATTGGCTCACGGTCGTAGAGGGGCGTGTCCAGACAACTGCGTGCCAATCATGAACACAGTGCGACAGTGTGAAGGTTTGCATTCTAGCTTGCGACTAAATGAATGTGCGAAAATTCCGTGGCTCTAATAATTGGTTGAGATTCGTAGAGATGAACAGTAAGCCAATAGCAAAATCATCTAAAAGGTATATGTATTTGACTTCTAGCCTATCGCCGAATGAATCAGCGAATTTTTCCGGTCTCTATTAATAAATCAGTTTAACCACTATTCGAAACATAAATTCGGATGCTCATTTCAGTAACATAGCGTCTGCAAAGCGATGGTCGTTGTAAAAAAAAATTTTGATTGGAAATTCGTTTGCCTTCGTTAATTTTGTCGCATCGACGTCACAGATGCATCGAACGTGATTGGTCACTGCAGCTTGATGCGCAGAGGTCTGATTTAATGATACTTGTGCGCAGCTCCGGAAATACACATCTTTAAAACTAGCGTGAATGCGCGGGTGTTACGGACAGAGCTTTTGAAGGTGTTGAAAAAAATTGGTTGTCTGTAAAGTCGGTTTACGGACGATAGTTTAACGTGACAACGTCATAACAAAACATTGATGAAATGATTGCATACTTTTATGAATAAAATTGAATCATTTTTATTGAATTATCACTATTTTGTATGGATACAAAGAAGAAGTGAAATGAAATCTACAATTTAATTGATAAATTTACATTTATTTGCAATCATTATTTCAAATATGTTTATTACTTTAACGAAGAGATTATTTAAACTAAAACTATTATACATGTGTGCTATTTAACGTCTTCCAATCTGTGTTATTCTGTTAAGGATAGGAGAATGATAGGAAAAGTAGGAAACGAATGAGAGTGTTTCAAGTTTGATGTGCCTCGAAAAAGTCAAATCGATGGTTGTTCCAATCGAGGGGATGAGAGATATATGCGGCGCAAGCGTACAATGAGCGTAACGGGACACAGCGTAACGGGACAATATACGTTACGGGACACTTTTTCGTGCGTGCAGCCGGCGTTCATCGATTTACTAGACGTTGTCACGTCAAAAACTTTTCGCTGTCTGACTATTATCGCGGTGCGAAGATGATTAAACGCCAATGAATGCAAACGCGATGACGATTGCGCAAACATGCGGTGGGAGGTTTTTTTTTTCCCTCCTCCTCCTCCTCCTCTTCCTTCCACACTCTCAATTTTTGAGGTTTTTCTCCCCCGCAAACTCTGTCACGTCGGTGGACGAAGGAAGTGAAAGTTTTGAGTCCCCGTGCTCGTGACTCGCGATAAAGTGTGTCTGACGGGCCTGATTTCCGCGTGGCGGTCCGAACACGACCGGAACGCTGCCGTTGGGGACAGCCCGAAGACGCTAAACGTCCATCGGCAGATGCGTGTAATTGGCTTGGAATTAATTAGTCTACTTATTTTTTTTTTGTTTTGCGAATTCTCTTGGACTTCTCTTTCTCGTGCATGACGTACAATCATCAATTTCGCCACCAGTGAAAGCCCGTGCATAACTACGGACGGGAAAAATTCGCGGGTTCAATGACCTGCAGGATGAACTCCATAGTTCAACAACGTACACTCGGTCAAATGTCACCCACTCATTGGCTGCTGTCTTGTGAGACGTCCCAACGTAGCAGCCTGTGATTCGATAAAGCTTTGGTCGGGTGTTTATCATTGGCCCAGAGTCATCCAGGTGAGTTGTGAGCCAATAGCAGAGGCAGCACTGAGGTATAACTATTTGTATTTTAGCCTATCGCGAAATGATTCGCGAAATTTCCGGTCTCTATGCATAACTAATTAGGTTTAGTTTACCTTTTACAAAAATCAATGTTTTTTTTAACTCTTTAATTTAGGAAGATGTTCCTTTTTTTTAAGTTAAACTTATTTAATGACGGGGCAACAGTTTTCGAGAGATACGAAAATTCCGATCGCATGAGGGGAATAGTCAGTTACCTACGTGGTGGGGGAACCGGTAGAGGAGGAGAGACGCATGCTCTAGCGGTCGAATGAGAAGACGGCAAGTGAGTGGGGACAGGTACGCGCCTGATCATGCTACATGCTGGTTGTAACGAACGGAGGATGATACGGCAGGGTAGAGGTAGAAATAACGCAGCAGTGAAGCTACGGAACACTGCTTGTGTATGTCTACTCCTCTGTTTTCGTAACGGCTGACGATTGACGCTGCTATATTTTTTTAATTTAAATAATCTAAAAAATAATTTATTCATGTGGAAACGAGTTATTTATTTGAACGATTTAATTTACAATCATCATTCATTTTTATGTGAATAGTTTGATCGAAAATGAAAATAATTTATTTCTGTCTATACCTAATAACGTAGAGACTGGAAGAATTCGCGGTTTCAATGACCTCTAGGATGGACTCCACGACCCCCTACATACTCGGGCAAATGCCACATGCTCATTGGCTACTGACTTGTGAGACCTGTCAACTGGGACCCTTCCGATTCAATACTTCTTTGGTTGAAGTTTTACATTGGCTCAAAGTCCTCCAGATAAACTGTGAGCCAATCACAGAAGCAATATGAAGGTACGTGTGTTTGAGTTCTTAGCATGGCGCGAATTGAATCCGCAAATTTTTCCGATCTCTTCTAATAAGCATGAAGTTTCACTTCTGTCGAGCGTGGACTTCACGCGCACAATTTTATTATAATTTAATCAATGCAACAACATTAACGTTGTTCTGGTGTATTTAAAATACGTTCATCGAACAACAGTTGTCCTAATAATAACACTTTATAAACACAACTTACGCAAAGTCTGAAAACAATTGTCCAGAATATACAAATGCATTGATTGCTTTCAAATCATGAAGGTGATTTATAAATTGTTGGAGAGATAGCATATACTCTGTTTTTATCTTGCTGTTAGTTGCGGGTCACCTGAATTTCATCATCTTACACATATAGTGATGTCACGATTATTAACGCAGCGAATTATTTCTGCTGTGATGAGTTTTGAAAATCATAAAATATGTAAATTTAAGAGAGAAATATTGAAGCTCCACGTAAGAAATAGTCTTACAGTAAACTTCTTCCGGCGAATAAAAAATCTACAAGCTACTGGTAGCACAATTTCACTGATTCACCTCGGTTAAGTCGATACAAAGTTTTCCTCCGTAAAACAGAGAAGGTTTTTAATATGTTGTATGCGATGACGTTTCTTTACTCATCATGAAGATGTCAGATGTATAGTTTATGTTTGTTTTGCACATTGTTAATATAAGATAAAAATTTGATTTCAGGTTTCCTAAATAATTGACGTAAATTTTCGTAGATTAACGGTAGTGCTGCCAACCGCACTTGGTAATTAATCTGTTGCTGGAGATTCAAGATACGACATCACGAACAAAATAACAAGGAGGAAGCCGTGTGTCATGATAATTTGTACCTTTAGACAAATAAGAGCAGTGTAAATTATATGAAAGCGTGATTAAGAGTTCGAGATTGCGAGGAAATCCAGTAGCTAGCGAGAATGTTATTAGTAGTTTTCTAGCTAACATTAATTATCATGTAGCCTACGTACAATTAAGTATATCTGGAAACATTAAATAGTTGAAAAATTTCATCGAATTTCATTGTTCGGTATCGTAAACACCTACATAACGCATACGTTGCTGTTGACTTTCATGAAAGATTTTTTTTTAATTTTATCAAATAAATTTTTTACTATAATTTTTGAATATTTGAATAAAGTTACTTTATCTTTTTAATTAATTTTCATAACTTTGGATTGGAAAACACCACAATTTTAGATTTGTAACATTCCTTGAAAACATATGTTCGTAATTTCAATTTGAGATGTCGTTACTTTTCAATGTCCAGATATAGGTACTATGATTGAGATAAATTTAAAGAGCGAGATTTATCTGGTTCAACCGCTGCTGAAGTGATGAAGGCGCCTAACATTTTTGCGAGCGGTGATTAAAATTCGAAGGTTCTTTTGACGTGACAACGTCTATTAAATCGATGAACGCCGGCTGCACGCACGAAAACTTGTCCCGTTACGCACATTGTCTCGTTACGCTGTGTCCCGTTACACAGTGTCCCGTTACACGGTGTCCCGTTACGCTCATTGGACGCTTGCGCCGCATCTATCTCTCTTCCACTCGATTGGAACAACAATCGATTTGACTTTTTCGAGGCACATTAAACTTGAAACACTCCCATTCGTTTCCTACTTTCCCTATCATCGTCCTATCCTTAACAGAAAAACACAGATTGGAAGACGTTAAATAGCAAACATGTATAAAAGTTATAGTTAAAATAATCTCTTCGTTAAAGTAATAAACATACTTGAATTAATGAGTGCAAATAAAAGTAAATTAATCAATTAAATTGTAGATTTCATTTAACTCCTTCTTTGTATCCATACAAAATAGTGATAATTCGATAAAAATGATTAAATTTTATTCAACAAAACATGCAATCATTTCATCAATGTTTTGTTATGACGTTGTCGCGTTAAACTATCGTCCGTAAACCGACTTTACAGACAACCAATTTTTTTTTGGGTAGCAGTTTTATCGTTAGAGCGAATGCATTGTCGTTAGAAAAGCCGGTGGTGCCTCGTCACTCATTCTGGATCGTCACTCCGACCTGTCGTGGCTAAAAATCATACTCATTTCTATCGAAGAGAAACCTAAGATTCACTGAACTTGAGTGAGACGCCCGAATAATCCGATAACGTATTTTTTTTTAATTTGATATTGTTAATTAAAATGTACTTTAGGTTATTTTTTCGGGAGTGTTGGTTTTCAAATGTTGGTGGGATTTCGTTAGTTATAAGTACAAATATTTTTTTAAATCGTTGTTGCAGTACCTATTATATTTATCGCCAAATTTTTCTCCCCGCCGGAAGCGTGGGTCTAAGCGATTGTAAGTAAAATGAAAAGTTGTTTGGGTTAGATCAGAGACATTTAAAATACTCTGTAATCGTGAAACATGGATTAATGATCGTAAAATGAAGACTTTTTAAAAAATTAAGACCTGAAAGTTTTACAAGCTATCGGCCAACTTCGGTTGTAATCGGGACTGATCGAGGTTCAATAAATCTTAGACTTAGCTAAATTTTAATTTTTTTTTTAATTTGGTACGAGCAGTCTTCTGAACATGGAAAGGATATCATTGAACGAAAATGTGACACAAAGATGGCGTGGACACACATGTAGCAACATAAGCCCGTATGTAGTCCCTTTCGCGAAACAAAAATAGAAGACATACCAAACGCAATAGTGTGCCATAATAGTCATAAAAAGAAAATAATGTCAACATAAAAAAAAATACGCAGTAAAATTTTGACAATCCTTAGTTGTCACTGAAATGTAGAGATAGTGCAGCGTTCGTCATACTGTGGAGACACAAGAAATTGTTAACCTAATTTATCATCGGGTGTGCCATTCCGCGAAGTTGTGTGGTCTCGCCTTGGCATTCCTGTGATCGCTATAGCTAATTTCGTGATCTGCGAATCGCCAGGCGACGGGTTACGTCAGACGCGCGGTCCTTCAGGGACCTGGTCCCCGCCGTGCGCGGGACCGCCTTTTCGTCTGCGTGACGTCACTCGCCGGCGTCGCTCACAGCGCCTCCGGAGTATCTTTCAAACACAGCGTCATTGTTCATCACGTATAGGGCGTACAGGTATAGCTAGAGACCTGAAAAATTCGCGGATTCATTTCGTGTTATGCTAAAATTCAAATAATTATACCTTGGTGATGCTTCTGCCATTGGTTCACTGTTAGTCTGGAGGTCTGTGGCCCAATAAGAGATCCTCACTCGTAGAAGTGTCCAATCACAGGCCACCCAGTCAGAGACTGGAAAAATTCGCGGGTTCAATGACTCCGCGATCCTCTACACACTCGGGCAAATGGCCAACTGTTCATTGGCTGCTGACTTGTGAGTCGTCTCGACTGGGTGGCCTGTGATTCGGCACTTCTGTGAGTGAGGGTATCTAATTGGCCCCGCAGTCCTCCAGATTAACAGTGAACCAATTGCAGAAGCATCACCAAGGTATCATTATTTGAATTTTAGCATAACACGAAATGAATCCGCCAATTTTTCAAGTCTCTATCAATATAAGATGGTTTCCTGGAAAATGGAGTAACACCCTTAAGAGGCCACTCCAGTGTTTCAGGAGCACTACACAACCCGCGTTAGCCTCATAAGATTCAATGCTATTTTCATTTTGCTTATAACTAATTAACTAATATAGATTTTGAAATGATGCTTGTTTGATATGTAAGACAACGATTCTCTTATCAAAGCCCCTTTCTTAAAAAAACGTGCATAAAATATGGTTTTATACTAATCTTTACTAATATGTATAAGTGTATGATCTAGGTTTGAACCATAATTTATGCACGTTTTTGAAGTAAGGGGCTTTGATAAGAGCATCGTTGTCTTACATATCAAGCAAGCATCATTTCTAAATCTATATTAGTTAATAAGTTATAAGCAAAATGAAAATAGCATTGAATCTTATGAGGTTAACGCGGGTTGCGTAGTGCCCCTGAAACACTGGAGTGACCTCTTAAGGGGCCTCCCTAGTAGCATCAGAAGTTAGCGGAACACTATGTTTTTAAAATAATGATGGGACTTTATTAATCGACACTACGAATCTGAAAATTTTTCACCCACGAGAAGATAATACACGAATTGTCTGTATAATTTTACATTTTTGTTTTTTTCTATCAAAATATGAAATAAAAAATCACCAACTTGTCCAACTTTGGGGCCATTTTATACTGCTTAGGAGAATGACAGAAAAAAAGTACAAGTCTAGAAAAAAAGATAATTTTTTTCTGAAGAAATTCATGTATTTAAAACATATAGTCATCGCTTTGAATTCCGAGATATCTTTTCCACAATTTCCGCAAATCCTGAAAGTTTTCCACCGTCTCGTGCTGCCGCTCGGCGAAGCCAGCTCGCAGGCCACACAGCTCAGGTAGCCGGGTGGAGGAACACGTGGCCGGAGGGGAGGCAGGCTACCTGTGTGTGCGTGCGTGCGTGAGAGGGAGACAACCCACAACCGGCACCGGTAAAAGATAATCCCGTGACCGAAAGAAATTCTCAGAATTGCTTTTAATGTGCCTCGCCACAGTACCATGTGCTCGACTTACTCTGTGACTATATTCGTGTATCTCTAAAACATTGCTTTTGTTTAAACTACAAATATCCTAAAGCTTACCATACTAGATCATGTATTACGAAATAAAGTATTGAAACTAATCAATCAACACATTGAAAGTTGTCCTACAAACTATTTATTGGTGGCTTTACAGTCTCGATAGCTAATTCGACAAAATTTATATTTAATTTTTAACATGAAAATACACTTCATTGTTTTTCCTTTTATTTTTAATAAAAATTCAAGAAACAATTATTATACCACCCAATATTTTTTTAAATTATTTTAGTTTTCCAAAATAATTTTACACATCTTACAATGCCGGGGAAAAATTTTATACTGGTATTAACCAAATTAATTATTTACAAAAGTTTTGATACTTAAAAATGTAGGTTTTATATAAAATGTATTTTAAATTAAAAGAAAAATCATATTTTGAAAACTAAATGTCATTTTGCTATGCTTTATGGTTAGATAGATATCTGATTGCCTGCACTGTTTTAAAAATGTTCATGGGATGATATATAAAAAAATAAAAACTAGGGAAGTTCTATATTAAATAAGCTAGTCAGAATTATGTAAATGTTCCTCCTGGCGCAGGAATCACGAGGAGGATTGAAGATGAGGTCAGTGACCGATCGCTCACATATGTAGTTTTGGATGGTACGTTATTAATTACAAAATTCAAAAACCATTTTGAAGTTAAAAAGTATAATTAGTGGCAATGTTTAATAAAGATGATGTAAATTTTCAGATAAACTTATTTCTACAGCTCAATTAATTAATAAGGGCAGGAAATAAATTTTTTACAGCAATTATACAAAATTATTAAAAAAATTTAAACCACAATTAATTTATCCAAAAACCAAAATTAAGTAAATATTGCCCACACATTACAACATCCACGAAAGAACCTTGCAAATTATTTTTGTTATATGCATTATTTTGCATTCAAGTTCTTTATTTTTTTATACTTCACCTACTTATAATTGTTACATATTTGGCACATGGTCCGTCACGCCCAATTAAAGGGCCTGAATAAGTAGAACGCGTTTCTGATCAAATTGCACGCCTGTTACTTTACCTGCAACCCGGAGCGGTGTGAAATAAATTATTGTACATTCGTGACGTTGGCAATCAACTTAAATATTTATGAGTTAAAACCAAACATAACTATAACGGATAATCAAAGAAATTTTGAAATTTTGAAAGCTTGTTATGTTTTTATATAGTACACAAAGCAGTTAAACCATAAATTATTTGTTGAAAAAAAATAATCCTTAACCTTTCATGCTTTTTTCATTTATTTTTATTACCAGATATTTCCGTTTAAGTAATACTTATATATATAACAATATAGCAATCTAGAAAAAAATTAAGGTAGCCTTATTCCAAATATAGACGTTAGTTAACTAAGAATATAAATTCGCTTTACAACCACAGCTTGTACATAAGTAAAAAAAAACATGGTTTTACTTACAGGCCGTATTGAACGTAGGGTAGGTTTATGACAAATACAACAGCAATAAACATATGGCTGAGTCTGCTTTCATGTACACTTTTTTTTTAAGTTATCACTTTTAAAGCGGGTAAAGGGTACCTATCAAGTAGCTTAGCATTACCCAAAGTGAATGTCGTGCTCCAGAAAATGTTCGAACTATGTAATATTTGTATCACTGTTGCGTTACAGACCTGCAACTTTTTTCAGTGCGCGATGTCACTCTCATGTAAAAATATGCCGTGTTTAGCGCAAACGTGTTCGAATGAATCCACATGGAGCTGCCAAAGAATACCTATCGATGTCGGCAACATACATAAGTATACAAACCAACGTTTACAAGTGTATTCATACGTAAGTATAAAACTGGCGGCGGGCCATGATGCAGTTGGTTCTTCGCGTACAGTCCACTGACGGGATTAGAAGCGTCAAAGATCTTATATGGCTATTCTGTAAACTTGTATGTCATTTCACTGCCTGCTTTAGACAAACAACATCCATTACTTTTAGCTTTGGCTTGAAAAGAATTACTCCGGCCTGCTTTCTTATATTACTTATTTCAGCTCCTCGTGCGACCAGTGTGTATACCTAATTTGTCCGCGGCCTTATCTTTGGGTGAAAGTTATTTGTAAGGGAAGTTGTATCGGTAATGTTCATGTATTACATAACAATTCGACTTAGATACGCACATGTGTTTTTAAAATATATGTTTAATAACTTGCAATACAAAGTATGTGTTGAATTTCATGTATTGAATTTTTTTTTACATTATGTACGAACATAATAATCACAATATTTCATGAGAAATTTTTAAAACATTTTACAAAGTAATCTCTAATTTCTTCCACACCTCATGGTTAACCTTACTATTTTATTTCATGTTTCAGTTGATTTAAACTGTTTGGAATCATAATATGACGGACAATGAAGAATATTAGTTTCAGTAAATTTTATGAGATGATTTACTTATTACATTAAATATACCTCAATTTTTACCTCAAAGGAAAATAGTTGCATATAATTAAATGATAAATATTTGTTTCCCATTAATATAGTTTATGAACATAACTTATTGTTATAATACCTACATTAGTTAAATTGTGTTTTTGTAATGCTCTCCTATTTCAGTAAAATTTTGGGCAAATTGAATAGCATATAGTCGATCTTTAACATAAGCTTTTGGAATACATAAATATAATAAATTATGTTCTCGTGATTTTAACAATTAAATATTTCTTCGCATGAAAAAATTAATTAAATAAAAAATATTTCAGTAATTTATACTTAAGGACTAAAAAAATTTATTTTTATAATATAATAATATTGTATGTATGTATACTTTTCTGAAAAAAGTAGATTCAAGAAAACAAATTTTCTTTTTTTTAATTTTGTTCTTGAACTTACTTGACAAGCGATATTGAACTTCAACTTTATACTTTCGGTATAGTACTTTTCGATTTATTTTCTCCAAACGGGAATTAAAAGTAAAGAATAAATAACATTTTCCTCTATAATTATTGCAGCCGTATACTGAAAAGTTAAACTTTCCTTTATTTGCATGACGCGGAGCTCCTAACTACACAAAATTTTTGTTATTTATTTTGAACGTTGTATTTATGTTTCCTTACAAACTTAAATGAACCTCTTAACATTTAATTTCATCAAAAGTTATACAATATAAGTATCAAGTTAAAATATTTTTAAGTGTAGTTGTGGCTATTTTGTTGTTGAAAATGACACTCTTAAGTTTGAATGAAAGTGAGATATGATAAAATTATATTTGTAGTTAAAAACAGATAATTCATTTCAAATTCAATCTTTTGTTACATGCATATTTCCAAATAAATTTGACAATATATTAAATTCTATGCATTTGAATCTATTCGTATATTCTGCAGCATTAATTCCTATAAGCAAATACTTATTACGTACAATGTACTTTTAGTCCTGTCGTATAGTTATGCAAAAAATTGTATCAAAAGTATTGTTTCTTCTATGCGGTTATGGTTTAAAAACAAAAAAAGTAATTTAATTTATTTTTAAATTCGGTTGTCAGTAAGAACACGTATTTAGTGTAATACGACATATATTATTCTGTTTATTAAAACATTACTATCGATAACTCCATTTTAGATTTATCTGTCTGTTATATTTCAAATTGATTCTTTTTCTTCGGCTTATGACAGCAGCAAATTTTGTTTTATCGCATATGTAATGTTTTTATGTTTTGCATATTATAATTAATGAGTTAGTATTGTTGGCGGGTGAGGCTTTTTCACAAATGGACGCGTTCTTGGCGGCTAGCAGGTAGGACGCGTGTATTACGCAGGCTGGATAGGGAAGTACGACTGCGGGCGAGCTCCATGATAGAAGCAACGGGAGTAGTATCACTCGGCTATTTGTATAGGTTGGGATAGCTGTGCGAATGGTAGAACAGACCACGGGACTATGGTGAGGAAAAAGGTCCCAAGCTCGACATCCCGACGATGAGACCGTTTACGAACTGTCGATGGATCATCAGGAAAGTTAACAACTTCTTCAGAAACTTGAGTCCCTCTTTCAAAATTCAGTTTAATACCTGGAGATGACTATATTCGGTGTTCTACCAAGCGAAGCATACTCTTAATTCATTACTAGTTGATGTTTAATATTTTGACGCAAAATAAAATTGTGAATCAGCTTACTTTGCTCATGCCAGGTTTTACAAGTTTTGTCAAAGTTAATTAAATGAATAAAAATTGTGTCCCTTTGTTACTGGCTACCCGCAAGAAATTATCATGGTGAATAATAATAATTTTAAGTCGACATGTAATATTTTGATTTTTATGGGATTGTGTTTTGGTAATGGTGTGTGTAACTGTCTTGTGTATTTTATTACATTCACTTCACGTAACGAATTGTCTGAACGTAATGTTATTGTTTGTTTGTTTTAATATTTCGTTTTATTGAACAAAGATACATAGTTTGCCACTTCGAGCGACTACAGAAATGACAATACAATTAGTTTACAGTGTTCCAAACATTTTAGTTTCCTCTACTGTACATGGGGGGAATATTTTTTATGTTATGTTTACTGAAACCATTTTACGCGCTAAGTGAGATGTTGCGATTGAGTAGAAGGGAAAATATGTCATAAAACCCTGCGTAATGTTATGAATTCCATTCATTCGTTTACTCTGTGATCCGGAGGGTCTAATGTTAAGACTGAATACATGTGCACTTCCTCTATGTAGAGTGGCTTCATTGAGATGAAAGCAAAGCTCACGTTGATGAAATACTTATTAATTAAAAAATTAAAATGTTGTTTTATGCTTCAATTTCTGTTAGTGTCGTACACAGATTAAAAATGTAATGCAGAGTTCCTCAGTTTTATGTATATTGAAATTTGCTCATGTGTAGAGTAGTTATTAAAAGCATAAAAAACATATATGACGAATTGTTGTGTATTATTTCCATTAGGCGTGACCATGAAAATAGATAAGATTTTATCATTATGTGAAATCTACATTTTAAATGTTGGCGTTTAAATATTTATGAAAGCGTGTGATCTTAAAGCACTATTTATCTATTAACCCTTTGGCCAGGGAGGTTAATAATGGATTCTCTAACCCTGTGGAGTGAAGTTTTTTTTACAAAAAATTTTTTTTTTTAAATTAATTTTTAAAGTAGTGATATGTATTGTAGTATGCAAATTTTTTGTTGGAATTTTTTTCAGTGAGTTATTTAGAGAAATATACATTCATGTATAAGTTATGTATGTGTGCATAAATTTACACACACTCACATATATATACATATGTGTATATATATCAATGCTTGTTGCACATAGCCTTATTATTCTAAAATAAAATAAAAATATGGATGAGCTATTTATCACATATTATTTTGTCGTATCATTTTGGTTTTTGATGTTACACTGTAAAAAATCGATAACACTTTGCAATTTTTATATTAAATGTTCTATTATTTCGAACCATCAATTACAAAATTATACTTGCAAATAAACTTATACATTTTCTTTTTTTGTATTGAAGAATTTTAGGGCACATCTCACAGCATTGCTACACTGCAAAAAATGGTAATTTTTCTGAAAATTTTAAAAATATGTTTTATTTCCTAGTATCATAATCAAAATTACGTAGAGAAATTAACCAAAGTTTAAATTTTTAGTTGAAGAAATATGAAGACACACACACATTTCAATGCTACACTGCAAAAAAATTATTTTGTGTAATTTTTATAAACATCAGTTTTCTACTATCAGTAGTCTATGAAATTATATTCATAAATTTTTTTTTTATTTTGAAGAAATACGAGACACACTCTCACATCATTGCTACACTATCAACAATTTTATCTCTTGCAATTTTTAAATACTGTATTGTTTATACCATTCATTTCAAGAAATGCATTACAATCATAATAAAAAAACTCTAAAACTACAAATATTTATAAAATAAATTGGAACATAAACTGCACTGGTAGAAAATGCACAAAGTAATACATTTCCAAATCCATTTGTTTTACATTTTACTTTTGATCAGTTGTGTAACTGAATGTATTCACTGTCAATGTCATTGATTCCACCGTATATAAACACACTAATACAAGTTGGCAAATTTTGTGCAATTACAAGTCAACGAAAACACTACAAAATGTTCATGAAAAATATAAATGAATAAAATTCACTGGTAAAAAAAAAGCCTTTACCATTACAATCAACTTGTATATACAAATAACCAACATTTTTTTTTTCTACATTTTTGAAAAAATATGTCGCTGAACATATTCACTTACAATATCGTTGAAAATACTGTATATACAGATACACATAATTATAAACAAATTACTTCATCATGTTTATGAACTCAAAAAAAGCGATGTTATAAAGGACTAAAAATTCTTGACTGTATGAAATGCAGTGAAACATGGAAAAATGCAAAGACCCACATCACATTCAGCACACATCCACTTAGAATCTTTTTGCCGATTCTGTCCTTTGGTGGTATGTTTACAAACGTAGCATTGCCTCTGCGGTTTGACCTTAGCTGCGGTTGATGGCACAGGAGATGGGAAATGTCTTGCTGACAGCCGAAGAGGAGATGGAGTAACGTCTGCAGAGCGTCGTCCTCCTTTCGAGGGGTTGCGAGTAGGGCTGAACTCCTCTAACAACTGCCGTACAAGGTTCAGCCGAAACTGAAGCAGTGTAATTTTCTTGCCAGTGTGCACATTATATAGAATGTGTGCATTCAAGACTGCCATATCTATAATGTGAAAAAAAAGTTTCTTGTACCACTTGATAGACTTTCTGGTGCTGTCAAGGAAACTTATCTGCATATCGGCTTTGTCTACGAGGCCCATATTTTTGTTGTATTCAATGACAGACAGGGGCTTTTTGACATCTTCGCCAGTAGTTCTGTCCTTTTTTCCAGTTTCAACCCATTTATGTTCGTGAACTGTGCTTAGCATGCATACGTCTCTTTTATCATGCCATTTTTCTGCGAGAATGTTGTTAGTGTGAAAAACTGCACTTTCCCCTTTTTTCAGTTTTTGAGGGAATTTAGGCATTTTTTTTTCTGTTTGGCCGCACCGTACCACATGCACCAGTTTGTTTTGCAAGCAGGTATTCAAATAGCTTAGGGCTAGAATACCAGTTATCGGTAAACACTACATGCCCTAAATGAAGATATGGCTCTAACAATGTTGTAACAACAGATCCAGAAATACCAAGGTCATCAATAATTTCAATGTTGGTCTGTGCACCGGTGTAGATGAGGAAATCAAGAATAAACCCTGTTGCACAATCACACAAAATGAATAGCTTGACACCAAATCTGTGGCGCTTGGATGGGATATACTGCTTGAATTTCAAGCGGCCCTTCCATACCAATATAGATTCATCAATGCATAAGTTTTGTTTCGGCTGGAACACAGATTTGAATTTCATCCTTATTGTTTCCAGGATGGAGCTGATTTTGCATAGTCGGTCTCCTGCTAACTGGCTGTAAGGATCACAAAAATGTAGAAGACGGAGCAAAAGCAAAAATCTGTCTTGTGAAAATAATTTGCTAAATATGGGTGTAGCCAAAATGGGATCGGTGGACCAGTAATCATTTATGCGGTTTTTTGCAGTGTGAGGCATCAATAGTATTACAGCTAGGAAAGTATACAGCTCAGAAACTGTTGGTTTTGTCCATAGGTTCAGTTTGGATTTTTTTTTCACCTCAGATCTGTGAGTTACGTACGAGTGATATTTGTCAGATTCTGTCGCAATATGTTCAACAAGATCACTGTCAAACATAAATTTGAACACGTCCGATTCACTTGGGTTTTCGGGTAGCACTAATTCTCCTGTAAGTCCCGAACGTGTGTTGTCAAATGGTAAGTCACGTGGCATAAAATTATCGTTTTTTCCCCACATAAATAAGTCGTGAACACACGCGGTAACATCTGGTTTTGATTGTATATATACTGTTTCGTTATCTGCAAAATCAATTTCTATTTCAGTATCAGTTTCACTTTCACTTACCGAACTGATGTCACTTGCCGACTCCCAATTCGTGATTATTTCTGAAAGTTCTTTTTCCGAAAGCGCTTTTCGTTTACGTGACGATGCCATTTCTAAACATTACGACACTAACAACAATAAATAAACTATCAAAAAATACTCGCGAAAGTATCTTGCTAGAAAATGCGCGCGAAGCGAAAGTTACAACCATGGAATCTAGCAAGAGATAAAACAAACAGTGATATTCCAGACCACAGCAAATTGGAATTAGAGCTGCTATCTATGCGGCACCAGAAAACACTGTCAGCTAGTTACTATAAGGCTCACTAGATAGCACAACAACTACAACAAAGCCGGATGCGCATCTCCGTTCATTGACGAGCATACTAGTTTGTACAAAGCTAGAAACGTTTATTTACGTGAATACTCTATCGGGCACAGTTAAAATACGCACGTTTATTAACGTTAATACTAGCGAAAGGGTTAAGGAAGTAGGTAGTTTCTTTGATTTTAGAAGGGTTTTTTAAACAAACAACTAAATTAATTCAAAAATTTGAACTTCTGCAAGCAAAAAATACTTTATTCCATTTTTATTTTAAAATTAGCCATTGTATTCTACCTTGCTTACACTCTATTATCGAAAAATATATTTTTTTGACAGAGATGAATACCGTAAATTAATACACAAAACATACATGTTTTCGTATGATACAATAATAGCTAGTGACAGTGACGAAACCAAAATTATTTTGATAGTTTGTATAGAAAATCCCCAACAGTAGTGGTGGTATATTTAGGGATTTATTTGTAGATGGGTAAGTACTATTCCACAATAAAAAGGAGTTATCGTCAATTATCAAAGCAGCCATATTTCGTATCTTCTTTGACAGCCTAAATACAGCACCAAATGACGTACTTGGCTAAAAATTAATTCCAGCTGCATGCGTAGATTCCGGGAGGAGGGGAGAATCTCAGGGTGGCCCGAACCTCCCTGAAATAAAAAAGTCCGTCTGAGGGGGCCCCGCTTGCATTTGCAAAATCTTCACGTTATCCCGTGGGCCTCATGGGAATCCTACAAATTTTCGCCCGTGATTCCAGCTATACATTTCACTGACACCTTGAGCACAACAGTCAGTGCACACTGAGTTCTTCCATACCACCCGCACTTGTCTTCGATAAAATCTGAACTCAGGTGGATTCAGCGTGACTGACTAAGCCTGCAGTCTGAATCCACCTGTAGGCCGCTGTTGCAACAGCTAAGAAATTAACACTGCTCGTAGTGAACAGTCTGTATGTAACTCGAAACGTGATTCCAGTTCATTCGTGTATACTTATTCATCATATTATGCAACGTTAAAGTCATTAAAAAAATATGCAAAAATAAAATAAAATGCTAAACGTGTAATAAGAGCCAGAAAATAATAATATGCAGTAATATTTAGTGTAACTAAATACGACGTGAACCCTAGAATACAAAGTTGACGATGTGTCGTTGGTGGGAACACTTGTTTGTTCCTGACATTTTTTTTCTTTACAGAATTTAAAAGTAAGTTTGACATGCACTTTTTATTCAGGAAGTAAGTTAAAAATTTATTTGTCGTTATTGCGATTTAAAAAGTTGATTTGTGTCTAAGATTAAAAATAATTAATATTATTTTCATCATTTTATTCCCAGTTTTATTACTCAATTATTAGTAGGACGTGATTTCTCGTCGCGGTGCGGAATACTTTTATGAATGAAAGCATAACTGTTCGTGCAAAACCATTCATCACACAAATGTCAGTTCGAAAGTATAATGTTGGAAATTTTTTTAATGATATAATTTTTACATTTTTTCCCCCTTGAAAACACAAGCTAACACATCGATTGTTGGTGACAGCATTTTTTGTAATGTATGTAAATCTCTTAATTATGTAGAACGTTAATTAAAATAAAAATACCTGTTTTAAACAGAATTGACGTTTGTTTGCATTTCATGGATATGGACTGGATCGCCACACTAATTTAATGTTTCAAGTTAATAAACACTGTCAGGAAGCAAGCAAGGCAATATGAGAACATTATCTTTTGGTTGAATGTAGCGAAAGGGAAAAACAGTCATCTTTCTTGCCACGATCTTGTTCGCAGATAACGCAGGTATAAGTAGCAAATGGACTCCACACAATGACAACCCTCCCATTATTCCGCCCCCCCCTCGCTGAAACACCCTCTCCCCCCTCCACCTCGGCGCAGGCGACAGTCTCAGGTATATCGCCCCGCCCAACCACTGGCCGTAGCACGTGGCCAGTGGCCCACCGCGCTAAACATTTTTACTAGGGAGGCCCCTTAAGGGTCCCGCCTACCTGGGCACACATACGGTGTGCACAGCTTCAGGAAAAACCAACGCGATTTCAAAACTACTCAAGATATCCGGGTGGGGCCTATTTACGAATAGCATTTAAGAGTTCGCTGAGGGCCGAAAAGTACTTTTAATTTCGGATTAAGTTTTTAAACTGTATTTTTAGAAGCGTTAAAATGCCTAAAACGCGTGTTTTCAGAGTAATTTTTAGGCACAAAACAATCAGTACAGATTCTTGAGAGCACTTAAGGGGCTTGCATAACACCTTTATCTTCATTTATCGGCCATATGATGTTACGGTCACCGCTCAAATTTCACAGTTATCATGTGACGACGAGAAGACTGCGCGCCAGTCCAGAGGAGACACCGCGCTAGAAGCACCCGCGAGCGTCGCGTTTATCATCCCGCCTCACTAACACACATACACCCCTGACGAGGCGGGCCCCTTAATGTCGGACCGACCGAACGTCGACGGGAAACGCGCTGGGACCTCGGAGCTCGGCGGGACGACCTCGCAAGACCCGGTTTGCCGGCCGGGGATCACTCGTCGTCGTCGGCGATCAAGGACTCACGTGCGCCACATTACTCCCGAGGTCGAGTTTCCCCCGCGAGCCCCGCCATTTGCATCCCGACCAACTGCGCCGCAGGCTGCGGAAACTGTACACGTCCGCGCTCTGCGCGCCAGCAAAGCTCGAGTTATTTTGGGCACGCGCCTGGAACTTGTACGAGTCAATAATGTCTGTCTGTTCAGCCAATGAACTAATATCCCACGTTCACGTTTCTTCTACACAAAAAAAAACGTAACAATTACATTTTCAAATATTTTATATAATTTTTTTACTTTTTTTATCATGTAATCTTTGAAAAAAAAGTATATTTTATGTAATTTTCAAAAAAAAAAAATTCTAGAAAACCAAAAATTCACTAAACGTCACGGTAAAGTTGCACATTGGAATTTATTTCAACACCCTACGTAGTTGTAAAAGTGCATAATATTCATTAGGAAAAAAAATTGGTGGTAAATCAGCACATGATTACGTGTGTAAATTTGCGTACCGTGAAGTGTATACACACCAATAACTATGGTAAATTTACCAAACTATAGCAGTTTTGCTTCTACACTTTTGATTGATATACTTTCTTTTTGAGTACAAGAGTAAAAATATACCAACCAACGTACGAATAAATTTTCACCGAATCAATGGTAACATAACTGCCACATACCATTTGTGTAAAATTAATTATTTTTTCAGAGGCTGTAAAGATATTACCAGTACTAAATACCAAGTTATAATGCGAAATGTGTGCCTCTTCATTTGCTGAATGTCTTCTTTTTTTTCCGAGGCTGCTTTGAGGCATGGGTCATAGTCAAGATGTCAAACCCCGACATCCACTTAATCTTCCCCAACGCAGTAATCATTCAAATAATATATGGGAGTTAGAGCAGTGTTAATAAAATGTGCGCGTAAGAACATTCAATGTGTAGAAATGACAGCAATAATATAGACTATTAAACGAAGAACTTAACTGAAATAAGCAAAGCGTTCTTTTTACTTTCAAATAACTTAACATTAGTAAAAAACTAAATCCTTTTTATACTTCCGATTTGTATGTTTCGTTCTAAACAAAAGTAAACACAAAAGTGGGCAAAAGAAGAGTGTTCTTGCTGCAGCCTTAACCAGTTTTTCGAATGTTTTGTTGGCATACCAAGACTATTCTTTTGGATTCGTGTTCACGGTAAGTGAACTCAGTGACGGTAAATTTATGAGGATCCTTGGATTATTTGTAACCAGGTTTCTTCGTAAATTAAAGCTGAAAAGTTGTAACAGTGTAATAGTTTAATAGATGTTTTTTTTTGTCAATGGAATAGATATATTCATGTAAAATTACAGATATTTGTAAATCCGTATATTTACATTAAAACCACTCTATCGCCAAAAAAATTTCGCAGTAATGCTTGGTTCGGATTTTTACCCGGGCATGCATTCTTTGTTTTGTCCCAGTAACTCCATTCGTTAAAAGTTACTTGTAAAGCGTTCCCTGAACAGTTTTCCAGTATTAACTGCGCACATAAGCATGATACAACAAAATAAAGTCACTTTGTTGAATATTCGATTATCTTCGTGGTTTTTAAAAAAAAAAAGACTGAATGAAACGTCAATTAAAAAAAAATATCCACCAGTTTGCATAAGAAATGTCTACTGATTATTATCTCAAGAAACGTACTTCATTTGTGTAAAAATAACCATGCATTTTTTTTAAAAGTTACAATATCTTTCTTGTAGTGTTACAAATTATTCATTGGCAACCGGTCTCCAAAGGAATCTTTTAAAAATGTACAGAAAATTTGGTTCCGTGTGTGATAGGAATACGTTTAGTTGAAATTCAAAACTGAATCGGCAAACTTCAGAGTTGAGTTTAGCGAACACGACCGTAAGAAGAAGGAAAAAAAAAAGCGCGAATAACGACAGGATTATACCAGTGCACACCAGTAAAAACTGTTTGTCGGGAACAAAATTTTCGATGATCGTTTCTCAGTAAGCGTCACACCCGATACGCGACGAAAGTTTTGAAGTACGCATGTATTAGTTGTTTTTTTCGGCTGTGCTCACAACCGACATTGTCCGTGCAGGCTTTGAATATATATATACTGTATAGAAGTCGCGAGTGGATAGGATTTACTCTACGTTTTTCAGAAGCTTATGATGAGCAGCTTGGGAACTTCACCGCTGCAGTGCGCTGCCGTAACGCCCTGTATCGTCTTAGTTGTTATTTACATGTTAGAGCGCAGCACTGTCGCCCGCTGTCATTCCCCGCTCCCCTCATCCATCATTCACTACAGCTCAACGTCGTTCAACAGGAGGGGGAAGGGGTGTTTGAAGAGTTCGACACTTGTCCGCTAGGGACCACCACAAGTCGATGCCCTAGAGATGGTGGCGATTGCGGCGGTGAATTAACCAACTACCTCAAAACCGTATTAGAAATTTTAACCTGGGCTGGCGACTTCTATACAGTATATATATTCAAAGGTGCAGGGGACGCACCACAACGCCGACTTACCACAACGCCGAAATACATTAACGCCGAAAAATGTCATTGCAGGACTGCCACAAAGGTTAAGGTTAGGTAACGTAAGGTTAGGTTAGGTTAGGCTAGGTTAGGCTAGCCTAGGTCAGGTTAGGTTGTGGTAAATTTTTCGGCGTTACTGTATTTCGGCGTTGTGATACACAGCAGTTTTCTAGCTTTCGGCGTTGCGGTCAATTTAGCATTCGGCGTTATTGTACGTTCGGCGTTGTGGTATTTCGGCGTTGTGGTAACGACCCGTCTGTGCATTGTCTCCAGACGAACGAGGAAAAAACACTTCCAAACAAAGTCTTGCCTCTTCCGACGCCGCCGACGAGTTAAAAAAAGTCTCAGAGAGAGAGAGAGAGAGAGAGAGAGAGAGAGAGAGAGAGAGATCGTAAATTTGCTCGCGCCTACTTCCAAGGGGACTTGATGGTCGTTAAAGCTTCACCACGAGCAGCTAAAATATATTCCTTTTTTTTTTTTTATCGTCCGTCGCGGATTGTTGCCGATGTCGTCTTCCGTTGCCCCCCGGGCAGGGCCTGACCTCGGATGTCACTTCTGGGCGACCTCCACCGTGTCAGGTCCCAACCCGCTGCTCTCTCTCTCTCTGTCTCTCTCTCTCTCTCTCTCTCTCTCTCGGAGAGGCCATCAAGATGTTACAAGCCGCGCTCTAGCTAACGAAGACGTGGCGCAGCGTGAAGAAGGGACCGCTTTTTTTCATTTCATTTCATTACTGGAGCATCTAATTACTCCGGCCTGCTTCCTGGAATGTGTATTGTGTTGCCGTCAACCGAAGTTACATACTGCCTCTTCTTCAAAGACGAGAACCCCGCTTCATTTGAAAATAGAAGGGAACTAAATGAATTTAAATAAATTGTAGGCATATTATTAAGGAGTGAATTATAAAGTACCAAATGACTGGAGACCTATAAAGTTCACGGATTCATTTCGCGATAAGATAGAGTCCAAATACTTTTGACACTATTTTCCTTCAGTGATTGGGCCACAGTTTATCTGAAGGACTCTGGGCCAATGAAAAAATCTTGAACAGAAGAATTAGCGAATCACGATCATTCCAGTCAACAGGTGTTACGAGTCGGTAACCAATCAGCAGATGTAATTTGCACGAGTGCATAGAGGATCATGGAGTCTATCCTTTAGGGATATGAAATCGCGAATTTTACAGGTCTCTACGTAATGACAATCAAGATTTTTTTTCAGTTGTGGTTTAAGCGGGGAGTTGAGTTGAAGAGAAAATATTTTTTTAATCTTTTATCCTATTAATGATATTACGTCTATTTTGTCACATACTAAATTGTGGAAGGTAATATCTTTATAAAAAAATTTTAAAAAATCGTACTTTCGTTAGAGTAATTTAGACTTTCGATGTGCATAAAATATTTTTTTATGTAGTCTATGGTCTGTGTTGGAATAACGGCGCCAACCAATCACGTTCGTCATGTTTGTGGCATCAACCCATGACATCATTTTCGAAAAGATTTTTTTTTATTATTTTCGTCGGAATTTTGTCCCCGACAGACGATTTGACTGGTGCACTGGTATAATCCTGTCCTTAACCGTGCGTTTTTTTTTCCTTAGGGTCGTGTTTACTAAACGTATCTCTAAAGTTCGCCGAATCGATGATGAATTTCAACTAAACACATCTCTCTCACACACGTCGATTAGGAAAAAAAAAAGAGCGAGTATTTCAGTACTCGCTAGTGATGTGTAACATCTAACACTGGTAATGAGCAAAAAAAATATATGTTCTCATGTTGCAAATACACTTACGATACGAAACTCGGCGCACGGAATGAAACTTATAATTCTTTAAAATAATACCGAGCGTGATAAATATACGCTAATTGTGCTTTCAAATACATTTCTGGACGCAAATCACACGTAGTTTCCTAATCTTCCGCTAAAATTTGCTGCGGGAGCACCTACGTCGACAATCGAATCATTCCATTTGCAGACCTAAATTTGAAACTATATAATAAAACGGTTTCGATAAAAGCGAAGAAAACTTAAAAAAAAAAAACTAAATTCAGACTTTGAACCTGATTTTTACAAGTAATTTTATTAAAATGCTATCCATCTTTCATCAAATATCTAATACTGTAAAGTTTCCCTTCGAATTTGTGAATATTGGTACGCACCATCCGCCACAGATGGCAGCTCCGTGGTTACACATTTCCGTTCCATTCGACTTCCGTTCCATTCACGATATCACTCCCACCGAATGCCGTATACCGGGAGATAAAATGTTACTCGAAAAAAAAAAAATATTAACTTCGAACATAAATTAATTTTGAATGTTTGGTGCCTGTGAGTTTGCAAGGGAAAATAAAAATTTGTCAATGATCGTTTTTTTTTTTTGACGTGACAACGTCTAATAAATCGATGAACGCCGGCTGCACGCACGAAAAAATGTCCCGTTACGCACATTGTTTCGTTACGCTGTGTCTCGTTACGCTGTCGGCGAGTGCAGTAATAATAGGTTATGTTACAATTGGCTAAAAAATTATGGTGATTCATATAATTGATGATAGATATTTGATACAGTTTATTAATATAAAAACTTGTTCATAATTATATTTAAACTTTATAGCTAAACGCCAGTTTTTAAAATTAATTACAAGTCATCTACAGGTGAACTGTTTCGTCGACTGGTTATAAAGTGAAGTGAAAAGTTAATTTGGTTTCCATTGCTTATTACAACAACAATTTCGGCAATAAAAATTAATTATTCTTGCACTTTAAAAATCTGATTACTAGTATAATTTCAAGTTTTTATTCTTTTATTATTAAAATAAAAAATGATTCAATTTTATTCATAAAGGAATGCAATCATTTCATCAATGTTTTATTATGACGTCGTCACGTTAAACTATCGTCCGTAAACCGACTTTACAGACAACCAATTTTTTTTTTTTTTGCTACGCACGTAAACACCGCGATGTTGACAACGACGCGATGTTCCGCTCTCGCGCCACGCGGCAGACTGCCTCATTCGCGCTCGTGTCGGCGATGCTCGCTCGGTCGCGATGGCCTCGGTATTTCACTCGGTCTGCCTTGGGGCGACTCGTTCTCGAGACAGCTGTTCCGCGTCACAACACAAGAAGAAGGAGCTTCTTCCACACACACGGCGTCTGTCCTCTGCGATTAAACCTCTCTCTCTTGGCGCACGAACCACTATTGGTCCTTGTCACAAGAGGTTTCTTTTCTTTTTTACATCACGCGCAACTCGTTTAGGGATAATAAACAGGCAGCTGAGCACGTGTTTGCTTCTAGATCGTAGGCTTCTCGTAGCCAGAGTCACTACTTCTTTAATGTTGTGGCCGACGCTTCGAACTTTTCGAACTTTTCGAAATTTCGACTTTGAAACTTCGAATTTCGACTTCGAAACGTCGACTTTCCGCTTCTAAACTTTGGCTTTTCGAGTTTTACTCTCTTTTTAATGGGCGGTTCACAACTGTGGTTTCAACTAAAAAGTGAACATTTTTTAACAGTGTTTATATCCGATAAAAAAAAGAATTCCATAGTTCTAGAGAGACTGTGGCAACGAAGTACTTCTTGGATTCTGGTTTGAGGACTTGTCCGTGTAAATGCTGGTGTGCCTGACGTTTCGGAATGCCACGTTGCAACCGTCGTAAGTAAGAACAAGCATTAACTTGGAATTGTGACAACTTAGAAACCCACTACTTAGAATCATAGTAACGTAAAACTTTAAGAGCTTAGAAACACATTACTTGGAAACTTATAACTTGGAATCATCGTCATTCTTAAGGGGGTGCCTCCCATTTCAGGTCATGATTTTATATTTATATATGAATCACAGATAAACTTTTAGACTTTTTCAATTGTTTAACTTTCACGAAATGAAAAATATATACAGCGCATACTTTTTGCACAGTTAGCTGCCAAAGTTACATTGTTAACGTTTTTGGGTTGTACAAATAAGGAGAATTTAATTTATTGCACAACTGAAACTTTTTTGGTTTAACTGCAGTACCACTGGCTACTTCGTGATATGGTTTGCATTTCTATCACCAAAAACTCATTTCATGTTTCTTGGCTGTCAAAATCGTAACAAAGTTGAGAATTTTGAAATGCCAAGTAAAATTAATTAATAAAATCTGAAAGAAATTCAAACCATTTCTTGAAGTAGCCAGTGGCATTGCAATTAAACCTAAAAAAGTTTCAGTTTTGCATAAAATTTAATTCTCCTTATTTGTTCAACCCAAAATCGTTAAAAATGTAACTTTGGCAGCTGATTATGCGAAAAGTATGCGTTGTATATATTTTTCATTTCGTGAAAGTTAAACAATTGAAAAAGTCTACAAGTTTATCTGTAATTACTGTATATATAAAATCTTGACCTGAAAGGGAAGGCATCCCCTTAACTTATACAGCCAGTAAACACAACTTAGAACTGCCTTGAATTAGAAATACATTACTTGGAAACACTAAAATTAGAAACCCGCAACATGGTTATCAAAGTTACTTAAGGCGGTATTACAAGACGTTCGGGTAAGGTAGTGAATAAACACTGTCTTGTCGGGATACGACCGTAACCTAACTCGCGGGCCATGTAACAGAACGTGTCCAAACAGAAACCCAGTGAGGAAACAAATCAGAAACCATTTTAATAAACGGAGCCCTGCGCGAGGCTAGAAACCGGGCTCAAAGCATTCTACCGGACGTTTCGCAACTATCGATACAATTTTTTACGGGAAAAAAACCGTAGAGTTAGCAGCATCATCCCACAAAAATTTAACAGTGTTTCTAATTTTCTCAGTACCGTAAAACAGTTTGAATAGAAAAAGCGGGGTGAATAGAAACATTCTGCTCAAAAAATCTTTATGGATAAAATCATTACTAATTTTCTTTTAATATTTAGCAAGTTATTTCCCAACATTATTAAGCGTGATTTTTATTAAAGAATCGAGTTTTTTGATTCTCTGAACGGACTGTTTCTATTCACCCCGCTGTTTCCATTCACCCTGTTTTACGGTACTTTTTAAGTTGCGATTATTCTTGTTATGATTTTTGAAATGTACAAAATGTATTCCAGAATAGTTTCGCTATCATAAAGGTTGACTTGGCACACTAACACGCACTTTCCCCCGATGTTCACGAAAATGACTATTACGAGTGATGCCAGACATGAGTCTGCCATCTGGACGAAATAATCAACGAAAAATTGAGCTCTGCATATTCCTGGAATATGGGATTCAAATCGGCAACGGATAGGACACAAATATCCGTTCCCTAAAAATAAGGGGCTGGACGTGTCTTATCGTGCATTATGATTACGTACAGTTAGAATACAGGTGTAGCAAATTCTCTACTTAAACTATCAGTTTTTTTGTTTTTTTCGAATACCGTCCTTAGAACTTTCGCGGTTTAGAAACACAACTTAGAACTTTCATATCTTAGAAACACGTAGGTATAAATTAGGAAATTAACTCCGAATTACGCACCTTACAAAATCAATAATGTCGAACTGCCATAGTTTGGAAACACACATGCCTAACTTAGAGACCCAAAACGCCGAATCACGCTCTTCACAAACACAATAATGTAGAACTGTCTCCGACGTGGCGACGGGCTGTCAGTGCGGTCTGGTCTGGTCTGCGGTTCACGTCGGCCTGAACCGCAAAGAGGCGAAGCCGCTTTGTCACGAGCCTGAAACCATGTTGCAAGTCTGCGGCCGACGAAAATTTTTTTTTTCAATCGGTTTTTTCACCTGTCTGGGTTATTTTCGGTAGCCGAGAGTGCCAAGGCGTTGTGGTGGGTTCGCTGGCCCTGCGCTCATAATCTATGAGCACTGAGAAGTTTCCTTGAAACAAGTCTGCACTGCCATAATCTATGAGCACCGAGACGTTTCTTTGCAACACGTCTGCACTGCCATAATATATGAGCACCGAGACGTTTCCTTGCACACGTCTGCACTGCCATAATATATGAGCACCGAGACGTTTCCTTGCACACGTCTGCACTGCCATAATATATGAGCACCGAGACGTTTCCTTGCACACGTCTGCACTGCCATAATATATGAGCACCGAGAAGTTTCCTTGCAACACGTTTATACTGGCATATTATATTTGTTGACAAATTGTCATGTGACCCGATTTTGTAATCAAATATGATGTTTTCATTTGTAACTTTGAATGGACTATCGGGCAACAGTTAGCACCGAGAAAATATATTTATTTTGGAAACCAGTTGTCAAGAATAAATTTGTAAAAGCCTACTAAAATAAATATATTGTAACTTTGTACAAAACACGGTCATGGTTATTTTTGCATAGGTATTTTAAATTTGTTTTTCGATAATTTTTTTATACTTTTATTTATGTACTATTCAAGCATAATTTGTTTAAAACATTGTAAAGATAATCGAATATTCAACTATTCGACTTTATTTTGTTTTCTCATTCTTATTGTGTGCCCAGTTAATACTGAAAAGCTATTCAGGGAACGGTTTACAAATATCTTAATCTATTGGAGGTACTGGGACAACACAAAGCATAAATACCCGGGAAAGAATCCGAACCCAGTATTACTGCGATCACTATTTTGTAAACGTATTTAATGTATGCGAAAATAACTATAGCCATGTATTGTACGAAGTTTAAATATCTTTCTTGTAGTATTAAAAAACTTTTTCCTTGGAAACTGGTTTCAAAAGGAATTTTTTTTAAAAGTTGAATGTCTCCTCTGTGTATACACTTTTAGAAACTACAGTCAATTTACGGACTTTTTTTTAATGAAGAATGCACCTATAATAGACGAAGAGGTGCTTTGTAATTTTAAATAAATGAATTTTCGGGGAAAACGTACAAGTTTCGTGCTCAATTGCATTCAGGGTAAACATGCAAGCTGGAGGAATTAAAGTGTTTTTTTTTTTCTATGGACTTAAAAATAGTTTTTGAATGTTTGGTTGGTTTACAAAGATTATTATTGCAGATTCAAATCAAAGTAAAATAATTACTCCTTAATTTACGAATATCTCCTGGTACTTTGTAATCAGTACTGTTCGTTAATTTACGGTGAAATCTTTTAACAGTGTAAAACACAACACTCAGTTCTTAACCAAGGAATAATATTTCCCTGTAGTGAAAAGTCTCCGATCCAGCCGGGAAATGAACCTGGGACTCTCCATAATGAAGCCGACGCAGAATTCACAGAAATACGTCGTAAATGTACGCTCTTATGACTGCTAATGTTTTTTTTATAATATGGCTGTTACGAAATACGACTTTGCATCGGAAATGCACATTTTACATAAAGTTTCTATATTGTTTGCAACAACATTTTTCCAGCTCCAACTTCAAACGCATGTATCAGCCTGGTAAATGTTACCCTATGTGTAGAATGTGTACATAATAAAATAAGTATTTTTTTACTATCGTGAGCAAGGCCAGGACACGTGCAAGTGCAGAGCTGGCTGGCGGATGCCGCAACATGATATGCGCCGCGCGCGCCTGGAAGATAACAAGGATTGTCGCTTTCACCCTATCTTCCCACCACTCCCCGCGTGGCGACCTGCCTTTGACACGTTACTGAAACCTGACAGCTGTGGAGTTACGCGAGCCGCCGACACGTGTTTCGAGAGATTTCTGCCGTCGGGTCGGCGCGGAATGACGCGACTGGCCCCGGCCGCGCTCGCGAGTTCTGGAAATTGCGGCTGATATATAAAAAGAGGACGTCGGCCTCAGCAGGAGAGTGGAGAGTGAGAGTTCAGGCGGGAGCTTTCCCGCGGCGGAGTTTCCGGGGCGATAGTGCCGCGGGTGCGGCAGAGTGGCGAAGTACTTGGACGAAGGTTCCAGGGCGAAGAGTGAGTGCGGCGACGGAGTCCCGCGGCGGAGACCCACGAGGGGTGCTGCCGCGAGAGTTGCGTCAGAGGTGCGGCCCAGCGAGGTGTGTGGAACGAGTGACTGGGGAATAGACATTTCTTTAAGTGTAATTAATTATTTGCCATTTTAGAAGATTATTTGTAAGTGACATAAGTAGTGGCAATAAATAAAACTGTGTAGTGTAATAAAATCTTTAATTGGGCTATCCTTTACGAACCCGCGGTAAATCGTAACAGTATACATTGTGAGAGTTAAGTATACTAATGCGTATAAAACTATAAATAAAAAAGGTTTAATAAAGAATGATTCTAAAAAGAGTGTAAGTATGCTTACGTAGGACGAGATGCAAGTAGGCTGGCTGCTATGGGACAGGCGGCAGTGTAAAAACGTCAAGTTGGCTGGGGAGTAAGCGAAGACGTTGTATTATTTCCCTTCGGTCGAGTGCCAGCTATTTCCTGGTAGCTCACCTCCTCTTGGCCTCATTGATTCATCATCATCAGCAATGCATTACGCCGCAGACGTGTGGGGGGAGGGGAGGTGGAAGGATTTACCGGACGTGGACCCTGTCATTACGGACATGACAGCCATTAATTACGCCACGCCGACCACTCAAGGAAGGGCCCCCATGCGCTGATCCCTCGATACGACTTTCGGCTGATAGCTCCGATCCGCCTGCCTTATTCTCGGCCGCCGCGTACAGTTTGGACTGTGGAAGCTATTCATGAAACACCGTAGCTGCCGTCGACGGCCCAGTAATATCTCCGCGCCGATTACTGCGATGTTACGTACGTCGTGTGCTTCCTTCTTCAGCGAATAATTCACACTTTTCTTTTCCTCTCACTACTCGCAGGACTACTTCCGGATAGCAACTTTCCAAAGAACTCGTCGCGAACCGCGCTGTAGAGAAGACTGTCGGGTGATTTTTAGAGACCGGAAAAATTCGCGAATTCTTTTCGTGATGCGCTGTAATTCACATAATTATACCTTTAAGCTGATTTTGCTAATAGCTATGGGCAGGCACTTTCGCGAAAAAAATGTGAACGTCTATTAGACTGCAAAAAAGCATACCCACACCAGTGTTTTCTTCCTTGTGATTGGCGGCCGTCTGCGAGAGAGTTACTGCATTATTTTACCGAGCCACTCAGGGCGCATTTTCTTCACTACTGAATTACTGTGATTGGTGTAGTAACAATCGACATGTAGATGGAAGAAACTCATCCAATCACGAAACACAGACGATGATACAGTGTTTTAACTTTCAGTGAGTCTCAAAATCTTTTTCGCGAAATATGCATGGCCCTATTAATAGCTTTTCCTGTCTCTAACAATAGCCTTATGACGCGAGACGTTGTGTGGAAGGGGGGGGGGAATGAGCAGTTATAGTAAACGGTTTTCGGTTACCGAAACTTCAAGAGAATTTGCGGTGAGAAGCTGAAGATGTGCGGCGCAGGCTTGCGCGCGCCACCAGTACGCTGAGGCGGAGCAACAGGTACCTCACTTCGAGGCCTGTCGCCGGTCTGCCTGCTGCTTCAGGGGGAAGTTGTGCGGTGCCTGGTCTCTATAAGGGAGGCTGTTTCGTAACGAACCGGCCTGGGCGTTGTCCCCGTCAACTACATGCAGGGAAAATCACCCCGCACACACCCGACATAAAGGTTGTGGGTTCACCGTTTAGAAACTTTTTTTTTTTTTTTTTATGTATTTAACAGGAAGTAGGGTGAAGCGCGCAGCCATTCAATTCACCTGCGCGTCCTGCAGTTGGCGTTCATGATGTAGCGTTGTCAGCGAGTGCAAACATGGCGTTGTAAAAGAGAGAGGAAAGGAGAAATACAAAGATGACATAGCGCTTTACCGTTAGTTCCACTAACAGAAGTCTTGAACAGAGCGACGCTTTTCCATGTGTTTTGACGTGACAACGTCTAATAAATCGATGAACGCCGGCTGCACGCACGAAAAAGGATGACTCATTGTCCCGTTACGCACATTGTCCCGTTTCGCTTTGTCCCGTTACGCTTATTGTACGCTTGCGCCGCATCTATCTCTCTTCCACTCGATTGGAACATCCATCGATTTGACCTTTTTCCAGGCACATTAAACTTGAAACACTCCCATTCGTTTCCTACTTTTCCTATCATCGTCTTATCCTTAACAGAATAACAGAGATTTGAAGAAGTTAAATAGCAAACATGTATAAATGTTATAGTTAAAATAATCTGTTGGTTAAAGTAATAAACATATTTGAATTAGTGAATGCAAATAAAAGTAAATTTATCAATGAAATTGTAGATTACATTTCACTCCTTCTTTGTATCCATATAAAATAGTGATAATTCAATAAAAATGAATCAATTTTATTCATAAATGTATGCAATCATTCCATCAATGTTTTGTTGTGACATTGTCACGTTAAACTATCGTCCGTAAACCGACTTTACAGACAACCAATTTTTTTTTCTTATACCTTATAAATACGCCGAGAATTTATAATATATATAAATTTAATAATTTTATAAAGTTTTCTATTAAAATTTAAATATTCCCAGGGACTGGTACACATTGATCGTCGAAACGCCTCCTTCCATCTAAACAATACACTGCTAAAGGAAACCATTTTCCTCTTACGTCCGCTTGTGCCTTGACGCTCCACAAGTCACAGGGCGGTACAGTTGATTAGGTTTTTACTCCTATGAAAACACGCGTACACAACAACTCGTTTACGACGCTCTCTCACGAGTTACAACCCTTGAAGGCTCGTTACACATCACAGGCGAGTACTGAATGACTCGCTCACTTTTTTTTTTCCTTCTGAGAGAGTTCTCGTTCACCATAATCAGTAAGGCTTTTCGCTTTTGTGGCTATTTATGAGGTTCTGTTGCGCCATTCCGATGCCCGTCATGAATCTCACTTCTTTATGAACACCGTTTTAGAGTTTATACCTAGAGACCGGAAAAATTCGCTGATTCATTCGGCGATAGGCTAGAAGTCAAATACATATACCTTTTAGATGATTTTGCTATTGGCTTACGGTTCATCTCTACGAATCTCAACCAATTATAAACCCTCAACCAAAGAACGATCGAATCACAGACAAACCAGCTGAGACGACTCACAAGTCAGCAGCCAATGGACTGGCGTTATTTGCCCAAGTGTACAGGGGAATATTCAGTCTATCCTGAAGGCTATTGAAACCGAGAATTTTTCCGGTCCCTATCGATAGCTCATTCGTTCAGATCCCACTTTTATCTTGGATATTAATTGGTTGTAATTTTTTTTTCTTGCATTGTCGTACGATGGGAAATTCTAGCCAAGGCTTTGCCTTTCATTTTGAATGTGTCGTAGATTGCACCAGCGTGTGATTTTCATGTCTACATAAAAGGTTTTTTCAAATACCTTCATACGAATTAATAGCTATTCAGGGAACGGTTTTCAAATAACTTTTAACTGCTGGAGGTACAGGGACAACACAAAGCATACATGCCCGAGTAAGAATCCGAACGCAGTATTACTGCGAACACATTTTTAGTAGTGATAAAGTTGTTTTCATGTAAATGTACAAATTTACAAATATCTATAATTTTACATGAATATTTCTGCTCCATTTACATAAAAAATTGCAGTGATTGAAGACGTTTTTATCGTCGGTCGATATCTATGTTTCCACTTTTTGCCTCAGTTCAGATAGAGAATTATCTAATTAATCTAATCAATATCAAACACCAGGGCCACGTACTTTACGGGAAAAGATTTTCAGACCAACTGTGTGTTAAAACTTCGTAGCATAATTATTTGTGTTTGGTGGTTGTGTGGGTTTATCTCAGGTACATGTCTACCGCCAGCACACCAATCACGGCCATCCAGTGCGGAAGCAAACGCTTCCTGACTGGCCCGGAAAAATGACGCAATGACTTCTCTTGTAGACGGCCGCCAATCACGAGGAGACATTCGCTACCAAGTGCATACCTTACTGCAGTCTAGTGAACTGTCAGATTATTTCGGGAAAAATACATGCCCCTATCAGTGACGATCCTCTCACACGTACAGTTATATATAGGGGCAGTCACTTTTCGCGAAAAAAATGTGAACGCCTATTAGACTGCAAAAAGACATACCCGCGCCAGTGTTTTCTTCCTTGTGATTGGCGGCCGTCTGCGAGAGAGTTACTGCATTATTTTACCGAGCCACTCAGGACGCGTTTTCTTCACTACATAAATTACTGTGATTGGTGTAGTAACAATCGACATGTAGATGGAAGAAACTCACCCAATCACGAAACACAGACGATGATACAGTGTTTTAACTTTCAGTGAGTCTTAAAATCGTTTCGCGAAATATGCATGGCCCTAGTTATAAGTTATTAATGTAAAGGATAAGATATACATTTGGTCATTTTCTTACAAAGTTCTACTTTAATATAAAATTAATAATGAAAATATCGTCTGATTATCATCTCCGATAGTATTAACAAATGATTTAAAAAAACTTTAGTTAAATATCTAAAACCTAATATTTCATGCGCGGTAATGCTGAGTCATATCTGTAAACGTCAGCAATACGTGTAGAGCGTACGTTACGACGTATTTACGTTGATTTGTGCGTCGACTACATGATTAAAAGTTCAATTTATCCATAAACTCGCCCTGTAACTGGTGAATTGGCGTTCAACCTGCGAACGTACAAACGAAACTATTACATAGCTGGTTTGCGGTTTAATTTTAGCACTTAAACTGCCCGCTGAATGTGTTACTGAATTTTTTTAGAACCAATATTCTTGCCCTTTTATGTGCATGCATACTCCGCTATTCTTCAAGTGAATGCTTGCGCTATATCGAACACGAATAATTTTCAGAAGCACGGATGCAGTAAATAGAGAATCAGATTTTTTGTTAATTTGTGGCGAGTCAAATAAAACAGTGGTACAGTTCCAAAAGTACAACGGTTTCGAACATCCTACAATTACCCTTTTGGCAGTCTAGACATTATATATATATATTTTTTATTTTTTAACTGAGGTGGGAGTGTTGTGAGAACTCGTAAAGTTGACTACTCCGGTACAAAAGGATCTTGTAGACTCCTCTTGACTCCGCTAATTACCAACAGAGAAAAGGAGATGGTTACAAGGATGTTTATTGCAGCTACACGGAATCTTGGATCCGACATGGGCGGTGATATACAGCTGTGGCTATCAAGGAACAGGAGTTGCATCGTACCTCTGGTGAAGTTTATGTGGGCGGCGGCTGGGAAATGAAAAAAACAAAACACGTTTCAGTGCAGACGACCAGCTCTGAACTCGCCTTTTCCTTCCACAGTCGCTACCAGGCTACGTAACTCTGAACTAAACCCTTTGGAAAAAAAAAAAAAAACAAATTCAGATTGTTTGTAGATCGTACCATTAGATGCTTTCACAAAAAATATATATATTGCAAGGAAACATGTCTTTACTTAAAGCGAGTTGCCCACTCATATTCGTGGCCACCCACAGCTTACCAATAGTTGTTTTTTTTTTTTTCACCCAGAGATACGGTACAGAAAAGGGCATAGCATGTACATGTTTTATGCCTATTTATTTTACTAGCCTATAACCCCACACTTTTAAAATTCAAGGGGATCTTTACTATACAAACATGGTTCAATTCCTATCCCCGTGTTTTTTTTTCTTCTAAACAAATAATAGGAGGTTAGAATTTCTTAATGATGTTTTTTTCCATTCACTTACGTAGGACAATAACTTCCATTACATTATAGGGAACGTATTCGAAGGATTTTTGAGAGTGTAAACATGACGTTTATAACACCACGCATGTCCATGCCTAACCGCTTGCAATTAAAAATGATGACATTTTAATAAAATACTGCAAAAAAAAAACAACATATAATTGTATTTAGATAAATATTTTTAATTAAGTGGTAATACGTCTTTAGACTGGACATTACAGTTACACATTGAAAAATTTCTGTTTCTTCTGCTTCGGTAACTCATCAAACATAAACATATAAGGTAGATACAAATTTAGCAGAATATGGAAACTACTTTCCATAAACCTTCAAAGCCCAGCTCTACCTTTAATAAACGACTGATGTTTTTCACTGGCCAGCTAGACCAGCCAACCGGAAGAGAACTGGCCACTGATTGGCCAGCAGCTCCAACAAATTGTAGGAGTCCATCTATGATTGGTTAAATCACCCAGCCAAACATAAGGGAAGACGCTTCTGACTAGCTCCAGTCAATCAGGTCATTATTTTATATTTAAGTTCCACACGGTTAAACCTGTCGACTTTTTGATTGGCTTAACTTTTGCAAAATTAAAAATATATATATATTAATATATTAATGTAAAGCGCGTACTTTTTGCATAAGTAGCTGGAAAAGTTGCATTTTTAACGTATTTGTGCAGTATGGATAAGGAGAATGAAATTGAATATAAAACTGGAACTTTTTAGGTTTAAGTCCGTTTTACCAGCTACTATGTGATACGGTTTAATTTCATTCAGATAAAAAATTTAATATTATATAGCCTTTTAATTTCCTGTGAATCTTTATGATTTTAAAAGGGTAACATATTTTTTTCGTAAATAAATTTAAACCATACCACGCAGTAACCACAAGCATTGTTTTTAAACTCATTAAATTTTCAGTTGTTCTTCCACTTGGTTCTCCTTATCCATACTTAGAGACCTGTAAAATTCGCGATTTCATATCCCTAAAGGATAGACTCCATGCTCTTCTATGCACTCGTGCAAATTACATCTGCTGATTGGTTACCGACTCCTAATACCTGTTGACTGGAATGATCGTGATTCGCTAATTATTCTGTTAAAGATTTTTCATTGGCCCAGAATCCTTAAGATAAACTGTGGCCCAATCATTGAAGCAAAATAATGTCAAAAATATTTGGACTCTATCCTATCGCAAAATGAATCCGCGAATTTGACAGGTCTCTATCCATACTGCACAAAAGTGTTGAAAATTCCACTTTGCCAGCTTATTATACACAATGTATGAACTATCCATTTTTTTTTTTCATTTTGTTGAAGTTTGACCACTCAAATAGTCTATAAGTTTAACCTTGTTTAACTTAAAAGTAAAATAATGACTTGAAATGGGATCAAGCAGGAGACTTCTTCACTGAAGATGACGACTTCAATGATTACCGAAACGTTGGTGAACACTTGGTCTCCGAAGCGACTAGAACCTACAAACCAAGCAACAACAAGCAAAACCAAGCAAGCCCAGGCAACCTCAGACAATGTCCGCTAAAACCTGCAATTCTCATAAACATATTTTTATAGCTAACCACTTCTACAGATATGAAGATATCAAAATCAGACAAAATGTCAATTAACTGTTGGTTATTTACACAACTCACGCTTGAAGCCATTTTTTTTTAACTTCGGGCTTCATATGCAAATGCAATTTACCTTCAGCGCTAATACTCAAGTAGATGACAGAATGCATTAAGTCAGCGCATTTAATTTGCTTCAAGTCATCGTTTATTCTTTTTGTTTATCAATCGCTGTATAACCTCTTCAAATCTTGCAACATGACCTATATCTAACTTCTTGGTTGACGCAATTTTTAAACAGTAACAGTACAAAATAAAAATTTTTTATCTGCGATGGTAAACGACAATTACAATACGTTACTATGCGTGTATGTAGATCTCAACGTGTTCGTTACGAAGCCAGACAATAAATTCCAATATATCAAAATATATCAGACCTATGATCGCAGTGATTTTCGTTTTATAATTTTCTCCAAACTTCTTTTTTTTTTTTTGTGTTTGAATTATTAGAATTGACTGTGACTGTGCTTTGATATATGCTACTAATATGAAATTATTTCGGTTTGATAGCTATAAGTTTGAAATTAAAAGGACTGATATGGTTTAGAAATCATTTTTTAAATTAATTTTAGAGGTTTTAACATTTTTATCTATATTAACACCCAATTTTTCAGGTTTTCAGTAATCTACTAAACAAGATTTTACCTTTTAAAATGTATCAGAACCTCTTTACTTTGTAAATTCACTCCTGCCAAAATACTAAACTTTTTTTTTTACTTTTGAAGTTGAACATCGCTGGTTATTTCCTTTAGACTATGAATAAGTTCAGGTTACTTTAAGGTGAGGCCAATAAACATATGTAAATGTGCAAAACCAATAAAATCTTCCAGTTTTACAAAGCGTGGCCAGTTGGCAGATTTATTAGAGAATTTTAAGTACCTTTAGTAATTGATTGGCCGTTTGAAAATATTTCACACACAATCAAACAATGGAAGGGAAAATTAAATGTATGTCTTTTTGTAATATGAAGCGAATGGTAGGCTAGGGCTACACAATGCCAGGTGTCTGCTAAGAGAAATGTCACGTCGTTAGAATATCAATGACAAATGACCACGACAGGCAGCCAATCACATGCAAATAAGCCGCAGCCCCACTGATTCCCGACGTGACGAATGTAACGGTAATTTTTTTTTTCTCCGTATTTCATGATCGACGTTGTCGGCCAGTGAAGGTCGTGTGACGCACGCGTATGGAATCTTGACTCGTATCTCAAGGACGAGGAAGAATTGAAATGAAAATGACGGCTTTTCTGTTTACGATTTGCGGTGTTACCATAAGTACGAGGTTACGAGTTGGAAATTTAAGAAGAAAAACGCCATAACATACAGTAAAATATTTAAAGTTCATTTATTCCCCTTTCCACCTTGAATGATTATATATAGGGGCAGGCACTTTTCGCGAAAAAAAATGTGAACGCCTATTAGACTGCAAAAAGGCATACCCGCACCAGTGGTTTCTTCCTTGAGATTGGCGGCCGTCTGCGAGAGAGTTACTGCATTATTTTACCGAGTCACTCAGGACGCGTTTTCTTCACTACTGAATTACTGTGATTGGTGTAGTAACAATCGACATGTAGATGGAAGAAACTCACCCAATCACTAAACACAGACGATGATACAGTGTTTTAACTTTCAGTGAGTTTAAAATCTTTTCGCGAAATATGCATGGCCCTAATTATATACCTATAACTAGGCAGGTCCGTGTTTAATTCGCAAAAAGATTTTCAGACCAAGTTGCACTTGGAAACTCAGTTGCCAACGAGATCATTAGTAAATTTACAAAAATTTTCCATTTTTTTTTTAATGCCGGAAAGCTATTAAGGGAACGTTTTACAACATTTAAAACCCAGTATTACTGCGAACACTAATGTACATTAATATTTCCGTTATATTTACAAAAAAAAATACGGTGTGGTAAATAAAAGTAAGTGACAAGGGCCTGATGGAGCCCTGGCATGGCTTCGCCGGGCACTCGCGGACAAGTTGTGCTCTCGGGTGTGTGCTCAGCGACCTCGCTGCTCTGCCCCAGTTGGCCGCCGTCTCCTGCGCTCCCCCACCACCGCGACCTGCCTCTCCGGGGAAACCCGCGCCCTCTCTCTCTCTCTCTCTCTGGCTCAGCGTCGCGACGCCTTCAAGGGACGCCGTCCGGTCGGGGTGAGGCGGGACCATAAGCGCGACGCTCGTTCGTGTCTCTGAACTGGCGCGCAGCCTTATTTATTTATTTTCTTTTATTTATTGAATTGTTTGAAGTGGCGAAGTTAAGGGCTCCGCACACCCGGACACACACACGGTGTGCAGAGCTTCAGGAAAAACAACGCGATTTGAAAATTACTCGAGATATCCGAGTGGGGTCTGCTTACGAAAAGCATATGGGAATTCGCTGAGGGATTATCTTATTAAACGCATGTTTTCAGAGTAATTTTTAGGCGTAAAACATCCGTTACAGATTCTTGAAAGCACTTCAGGGACTTGCATTACACCTTTATCTTCATTTCTCCGCCATATAATGTTAAGGTCACCGCTCAAATCACGACCATTATTTTTCATGTGTGATAAAAAAAAAGAATATTTAATACTTGTGCTGTGATTACAGGTGTTGAAGATAAACGCCAGCTAAGGTGAAAATTAAATGTTTACTCGCGTTTATTCACGTCAGCCAATTCTTGAACCTCTAAAATAAAGTTATTGGTATATATTCGTATACCTAAGAAAAACTCAATGATAGGAGGGCTGAGCGCATGAAGTTTGAAAAATGAAGGAGGCTTTAAGCATGAGAGATATTTGATATACTTTAAACATTAAATACACAGCGTCATGTCAGATATGCCACTTCTGTCGTTACTTTTTGTCGTAAAGAAACAAGCACTGTTAATTCAAATGTATCACACATCAGAATCCTTACGCTACTAATAAATAGTTTGTCTGGAGCGACCTCATGTTATTGTGTCATTAGTTTTTACACTGCCGTTTGGAAATGTAAATGCACCACACCGCTTACTATAAGCAGCTAATAACAGTAATTATCATGTTAATGTGTTGCAATATCCTGCAATCAGCTGTGACTAACTGTAGACGCGCACGCCTATGCAATCATTCTATCACTATTTATCCTCGATTTTTCGACTCCTGCAGTTATAAAACGATTGCGTGACGTCCATAGAGCAAATATTAAGACACGCCGGCTACTTTAATTTTATAAGTAATGACTAGAGACCTGCAAAATTCGCGGGTTCAATGACCTCCAGGATAGACTCTACTACACTTTACACACTCGGGCAAATGCCACCTGTTCATTGGCTGCTAACTTGTGAGTCGTCTCGACTGAGTGTCTGCGATTCAACACTTCTTTGAGTGAGGGTCTCTAATTGTCCCTCATTACTCCAGATTAACAGTGAACCAGTGGTAGAAGCAGCGCTAAGGTATAATTATTTGAATTGTAGCATATCACGAAATGAATCCGCGAATTTTGCAGGACTCTAGTTATGACACCCATTTTGAATTTTTTTTAAACTCTATCAAAATAAAGATTCGTTGATACGCAAGCTATTTAGAAACCTTTGCTACACGAAAACACCTACGTAACTGAACTAAAACTGCTTATGTTAATTACATTGCATAGTGTCTACGTATCAGGTTGTAAGATGTTATGTTATTGCAAACTATTGTTTATCAATTGGATGTACAAAGTCGTGCTTGTTATTATAATTACGAACACTTGTATGACATTCTACGCCCAATTTATTACACTTGTTTAATTTATTTTGACAATATCTGTGACCGAAAAACAGATAAAAAAATTGGTTGTCTGTAAAGTCGGTTTACGGACGATAGTTTAACGTGACAACGTCATAACAAAACATTGATGAAATTATTGCATACTTTTATGAATAAAATTGAATCATTTTTATTGAATTATCACTATTTTGTATGGATACAAAGAAGGGGTGAAATGAAATCTACAATTTAATTGATAAATTTACTTTTATTTGCACTCATTAATTCAAATATGTTTATTACTTTAACGAATAGATTATTTTAACTATAACTTTTATACATGTTTGCTATTAAACTTCTTCCAAACTGTGTTATTCTGTTAAGGATAGGACTATGATAGGAAAAGTAGGAAACGAATGGGATATTTTAAATTTAAATGTGAATCGAAAAAGTCAAATCGATGGTTGTTCCAATCGAGTGGAAGAGAGATAGATGCGGCGCAAGCGTACAATGAGCGTAACGGGACACAGCGTAACGGGAAAATGTGCGCAACGGGACACTTTTTCGTGCGTGCAGCCGGCGTTCATCGATTTATTAGACGTTGTCACGTCAAAAATAATAATTCGGTTGCGAAGAAACTATCCACCTAGTTCCTAAGCACAGCCATCTGGGGCTCCGTTTGGCTGCTCCAGCAAGCTGGCGTCGGGCATTCGCCCATTTGCTGGTCCCGTTCCCGGTCGGAGACGTCCGCCACATTCACCTCCGGGTGAAACCCGCGGGTGACAAAGTAGTTTCCTATAAATAATTTTGGTTAAGTAATTTCATTGACCAAAATACACATAATGATTAATTACTTTTTAAAGGTTGTTGGACATGACTTTAGTAATCAAAGAGTTCTTTTGAATTTTCAATTTTTTTTTTTCAATTTTTTTTTTAAATTTAATCAATTGCATTTTTTAAAAATAACATTAAGGCTGTCTGTGGAATGGGATAAGTCAGCTTCACAACAATATTATCGACGGATTTTCCATTTATATAAAATAATTAAAGAAAGTATAGGCCTATAAAGGTAGGTATGTATAAACACATAAATACATAATTGATTGAAATATGTATCCATATATAGATATGTTAATATATAGTATACTTATACAATCCCACACAACCAAATTATTACAAAAGTAAACCATATAAAATACAACAGAGATAACAACAGAAAGAAGTCAACAAGTTTACAGTAGGAAACAAATAGAGGTAATGTTGGGAAACGCGAGAAATGGCCATTAGCTATTTGTGTAATTGCAGTTTTCATTAGATGTCAGTGGCATATCTTGTTGTACTTATCATAAACTCATCTGTTGGTTTTTAGTGGTTTATACTGTGTTTTTTTTTTTGTTTTCTAGTGTTTCAATTTAATTCTGTTGCAATTACAATTGTTGTCTATTGAAAGTGGTGTCATGCAAAAAAAAAATAGTTAAAGAAGAAAGCCCAGTCCTGTGTTGTAAAAGCGGAAAAGTACAACTTTATCCATTTTAACAGGCTCTGTCTCCTATGTTATCTCCTTGTTCCTCTTTTCTAATTAGCATTATGATTCTCAGCATTTTTTGACAGGCAGTGGCAGTATATTAGTTGTTTTAAATTTGCGTCTTTTGGAGCTAAAGAGGTACATAAATGGCGTTGAGGTACAAGGACAAGTTTTATCCATAGAAAAGGAATTTTTCACCTTCACCAAAACAAAACGCCTCATTTTTGCATAGGTATATGTTTTATTGGCAATGATGGAAAAGAGTGGTAAATTCGGTCCAATATATTCCACTTCGCAAAGTCATGTTAGTTTTACATCTTCGACGACTACTGTATTGTCACATTCCTATAGTGGCTTAACATAATTCGGTCGACAAACTTTGACTGCACGTTCATCACGAGAACATAAGTTAAAAATATGCATACCAATTGTGGCCTATACGCGCTAAACCATTCTATTTTAATACTTTCATCGAAATTTATATGCTATCAAACCTGAAAAAATAATAAATAAAATATTGTTTGCGACACTTGTACTTCAAATCATTAGAATGACTGATGTGTAGGGGCAGGCACTTTTGCCGAAAAAAAAAATGTGAACATCTATTAGACTGCAAAAAGGCATACCCGCACCAGTGGTTTCTTCCTTGTGATTGGCGGCCGTCTGCGAGAGAGTACTGCATTATTTTACCGAGCCAATCAGGACGCGTTTCCTTCACTACTGAATTACTGTGATTGGTGCAGTAACAATCGACATGTAGATGGAAGAAACTCACCCAATCACGAAACACAGACGATGATACAGTGTTTTAACATTCAGTGAGTCTCAAAATCTTTTCGCGAAATATGCATGGCCATACTGATGTGGCACTGAAGACAGTTTCATGGTGACGTTCGCACGGAGTCTTTTGGACATACGCCATTGTAGTTTCGCACTGTTTGTCATGATACATTTACAGAATACGACAGAAGAAACCTGGACAACAGATGGACCCAACGATGAAACTACACAGGAATTGCGGACAACACAACGACGACAGCAAGACAAACACTGAAGGCTTCCTAAGACAGAACAGTTTGGGAAGTTTCCGGAATTGGCTTCTATTCCCGTCATCAGACACAAACAAGCTGTTTTGTCATTGGAAGCCTACCTTAAGGTGGTGCCTCCCATTTGAGGTCAAGATTTTATATTTATATTAATCAGTGATAAACTGTTAGACCTTTATAATTGTTTAACTTTCACGAAAAGAAAAATATATTCAGCGCATACTTTTTGTATAATTAGCTGCCAAAGTTACATTTGTAACGTTTTTGGGTTGTACAAATAAGGAGAATTTAATTTATTGCAGAACTGAAACTTTTTAGTTTTAACTGCAATGCCACTGGCTACTTCAAGAAATGTTTTGAATTTCTTTCAGAAAATAATAATTATTTTTACCTGGCTTTTAAAAATTCTCAAATTTGTTACGATTTTGACAGCCAAGAAACATGAAATGAGTTTTTGTGATAGAATTTCAAATCATATCATGAAGTAGCCAGTGTCATTGCAGTTAAACCTAAAAAGTTTCAGTTCTTCAATAAATTAAATTCTCCTTATTTGTACAACCCAAAAACGTTAAAAATTTAACTTTGGCAGCTAATTATGCAAAAAGTATGCGCTGTATATATAGTTTCATTTCTTGAAAGTTAAACAATTAAAAAAGTCTACAAGTATATATGAATTTACTGTAAATATAAAATCTTGACTTGAAATGGGAGGCACCCCTTTAGTCGTCGGTGCTGTCGTCGTTGTATTATCCACAACATCGTTGTAATCGTATGTTTGCTGTGTCGTCCAGGTTTGTTGTCTGCATTTAGTGTTGATTTAATACCATTTATTCGACATACATCATTACAGTCATGGGAAAAATTCATAAATGCAAAATTATAAAATAAAAATTGAAATATAAACCCACATCAGCTGATGTCAACCAGATAAACCCAACGATGTACCTAAACATGTATTATGTACAACACAACTACGACAGCACAGATAAACACACTGTCGTCGTTGTTTTTGTCCGCGATACCGTTTCGTTTCATCGTTGGGTCCATCTGTTCATTGTGTTGTCCAGGGTTTCTTATTTTTGCATTCTTGAATTTTTTGACGTGACAACGTCTAATAAATCGATGAACGCCGGCTGCACGCACGAAAAAGTGTCCCGTGACGCACATTGTTCCGTTACGCTGTGTCCCGTTACGCTCATTGTTCCGTTACGCTGTGTTCCGTTACGCTTTCGGCGAGTGCAGTAATAATAGGTTATGTTACATTTGACTAAAAAATTATTGTGATTCATATAATTGATGATAGATATTTGATTAAAGTTTTTTATATGAAAACTTGTTCATAATTATATTTAAACTTTATAGCTAAACGCCAGTTTTTAAAATTATTTACAAGTCATCTACACGTGAACTGTTTCGTCGACTGTTTATAAAGTGAAGTGAAAAGTTAATGTGGTTTTCATTTCTTATTAAAACAACAATTTCGGAAATAAGGGTTAATTATTCTTGCATTTTAAAAATCTGATTACTAGTATAATTTCAAGTATTTATTCTTTTATTATTAAAATAAAAATTATTCAATTTTATACATAAAAGTATGCAATCATTTCATCAATGTTTTTTTAAGTCGTCACGTTAAACTATCTTCCGTAAACCGACTTTACAGACAACCAATTTTTTTTTTCATGACAAATAGGTCAAAACAAAGAAAGGTATTAAGTTTCCGTACGACATTCAGAAATAACAAAATGGCGCTTCAACTGTCGCTCGCAAACTCCTGCTGAATCGAACCCCGGACGAAACAACCAGTCGCCGACGGCCGGAAACTACGACTCACGCCGTCGAAGCGAGCCAAGTTAAATGGCGGCCGTTAAGAGGCCGTGTCACAAATTTCTGCTCCTATTTATATCAATGTTATTTTAAAAGGCAGTTTTTCTCAAAGTCTATAAGAGGTAGGGGCCGGAAATTTTGCCTTCTGAAAGTATACAATACATTTAAGATAACTGCTTTCTTCAAATTTAGTTATCATATCATATATAATTTCTGTGATGAAAATAATATTATCAGTATTTGGATTTGTCCAGATACATTGAAATTTTGCTTACATTTATAATTATTTAGCAAAAACTGAAAACGCCATTGAAATGTATTGCACATTATCTTCCGATCAGTGTCTTAATGATCATGATGGGTTTATAAACCTGGGTGTAATCAAGTCTTTACCTATAACATGACAACATTTATACTTAATAATTTGGAGATAGGCCTTTTCTATCCTCAGCCCCTGAGCTTTTACTACCTGTTCTGGCGACCGACCTGTCACTCTTCAACCACCCCAGGGGTCTCGGACTACACCCCCCCCCCCCCCCCCCAAAAAAAAAAAGCTGTTCGTTCATTTGTTTTTATGATCGAGCGAAGGTTTACTTCACAAGTGCCACAGACTTCACACATTTATGCTAAGGTAATATTCCACTGATGTGACGCCATATGAATGTATTATTCGCGACCATACAACATTTTTGTTTCTCATCGGAAAGAAATATAATAATGGTGTTTTTTTATACAGGGAAAAACCGTCGTTTATCAAGAACACAGGTTTCGTAAAACACGAAAAAAAAAAAAAAAGTTTCGTACAATGTGCATCTCTGCCTGAGGACGGGAGCAGATAGCAGTTCCCGAAACGTCGCTTGTTTCTGTTTTGGAAAACTACCATGTTTGTTTCGTCTTTTCGTTTTGTCGTGTTTTTGTCTCGTTTAAACTGTTGTGCTGAATTTTTTTTGGTTCAATATTTTTTTGTGCTGTCATCATTTGTGGGTTTTTTTTTTCGTTCTCTTCTGTTTTGGAAAACTATTGTGTTTGTTTAATCTTTTCGTTTTGTCGTGTTTTTGTCTCGTTTCAGCTGTTGTGCTGAATTATTTTTTCAGTTCAATATTTTTGTGCTGTCATCATTTTTGGGTGTTTTGTCATCCTGTTAGTCCATTTTTCTTTGTTTTTCTTTGTTTGTTGACCATATTCCTGTTATGGAATATTATGTGGTGTTTATATCCTGTTGACAACAGAAATATTTTGCTTAACTTGTGTTTTTGTCTATTGGTTTTTTTTATAGTTTTCTTCTACAGACATTCATGTGCTTAGCAATGGTGTATGTCCAAAAGCTTACATAAAGTCATGCACTCCCATTGCACAAATCTTTCAAATATAATAAAGTTAACATTGTCATAGACATTTTATTATATTCGTTTGCCGTCCAAGTACAAATGTCACACTATATCGCACGTAATTATATATTTTACTAATTTGTTAGTTGTCATTATATTTAAGTTACAAATAACAGTAATAAAAATATTACTTAATAGTCCAGAAAAGAGATTTAGTTATTATTCATTTAATAGGGGTTTAAAATATGGTACTACATACATACTTATATTATCTTGTTGTCTTCTTTGGAACTTTACTGGAAGAATGGCATTTGGTATGTATGTTAACTCACAATGAAAATACTTCAGAAGTACTCAATTAACAGTGAACAACCTAGGCCCTATACTAATTTCATTATGTTGATGGAAATATAATTGAAATTACTAATAATGAACTGTATGTGTTTCATGTAGAGATATCGTACGAACTGTATGTGGTACAGACCAGCATTTGCTAAGACTCTGTAAATAAGTAATTTCAGTTAATGTGTAGAGAATATTAAAAGTTAGAAATAATGATATATATAAAACAATGCAGAGTTATCAGCATAAAAATAGAAGTTATTTTTACGTAGCACCTACTGGAATGTGTATTTTGTGTTGAATTATGTGGCATGATTAGTATTCTCTTATTGTATGTGTGTTTTGTTGAAATATTATAAAACATAACTTACTGTTGAAGGATTTTCATTTTTTTTGTGATCTTACTTAAACACGTTTTAATAATATTACACATGTCTATTTTAAAAGCATTTTAATTTATACTTATATAATTGTAATAGGCTTTATACGGACTCTCACGATGCATGTGAGCATCTATAATTATCTACATCACCATTATGGCCGTTTCACAAGATAAAATATTTATTGAATTCAATCAGTTGCATTCATTGTACATGATTTTCGATATGTAAATGGAATTAAATACAAATTAAAGATGTTACTCAACTAAGCTTATTCTTATTAACTTATAAGTATTTTGTTTGTTCAGTACATAAAAGTAAAAGATACTTTATTATTTAAATAATGAGCATCTATAAGCAATGACGTTTTCTAAATATTTACATAAACCTAATGGAAGTATTACATAATCAATGAGGTAATGAAATATCTTTAAAGGATATTTTCTCCTCTGTAAAGTAAATTTGTAATTCAGCCCTTTTAATGTTGGTCTTGTGAATTATTTCGTCTTCTAATATGCTACAGCAATATATAAAATTAAGTTTTGTGAGTGTTTTAGTCTTGTGTAATGTTAAAGTGTAATGTATGTAATCAATTCAATATTTTTTTATAAATTCGTATTCATAAAGATACATACCGTAATAAGATAAATAGTGATATTTGTAAATATTAAATCTTTGAAACAACATCCATAAGAGGTTCTCCTACCTCTGTTAAACTGTATGATGGTGCATTGTAAAAAATGAGGTAGTCTGACTTAAGTGAGATTGTATTTAGATTGTGTGTAATGCATATGTAATATCTAATCATATGAATTTGTTATTATCCTTTTATAACGTTTCATGATTTTAGTATACTTTTTTAATGTCAACTAACATTATTTTTCACGGAATATTACATCCAGATAAAGAATAATTACCACATGTTTGAAGATTAATTATATTCCTATACGTTTAAAGTATTAACTTTTTAGATACGACTGATCCTACAGTTGTAAATGTGAGGTTTCTTGACTCTGAATCCCTGCATCCGCAATTTCCTAGTGAGCCGCAGGTCCGATTGTCATCCTCTCAGATTGTCGAGGAACCAGCTATTTTTCGTCGAGTAAGCTGGAGCTGTCAACCTTCCCACTAATCCTGTGATGAGGGTATAGTGGCATTTTCACGCGCTGCGGCAACAGTTCCTTCGGTTGAAAAAGCCACTAAATCTCACTGTTAAAAGAGAGAACTTCTAGGGCAGAATATTGGAAATAAACATTTACTGACACGGCCTCTTAAGAAGCAGGAAACAGGAGTCAGCAGGAAGTGAGGTCGATACACCGATTTGTAAGCCTCACCTGTCGAATGGCGCGGGCTGTTATCGTCTCCATCTTTATAAATGTGCGGCGGTGCTCTTAATAGCGAACGTGGTTGCCGAGACCATTTACGGCCGTTGGAAAGTTTCCGTTCTTCCTACGTGAACGCCAGGTTTTTTTTTCCCCTAGCCTTAATAACTGTGTTATCAAATGATCTACTATTAGTTCCCTTAAAAGAAACCCAACAAATATACGCAGTGGTCACTATTTTTTTTAAATACTATTTCACTTGTTTCTTTTCCATCTTCGTTCTAATGCCCGACACATTTCTTCCGCGTTCTTCGAAATATATTTAAAGTTTACTCATACCATAGGGGAATTTATTTTTGCGAAAATTTCTAAACGTTTACTAAACTGCAATAACGGATGCCCGCGCCAGAGGTTTCAAATTTGTAATGGCTGGCAATCTGCATGAGAAACCATTGCCTTATTTAGTCAGGCCGTTTATGACGCGTCTGCTTCTGCACTGAATGTCTGTTGTTCCTGTGCTGACAGTAGGCATTTGTCTGAAATAAACATAGAATACGATACAGTGTTTTCACACAGTTTGTTTTGAGTTCATTCCACTAAAAAAAATAACACCAGTCTACTCCTCCGTATAGTGCATAGAGCCGCCTTTAAGCCTTGCTGACACGGAACTACAACATTATAACATCCTAAAGTTATCGAATCAAAATAGATGCAATTACAAAACTCTCATGTAAATTCCGTGAGAGTTAATGTCTTACTTTCGTGACATTACTCTCACTATGTCAAGCAAGTGAGATAGCGTACAGGACTCCCGCGAGAGTTATCACCACTACCTTATGTATGTATTTGATATAGGTAAAAAAAATTCCCCTTCACTTTGTTTAAATAAATCCGCTAAAAAGGATTGTTTTTATAAATGTTTATTTTAATTAAAGTACTTTATTTTAATTGAAGTACATAAAATAATTTTAAAATTTCCATTATAATTTTTATTATTTTGCTCATTTATTGTTTCAGGAATTAATTCACACAAAATAATTACTTTTTCCTTTGCAATATATAGTGGAGGTGTACCTTTATATAATGAAATTATACTTTAAAATTCATCCCGGTGACTATTATTAATATTATCGTAGATATTTTCATAAATTCTGTACATGTTTTGTAAGCGTAACAAACTGTCTAGGCATTATCAAGTTTTAAACCTGAATTATACATATAAAAAAATGGATTTTAGATGTACAAGTAGATTAAAAATACATGTATTGTCTTTGTCACAAGCTGACATACTGTATTTTAAAATTATCTTGTTTCAATGTTTTTTTTAAAAGAATTACGTATCAAAAATGCTACAGCTTAATTTTAAAGCTATTATTTGTTACGTATCAACTCTAAACGAGGCAAATAGTCATTTGCAAAAAAAAAAAAAAAACTACCAACCATTAAAAAGATCTCTTTTCTATCTGGAGTTAAAATAAAAAAATAATGTTTTTTTTTGTGTATAGTTTCGTTAATGCGAAATAGTCCATTCATGAACAAACGTTTGAACCTCGAGTTTGTTTTAAAAAAAAATTTGGGATCGACTTCCATTTTACAATCAAAAACAATAATTGCGTGAAACTGGAACTGCAATCCTGCTTAACGATTTACTACAGGATTTCACAAAAAAAAATATTTCGCCGTGAGTTTCTTCTTCTTCTTCTTTTTCTACTTCTTCTTGTTCTTGGCTAAACCAGAAGGTGTTTGTGTGTTGTTCTGCAGCCAACTCGCGTTGTCTTTGGCCGCCCTCCCACTTGGCAGCAGCCTTCCAGCTTCCTGTGTGTGTCTCAGGGGTTGGTAAGGGGGGGGGATGTTGGTGGGGAAGCGGAGGGGAACTGTCTTGACTGACAGCGGCCTGACCCACATGCATCGAGTGTCCCGTGCCAGCACCCGCCTCCCCGCCGGCGCTCACTGGCCGCGACGTGGCATAGGGTTCGCGGGTTCGATTCCCGCGCGCCGCACCCTTGGAAACAACAAGTCAGTCCGCGGGAACTTTTGAACGAAGAATCCTCCCGAAAACAAACCAACATTTCTTCCGTGATATGAAATAACTGAACCATTGTTTAGAACTGAACTTACAATTCGTAGAGACCGGAAAAATTCGCATGGTTCAATGACCTCCAGGATAGACTCCGCGATCCTCTACACACTCGGGCAAATGCCACCTGTTCATTGGCTGCTGACTTGTGAGTCGTCTCGACTGAGTGCCTGTGATTCGACACTTCTATGAGTGAGGGTCTCTAATTGGCCCTCAGTCCTCCAGATTAACAGTGAACCAATGGCAGAAGCATCACTAAGGTATAATTATTTGATATTGTAGAATATCACGAAATGAATCCGCGAATTTTTCAGGTCCCTAACAATTCGTACGTCGAAATACGGCGGGGTTTCTAAGATGATTCAGTTATTTGAAAATGCGAATGTCTCTTCGTTTATTTCATGTGAATTCTCTGTTGGATAGTCAGTAAATACTGTATTTTATATCAGTGTATGTTTGTCGCTTTAGACGAGGGCTATTAAATCAAGTGCATTTATACATACTGGAAACTTTCCAATTAATTTATCAAAATGATATCTGCACACACCTTTATATATATGCATATACATATATATTTATATACATACACACACACATAGCCTGCAACACTCAACTCCAGTTGAAAATATATAAGAAAAACCAGTTTCGTATTTCAACATCGAAGTGACTGCAAGACTTAAATGTTAATGTATTTGTAATTGCTCACTTAAACGTAACTATATTTTTTTTGCTTTCAATTGTAAGACATACTTCATCTAATGTCTCATGAACTATTTTTAAAAAATCTTGAACATGGCAAAAGTTATGTTGCAGCTCCTTAACACAGCTAAAGATTGAGCTGACTGATAATGAAATCTCACGTAGTAATCTGTACAACTTTATGGGATTTCAACGTGTTGGTTCTATATTGGTATATTTTTAGTGATTAGGTTTTAAAATACAGAACTGTGAGATTCTAAACTAGGTATCGTGAATAGTAGGAAGTTTTTTTTTTACCTGCGAGTTAGAATCTCCATACATCCAGAGGTTTCTTAGTGACCGAGAATATTCGCGTTTTCATTTATCTCCAGGATGGACTTCACAGTCCTCTGTATATTGGGGTAAATGTCTAGAGACCGGAAAAATTCGCGAATTCATTTCGCGATAGGCTAAAATACAAATAGTTATACCTCAGTGCTGCATCTGCTATTGGCTCACAACTCACCTTTATGACTCTGGGCCAATGAGAAACACACGACCAAAGCTTTATCGAATCACAGGCTGCTACGCTGGGACATCTCACAAGACAGCAGCCAATGAATGGGTGACATTTAACCGAGTGTACGTAGAACTATGGAGTTCATCCTGGAGGTCATTGAACCCGCTAATTTTTCCGGTCCCTATAATATCTCTTGTACATTGGCTGCTGACTGGAAAGACTTATCAACTTGGTAGCATGTGATTTGGTACCTACTTATTTTGTTGAGGGTTTTTCATTCGATAAACTACTGTATGTGTGAATAGCGGAGGCGGTTCAGAAGTACACACATTTAAATTCTATCCTGTCACGAAATGAATCTGCGAATTTTTCCGGTTCCTGCCAATCCTGCACCACACAGAAAGAAAATTTTCTTTACTTTTTCAAAAGATTCCTTTAGAAACCAGTTGCCAATAAATAGTATGTAACACTACACGAAAGATATTGTAACATTGTACAACACATGACTATTTTTTTTTGCAAATATGAAATACGTTTTTCGATAGAATATTAAGTATTTATTACGGAAATTGGAGCATAATTGTATATATTTAATTGCTGTTTCATTCGAGCATAATTTTTTTCCAGTTATTGAAAAGATATTCGAATATTTCATAATCACACCTGATTATGTTTTATGATGCTTGTACAGTTAATACTGGAAAACTATTGGACGTACAGCCACAACACAAAGCACAAATGCCCAGGTGAGAATCCGGACCCAGTTTAACTGCGAACATATTTTTTTTAATGTTACAGTTAGTTTTCATACAAATGTACAAAATTTAGAAATATCTGTAATTTTACAATATTTTTGGTCCATTTACAAAACATTGTGCGCCAGAAACTCACGCAATCATTACTAGAGACCGGAAAAATTCGCGGATTATTTTCGTGATGCGCTGGAATTCACATAATTATACCTTTAAGCTGCTTTTGCTAATAGATCAGTGTTCGTCTTCACGGCTCTACGCCAATGAGAAACTCTCGACCAAAGAAGTATCGAATCACAGGCAAACCAATAGAGATGACTCACAGGTCAGCAGCCAATGAACTGGCGTTATTTTCCTTAGTACATACAAGACTGTAGAGCCTATCCTCAAGGTCATCGAAACCGCGATTTTTTCCGGTCCCTAACCATTACTAGAGACCGGAAAAAATTCGCGGATTCATTACGTGATAGGCTGAAATTCAAACATGTGTACAATTCTGCTGGTTCTGCTATTGGCTCTCTGGGCCAATGAGAGACTATCGACCAAAGAAGCGTCGAATCACAAGTTACCCAGTGGAGACGCCTCACAATTTAGTACCCAATGAACACGCCTGTTTACTTGAGAAATGCAGAGGATAATGGAGGCTATCGTAGAGGTCATTGAATCAGCGAATTTTTCCGGTCCCTAACCATTACACTACAGACGTTCGCCCACGGGAATTGTGGAATGGAGCCCTAAAACCATTTTGCTTCTATGTAGTACTTAAACCAGTTTTTTTTTTTTGTGGCAGCATCGTTAGGACGGGTACGCTGTGAAACTGCGATTTGATTTACGAGCGCCTTCCTAGAGCCTTTTTTTTTTTTGCAGTTGCGGTCAACTAACCCGACCCAGAGAGGTAAACACACCCTACGCCACTGACCCGGTACCCCTCCGACGCCACGAAAAGAAGAAGGAAAAATAAAAGAAGCGTAAGGACCTGGCGGGATAAACAAACTACGTACGCTGGACCCTTGGCTGCGACGGGCCTCATGAATAAATGCAGGCGGGTACAGTCGAGTCACTATGCTGCTCTCCACCTCTGCCCGCGAGCAGCTGTGCGCGCGCGCGGTTACTACACCATTTTACTGGAAACTTTCCAACGTGCAAGTGTTGAAGAGTATTGGTAGGGCCGACATTTCAGCTCGTTGCTAAGGCCAAATCACGAGATATTATTTTTTACTTGATATAAGCTTTTGGACATACGCCATTGCTAAGCACATAATTTTGTTTTTTTTTCTTCGTTTATAGTCCATTTTTCTTTTCTTTTTTTTTCTTTTGTTTGTTGACCATATTCCTGTTATGGAATATCATGTGGTGTATGTATCCTGTTGACAATAGCAATTTTTGCTTGGTTTGTTTTTTGTCTTTTTTTGTAGTTTTCTTCTACAGACATACATGTGCTTAGCATTGGCTTATGTCCAAAAGCTTACATCGAGTCATGCACTCCCATTGCACAAATTTTTCAAAGATAATATTATTTTTTACAACTGGTAAATTAATACCAGAATCACAGAAAACATTGAAATCTTGGTCAACCCAATAAAGGAGCCTCGAAAGTAACAAAATAATAATACGTATTTAACCAATTTGTTTTCAACACTGGACGGCTATGATTGGAGGACTGAGAGTAGACGTGATACCCGAGGTAAAACCCAAGCGAACCACGAAACACATACACAGTGTTATCTTTGAAAGATTTGTGCAATGGGAGTGTATGACTTGATGTAAGCTGTGTGCTTAGCAATGGCGTATGTCCAAAAGCTTACATCAAGTCACATACACAGTGGCACAAAGTTTAAAAAAAAAAAAAACACACAGCTGGTCTGGCAGTCTTTCACGAAAAATCGCATCGCGCTCGTCGTTGAACCATCGAAGTTTTCCGCGTCGCGCGGACGCCTGAGTGGACACGCGGCCAGCAGGGTGACTGCGCGTGGCTCGCTCTGCATTCTGCACGGATGCCCGCTCATCCAGGGCATCATGACTAGCTGCGCTGGGCCGCGCGCTGCATTACAATGGGGCTTCTGCCTCCCCAATCCCCCCTTTTTTTTATTCCTCTTTCGCTTGGCCCCCTGGTGCGAGGGAACAGAACATAACACTCACACACACACACACACATATATATATATTTTTTTCGAACCGTGATTTTGTTTGGCCGTGCTCGGACTCCCGGATGCTGTCGTGGCCTCGGGCTCTTTGGCCTACTACTTCTCCATATTCGTCGCGCCTGGATTGTCTGTCTTCTCAGCTGATACCCCGTCTCGCCTTCTTGCACCTGTACCATCTGAAGTGGCAGCATCGGGTTCCTCGTTTCGATCAGTCCGCTGATTGCGCGCCTGAAGACGGGGACGGATGCAGTCTATGTTGGCATAGGACTCATCGCATCACGACGCACAGTCGTGCTCTAAGGGGTTTTCCTTCCGTTTCAGGTCAAGATTTTATATTTACAGTAATCACAGATAAACTTGTAGACTTTTTCAATTGTTTAATTTTCACGAAATGAAATATATATATATATATATATATATATATATATATATATATATATATACAGCACATACTTTTTTGCACGATTAGCTGCCAAAGTTACATTTTTAACGTTTTTTGGGTTGTACAAATAAGGAGAATTTAATTTATTGCAGAACTGAAACTTTTTTTTAGGTTTGACTGCAATGCCACTTGCTACTTCAAGAAATGGTTTGAATTTCTTTCAGAAAATATTAATTAATTTTACCTGGAATTTTAAAAATTCTCAAAATTTTTTACGATTTTGACAGCCAAGAAACATGAAATGTGTTTTTGTGATAGAATGAACAATGACACTAAATTAAAAAAAAAAAACACAGGTTACTTCTAGTATACCTTTTGGTGGAAGAAGAAGACCATGCGACAATGTTGGCCAGTTTTCACGGAAGAATGAGCGACGAAGCTAGTGTTATGTACATGCAACGTGCTGACGAAGGTTTCCTCTCTACGCTCATTAACTAGCATTGGCGGAGAGTTGACAAAAAATAATAATTTTTGTCTGATCCCTAATTATTATGAACAATTTTTTTGCAGTTTTTTTTTTCCTCATGCTGTTACACTTAGTATATGCCAAAGTATGTTAACATAGAGCAAAAGTTTCAAATGAACAGCTCTAATGTCCCAAGCCTATTGATTGCACCACAATTCTAGTTCAATCACAAATCGATCCTTATTCATTGATGTCGTACTGTGTTTTCAATTGTCTAACACTATATTTTTCGTTCTGTTTCAGGTACGTGGGCACAAGAACATTGGGTAATCACCGTGTTTTGGGTCAAAGGTCAGTTAAATGCTTTTTAAAAATTATTTTTGTGAACTTGGTTAATTATTATTACAAATGTTCAGTATGTTTTTCTAAAGCTAATTGTGCTTATAACCAGTTTTTACTTCCTAAGGTTAAACTGCAACGAAAAGCCAATTAATCTGATTGCAGTTATTATTAAAAAATGCAAATCACAGGCTTAGTTCCGTTGTCGGAAAAATTATCTTGGCTTTCGAGGGTGAGTCGTATTAAAATGGTGGCGTGTACCGACGTTTCGCTCTGTATCGCAGGAGGCATCTTGAGGGTTGAGAATCAACAGAGAGTTGGAAGGTGGCAAGGATCTTTTTATACGTGCAAGGAGTCTTCTTCAGACAGACAGCCAGGAGAGCCTCGTGCCAGCAGATAGAACACGCATTATTTTAAGCTCAGCTTATTTGTATACCATTGCAATTGCAATGTGTTTGGAAAAGTATGAAGTACATAACAAATATAAGGAGTAAGATCATAGAAGAGATGGTTTCGAGTAGGAATTTATCATGTAAGTTAGTTGTATTGCCAAGGGGTAGCAATAGTAGTTAGTGGAACCGAAAAAAAATTTCTTGGATTCATTTCGCGATAGAATAAAATTCAAATATCTGAACCTAAGAGGCAAAAGACACAATGTGCATTTTTGGGCAAAATGAACTTTTAACCATAAACTTGACCACCGTTTGACGTTCTTTCTAGTGGCATACAACACTAAGATCTACGATATGTCATAAAATAACATATTTTTCGATAAAAAATAGTTCAGTAAATAAGTGAAGCACTATATATAAATTTTTAAACTCATATTTCTTTTTTGTGAAATAGTATCATATGTATACATATAATCTGCTTCCTCTATTCGCACACGCTTTATAGGAAACACACTTGGCAATTGAGAAACACTCAACCAAAAACATGTCCAATCACAGGCTAGCAAAATGCGACGTCTCACCAGTGGGCGGCCAATGAACAGGTGACATTTTGCCCGAGTGTGCAGAGGACTGTGGAGTCAGTCTATCCTGGAGGTCATTGAAAACGTGAACTATTCTGGTCCCAAATATTCACCAAATAACACGTCACAAAGTTTGAAACATAAACAACTAGGTCCAATAAAATCGTTGCAATAAAACTCCCCAGAAAGATTTACAGCAATGACATATGTATAAAATAACGTGGAGGGGGGGGGGGGGGGTTTGAATGTGGATGTGTGACGTTTTTGTAAAAAAGAAAAAAAATGTAGCCTGTACTTTGCGTGTTTGGAATCTTCAATGATCCAAACCTTACATACAACCAAAGGAGACTTCATTTCTATTGACTGTGATAAATAGACCCACGATTATTTTCGCGGTTTCATTGAGCAAACATGCACCTGCTTCTCGTTGATGGTTGGACAGCAGTGCTCTTGACACGCCGTTGACCACACCTGGGTCAGTCGTGAACAAGAAGAAGATATGCGTTTAACCCAATCACGTGTAACCTTCACAAAAAATAAATATATGTGGCCTTGTTGTCGACCAACGAGCATTCCTAAAAGCACGCACGGCTGAGTCCAGCAAAGAGTGAAACGAATCAGTGAAAAAATAATTGTAGGTCTGATAGTTAGACATGGCGTACGGGAATTCTTACACCACATTGATAGAGACCGGAAAAATTCGCGGGTTCAGTGACCTCCAGGATGGACTCCACGATCCTCTACACGCTCGGGCAAATGCCACCTGTACATTGGCTGCTGACTTGTGAGGGGTCTCGACTGGGTGGCCTGTGATTCGACACTTCTATCCTCCAGATTAACAGTGAACCAATGGCAGAAGCATCGCTAAGGTATAATTATTTGAATTTTAGCATAACACGAAATGAATCCGCGAATTTTTTTCATTTCCCTACACATTGATCATCATTGTTCACAAATCTTTGAGTCCACAATTTCCATGAAGACGTCAAGACAAGGGACAACTTCCCGTAAGTTCTCGGGGGTCGCCTGACAGTTATTAGCGACGGCTGAGAGAGGGAGAGAGAGATAGGTGTCTCATATTCTCCTGCGTGTTTTCCCGAGTGCTAATTTGTCCGCGAACGAGTCATAATTCCTCCGGCCGCCCGGGAGAGAGAGTGTGACTGGAAGGGGGAAGGCGGATACCGCGACCCGGCGCGGCTGACGGACGACCCAGCCAGGCGCGGGGGCGGTGCCCAGGTGGCGGAGGAATTCATGAGCGCGCGCAGCTACGCCGTCGGAACTCACGGGCAAACTCGAGGGCGCTTCGACGAAGAATTGCTCCGTAAAATGAAACCAAGAATTCTTTTAAAGAATGCGTAGAGACCTGTAAAATTCGCGATTTCAAATCCCTAAAGGATAGACTCCACGATCCTCTATGCACTCGTGCAAATTACATCTGCTGATTGGTTACCGACTCGTAACACCTGTTGACTGGAATGATCGTGATTCGCTAATTCTTCTGTTAAAAGATTTTTCATTGGCCCAGAGTCCTTCAGATAAACTGTGGCCCAATCACTGAATGCAGAATAATGTCAAAAGTATGTATTTGGACTCTTATCCTGTCGCGAAAATGAATCCGCGAGTTTTACAGGTCTCTAGCCAATGCACAACTGAAACTTTCTAGGAAACTTTGGGTCTGGTGCCTTTCGGTCAACCTCCTGTTGCCAGATTTAAGACATATTCCCAGCGAGTTGGATTTTCAAGTTTTCGGCCTAGCGCCTTTCGGTCTAGTGTCTTTCGGTCTAATGCCTTTCATTCTAGTGCCTTTCGGTATAGTGATTTTCGGCCTATTGCCACGTCTCGGCAGGAGGTTCTGATTCCTGAATTTTGTATTTTGTTTTTAACTTTGTAAATATGCACGCCGATGGAGGAAAAAAATGTTTTTTTTATTCGTACATTTGACAAGAATTTAAAAGTTTGTTAACGCTTAGAATGTGATTCTGGTGATATTTTCCTCAAAAAAGAAGAAAAAATGTAGTCGTAAATTTACGAAGATATGCGATGATTTCTTGATAATTTGTAATCAGTTAGGGACCCAAAAATTTCGTCGTTTCATTTCACTAAAGGATAAAATTTAAACATTTATATCTCTAAGCTGCATCGGCTATTGGTAGATACATAGTTTACAGAAAAAAAAACTCTTGTCCAACGAGAAACCATCAATTAAATAAGTACCAAGCCGAGACATCTCACCTATTGAAAGACAATGGGCAGGTGAGATTTGCCCGAGTATGCATCGGACTTTGGATTCTATATCGTAGAGGTCACTGTTCCTCGTAAGTTTAAGGTGAAAATTTTTAACAGTGTAGAAATTCCTGCAGCTGTGCTACCACGCCGGACATGGCTGTAAATTCTCATCTTAAAATATAGGATGAACACTGGTTACAGATTATCCAAGGATCTACGTGAATTTTTCAGATTCCTGTGTAAGTTTACGGACGATAAATTTGCGCATTGTGACAACGGACTTACAATCATAATTGTGGACAACCCAAACCTTGTCGATAGCCTGCTATCATTTTAACAACATATTACACAACTCGGAAAACTGTAACCATAAAAGATTCTAAGAAGATTAATTTATCGGTAAATACAAACTAAAAACTCTTGGCATATACTTAATATGAGGCTTCGTTGACACGTTCGTACCTTGTGGCCACCACAGAATATTTCGCAAAACACAAAATACCCAATATTTTGTGGCAAAAAAAATTTAGTAACAACAAAACTATTTTCCAATGCCAGATAAATTTTGCTGTTAATGATGGATGTCACTTCGTGGTGACATTATTTTTTTTTGACTTCACAATATATCTGGTAGGTGTAATCCCCACTAATATTATGAATGCGAAAGTGTGATTGTTTGTTTGTCCTACTTTCACGGAGTAACGTATCTTATAGATAGTTTATGGGCCGTAGATTGACATATACTACATATAATTATGAAATTCAATCCGTAAGAGAGTGAAAAAGGGGTTTTAATACAGTTTAATATCAGAAAATCATAGGAATGAGGTCATAGACACACTAACAGTGGGTTTGTATCATTTCTCTACGTCCGCCACACGGTCATATAGTAAGGTCTGGAAATTTCCTGTCCTCCTTGGCGAAACCCATCCGCCTAGTGAAGCTCGTGGCTGCTAGCGAACTAAAGGCGTCAATAACAGGTTAATTTATAACTTCGTCAATGGATGGGGTTGCCTTGAATTTGTAACGCGCTTTCGTTTGGTGCGTCACGTCTTCCCTACGGGTCACCTGCCTTCCCACGAAATGAAGCTGAAGATTGGCGTCCCGGTTTGGCTGATGCGTAGCCTTGACGCACCGAGATTTTTAAATCAACGGAACTTTAAAAATCAAACATTTTTCCAGTTTTTCAAGTTTATGTCCTACAGACCTTAAAACTAGGTAGTGATGTTCCTTACATTATGATGTGTTTAGCCCGTTCAACGCCGGGAAATTCATCTAGTACAGATATATATATATATATAGTATGTATATATATATATATATATATAGGTATCATCTGCGTTGCTGACAGACGAATCAAGCCAAAAGCAATGGTTTAGTAAGTAAACCAATACAGGCAGGAGAGTGGGAAACTGGCCAGTGTTCCGTTTTCAAATGTAATGTTGGCTGGGTCGAGTAGGTAGGTAGGAAGCTGGTCGCGAGGCGAGGCCGCGTGGGGCGGGTGTGGCAACGCAGAACCACACGACTTAGAAACGTCATAACGTAGAAAGTCATAACTTAGAACTATCACAACTTAGAACTGTCACGACTTAGAAACACGCAACGCAGAACCACACAACTTAGAAACGTCATAACGTAGAAAGTCATAAATTAGAACTATCACAACTTAGAAACACACAACTTAGAACTGTCACAACGTAGAAACACGTAACTTAGAAACACGCAACGCAGAACCACACAACTTAGAAACGTCATAACGTAGAAAGTCATAACTTAGAAAATTCTAAGTTATGTGTTTCTAAGTTGTGTATTTCTAAGTTATGACAGCACCCCGTCGACGGCGACCCGGACCCTCTGGGAGCTCCCTCCCAGCTCGCCCCCCCCCCCCCCCCCGTATGTAGCCACCGGACCGGTTCCCGCCGGCTAGGGTGGCGACCGGGATCAGGGAAACATTAGGCTACATGTGTCAAGCGAAAACATACTACCCCCTCCTATCCTCCAACACCCCCCTCCACGCGTTTCCAGATATAGTTAGGGCGGTATTCCAAAACGTCCGGTTAAGGTAGCGAATTAAGCACTGCCTTGTTGGGACCGTAACCTATCCCCCCGGGGGCCGTTTTCCAGAACGTGTCCAAACTCGAATCCCGAATAAGTTTTAAATAAACGGTGCCCTGCGCGAGTCTAGAAATTTGGTTTTCAAAGCATTCTGACAGACGTTTCGCAACAACCCATCGACATGATTGTTAGGGCAAGAATAATACTAGATAGAGATAGCAGCATCATCGCACAAAAATGTAACTTTTTTTTAGTTTTTTCAAGGTAACCTAACACGCTTGATTAATGCCTCCAGACGCGGGTCCGTCATTTGGATGAAATGAACGAAAAAGTGAGCCCTGTGCATGCGCGAGATTTGGGCAACAGCTCGGTAACGTACAGGAAAACAAATTTTTACCTAAAAACAAAGGGACTGGCCGTGTCCTATCGTGCACTAGGAATACAGTTATACATATTCAGTACCTAAACCCTTATTTCTGTGTCCTTGTAATATCGACCTTAGAGACCCTGTAACAACCTAGGAACCCGGAAAATTATTCACGCATTCATTCATCTCCAGCATAGACTCTACAGTCCTCTGAATCGCTGAATTGCTTTTGAATATTAACTGAGCATATTAATAAGCAAAATAAAACAAAATAATTTCATTTTCTGATTATTCCTTTATCTTTTCCATAGTTTTAAAAAATAATAATTTTTGAATGAAACATCATTTAAGATATAATAAATGCGCTAATTTTCGAAAAAAAATAATTAGTATTACCTCGAAAAACGTATTCCATATATGAAAAATAACCATAGCCATGTGTTGTACAAAAGTAACAAAACATTTCTTGTTGAATTACGAACTATTTCTTTGGCAACCGGTTGCCAAAGGAATCTTTTGTAAAAGTACAGAAAACTTTTTTTTTCTGTGCAGAAATAAGCCAATGGAAAAGGAAGCGTTGGTAAACATAAAGCTTTGGATTTCAGCCAGACGGATTCGCAAAATTTCCGGGTCTCTAATGTTTTCCCGGTGAACAAACGAGGACACAAAACTTGGAATTACGGAATCCAGCGTTGGTATCTGGGACCACGAAGAACGCTGTGTTTATTGGAGGTGATAATCTAACGTTGGAAAGTCTGCACCTTGTCTGTGGAACCTGTGTGTGCGTACCTCCGTGGTGGAAGGCACATCTGTGGTCATGGGCGCAACAACAGGGGAGGGGGGGGGGGCAAGGGTATTTTGCCCTCCCCCCCTCTGAAACCTTGAAGTGGGGCCAAAAGGGGGCAAAGAAAGTGCTGTGTAATCAATTTTTATATAATAAAACTGCTTAAATAGCACCATTTTCCACTTTGAAATACACATTTTCCCGGGGGAGGACCCCCGGACCCCCCGCTTCAATAGGGGGGATCGATGATTCTTTATAAAAAGGTATATTTCCCCCCCCCCCTTTTGGAAATTTATTTGTTGCGCCCCTGTCTGCGGTTAAAGGTGAAGCCAGGCTGCTTTGCCTAATTGTGTGCAGAGCTCCTAGTGTTAAGGCTTCATTCACAAACCAGTCAAGGTTTCTTGATTATGCCTGATTACGAATAGCATTTAAGAACCATTGCGCACTTGTCTTTGCAAGTTCCGCCCCACGATTTCAACCATAACGTGTACTTCTTGACGTGATAACGTTTTATAAATCGATGAACGCCGGCTGCACGCACGAAAAAAGCATGACTCATTGTCACGTTCCGCCTGAGCCGAGTGGCACGATCGGCCTAAGCGTTCGGCTTGTGACGCACCTAACTGTAAATAATATTTGAAGATTAAAAAAGTATTCAATTTTTCATCAATGTTTTCTTATGACGTTATCACGTAAAATTATCGTCTGTAAACCGACTTTACAGACAGGCTAGTGAGAAATGATAAAATATGTAGGTTGTTTTCACTGACGTTTTAAGGTGTGAAAAATTCTACTTGCGGCACTGCAAATGGTGTAAGGGACCTTAATCTTTAATATCCCCCTTAAAATGATATGGTCGCCGCTATAAGTCCCATGGAGACACTGCAAGCCAGTTCACCGTCTGGCGAACAGAGGCGAAGAGACGTGCGATGCGTGAGCCAATGTCGCCCTTAGTGCCCACTGCGGTGTAAGAGCTCGTGTGTCCATCCAGGCGGTGCGCCCGGATTAGCTCGGCAGTGCTGAACTCTCCCGTTCAAGGCGAATATTTGGCCGTGGTGGAAGTCAAGTATGTTTTTATTTTTAAGGTGTAAGGTTTCTTAGGTTACATTTTATATATTTATTTCTCAGTTGTTATACATTTATAAATGTTTAAACTTGTCAAAAATACCGCATGTAATTTGAAGTGACTAGATGCACTTTCATACAAGCTTGCTTTCGTGAGTGCTAAATTTCCTGGTTAATTAAGTGAATATTCTTAACAAAATGTAAAAAAGGGGAAAATAAATTATTATTATATAATATTTTTAAAATAATTTCAATTGCAAAAAAAAATCTAGTGTTTGTTTTTATTACTTTATCGTTTATTTTTATTACATACGTGATTTATGTCTTTGATATGATCTGTACATAATCATAATATAATTCTTAATTAAATTAATTTTTCGTAACCTTGATTTTCGTAACCTCAAATTTCTCACGTCTCCGTGCGTTGTGGAAGCAGCGTGTGCGATAGTGAGATGTTCAGGGATGGTCGTTACCACAACGCCGAAATACCACAACGCCGAACGTACAATAACGCCGAATACCATAACGCCGAAGGCCAAATTTACCGCAACGCCGACAGCTAGAAAACTGCTGTGTACCACAACGCCGAAATACCACAACCTAACCTAACCTAGGCTAGTCTAACCTAGCCTAACCTAACCTAACCTTTGTGGCAGTCCTGCAATGACATTTTTCGGCGTTTATGTATTTCGGCGTTGTTGTAATTCGGCGTTGTTGTAATTCGGCGTTGTGGTATTTCGGCGTTGTGGTGCGTCCCCTTCAGGGATGTCCGTCTTGGACTCCATGCAGTTGCGGGAACGGCCTCGAAAGTGAAGGAAGGGCTGTTGCGTGTGCGGCAATGGTCCACGGACCACACTCGTGCGAGACCCAGGCCACACGTGACTGGTATATGGGTCGCGTGCCCGTGAGGGCTGGTATCCGTCACGAACAATCTGGTAATTCCCTCCACCTGACAAACACACAACCCCCTCCCACCTTCCCTTCCTCCTGCAACTAACTCTTCAATCACTCGACCACGCGCGGGGGAAATTTTTGTTTTTTATTTTTTATTCCCTCTCTTAGTTAATTGGAAGCACGCTTTTCCGTGACCGGCCAATGGGTCGCGCGGCGTCGGCCGGTCGTTTCGAAACTTGCGACTAGGTCGCCGCAGCCGGAGTTCGTGAACGGCTGTCCCTCTTCCCCCCCCCCCCTTTCCCACACTCAACCCCCCCCCTCCCCAATCGAACCCCCCCACCACAAGCCACTTGTCTGGTTAGTTGATCGAGGCGGGGGGTGAAGGTGGTGATTGGAATCAGAGACATATATCCCGGAACATCTCACTGTCTCGCTGCTTCAACAATGCACGGAAACGTGGGGGGGGGGGGAGGGGGGGAGTCACCAATGATTAGAGACGGGAAAAATTCACGATTTAAAATCCCTAAAGGATATATTCCATTATCATCTATGCACTCGTGCAAATTACATCTGCTGATTGGTTACCGACTCGTAACACCTGTTGAATGGAATGATCGTGATTCGCTAATAAATTCTTCTGTTAAAGATTTTTTCATTGGCCCAGAGTCCTTCAGATAAACTGTGGCCCAAACACTGAAGCGAAATAATGTCAAACGTATTTGGATTATATCCTATCGCGAAATGAATCCGCGAATTTTACAGGTCTCTACCAATGATGTTACGAATTTCAAGATTACGAAAAATTAATTTAATTAAGAATTATATTATGATAAGATATCATATCAATGTTAGAAATCACGTATGTAATAAAAATAAACGACAAGGTAGTAAAAAAACACTTGATATTTTTGCACTTGAATTTTATTTAAAAAATATTTTATAATAATAACAAGCTGGGATGTGTAGTCTCGGCCTCTGGACATAGCCAGATCTGTAACACCTCTCCTGTTACGTGTATACGGCGTATCCGTATCCACGCCCGTGGGGTCCCCAGGCCGGTAGGACTCAGGCTTAGAGGGCTTGGTTAACAAACCAAAAGGGGGAGCAATTCCTTATTAAGCCATGCATACTCTCTCCCCCTACTCCAATTATCTTAATTTATTTTGTACCTTAAAACGAAAGAGACGCATCGCCCATCTACCAATTCTGCCCAGTTGATCAGGGTGGTTCAAGATCCATGTCAGAGCCTGGTTGTCAGAATGTAAATCAAATTCACAACAACCCAAACAGGTTTGAAACTTTTCCATACCATAAATGCATGCAAGACCTTCCTTGTCATGAGCACTAAGCTTGCGCTCAGAAACTGTGAGCGCCCGACTGGAATACGCGATGGGCCTCAACCTACCCTCTTCCATTTGTCCCAAAACCGCTCCCAGAGCCAAGGAAGACGCATCCACTTGCAATGCAAAACGCTTAGAAAAGTCAGGCAATGTGAGAACTGAAGGAGAGGCGAGTTTACAATTGAGAATTTTGAACGTCGATTCTTGATCTTCACCCCACTTAACAAACTAAAACCACGCACCGTACGAGTGTGTGTGTGTCAGTGAGGTGGTGTGATAAGTGCGACGCTCGTTGTGCAGTTAGCAGTTATGGAAGTCTGAGAGTTGTAGCCATTGCATCAGGTGGCGGAGAGATGAAGATGCAAGGCCCTCGGGTGCTTTCAAGAATCTTCACTCTGGAGGCTCGAGGCTCGTCTGGCAACCATAAGGCACAGACTAGTACTGCCAACTTAATAAGTGTTGTTTATAATATACTGTTTTTAACAAAAGAGTTTATTGAATTTGTTGAATGTATGAAATTCGTCCATGCATTCCAAGTGTTTTGCGCCATTCAGAAATGCTATTGGCAAGTATCCCAGCACATTTTCAAGGGAACTTGTTTTGAACGTGCATTATAACCTTTGAGTATAGAAATAAAATATTATACTTTATAAAAAAAATAATAATTGGCTTCTATGAGTTTTACCCATTTTCACTTTCCTAAAAATACAGTTCAGAAACTAAATACGGAAATAGAACCACCCATCCATCCTAAACGTATTATTTAATTTTTTTTTTTTAATATACACCACTCGGATGTCTTTAGAAGTTTTCAAATCGCAGGAACGGTAAAATTTGCGTTTTGACCTCTATTGGCCTTATTGTAAAAATTAGCTGCTTGCTTTTCTTCTTCCCCTCCAGATCTCGTTCACAGCTTTCTTCTCTTGGTTATTTCGTTTTCGTGGACGAGGTATCTGTTTACCCATTAATACTTTAAAATAAAAAAAAACAACCTCTATGTGCAATTTTAATACATATTTTTTTTTTTTTTCAGTTATTTCCACAAACTTCACTTCACTTCACTTCTCCCTGCCATCCTTCGAAAAGTGTTTTTTTTTTTTTTTGTGATAAATCTTCAAGATCAGATACCAGTCTGCTGTCTGAGGAGGGGACATACAGTGGGTGCGTGCAACACAGGCTCAACAACTGTACAGTCCAAGAAAAGAGTGTTATAGGCAAGTGAAATATAAGCAATTTTGAGTTGCAAAACTTGATAGGTGTGTTTTGGGTGTTGTAAATTACTAAATTAATCACATCAATATTTTTTACAGATGATGTTTAAAATTATCAACTAACATTATCTGAAAAATTTCCATCGGTAGATTAATGCAGCTTCACCAAAATCTTATAGACTAATTAAACCGACACTCGGGGACAACACACATTTGGCAATTGATTTATCGCTTTCACAATAAATTGTTTTGTTGTGCAGACGGTATATATCACGTCAAATACAAGTTATTACGGAAATAAACGAATAGTTAATTAAAAAACTGTTACCAAAAAAACCTTAAATAATCCACTTCCAAGGGTAGTTTTTTAACTTTCCTTTTCAAACAAGAAACATTTACAATATTAAAACATCTATTTTAAACTCTTTTATATAGGAAAAATATTATGTGAAATATGGCCTTAAGGATGAATATACAGACTGAGTGACTACGGGGTTAGCTAAGCTACTGCACACGCACTCATGGCGAACAGAAACAACTCGAGGCGAAGAAACCTACCTTTTGTTTTCGCCAGAAGCGAACGCGACCATGTGAACCACAAAGACTGCTCTGTAATTGAGTTCTGTTTTACCCCCCCCCCCCCCCCCACGCGCTTTTTTCGCGGCGGCTGTCCACCGCACAAAGGGCGGGCGCTCTCCGTTATTAAAAGCAGCAGGTATTTTGCTAATCAGGGCAGGCGTGACAGGGGAAGGGCTGGACGGCGCACCCGCAGGAATGCTTCTGTGCCGGCTGCTCGCTACAGCCCGTCGCAGTCGGCGCGATCCGCCATGTGGTACAGACCGTCGGTCAAGTCTAGGCTCTTTCCGCCATTTTGAAAAATTATAACTTCCTAGTAAATCACGAATTGATCGACGTCTGTAACTTTTGAGTGTTGTCAGACAGCTTTGCGACCGTTGCCGACCAGATATGTCAGGTTTAGAGAAAAAAATCCATTTAGCACGCACGAAGTGAACCACTTGAAAAGAGATTCATTTGTGGTGCATGTAACCGGAATTGAAACCATGACCTCATGGATGGGCGTCAGATGTGCCGCCACAGCGTAACACGTCGCGTGGTTACCAACAGTGTGCTTATTGGATAGTGTTTTTTTTTTTTTATGTGTAACATTTTAGCTCTCGGTACAAAGCATTTTGGTAGGAGTTAATTTCGTGAACGGAACGGAAGTCGAATGAACGGTGCTGCGATCTGTGGCAGATGGTGTAAACCAAACATCACGAGGCAAAAAAAGGAAACTTAAAGATTAACTGTTTAATGAACTTTAACACGATGGGGAGTATTTTAATAAATACCCTCGGCGGAAAAGCCGGGTTTAGTAATTTTTCTAAGTCTTTTTCATTTTTATCGTGCTTTCAAGAATCTCTGCCGCATGTATTATGCCTTAAAATTCATTCTTAGTGCGCTCAAGGGACTTGCTTCAATTCTCCGCCGTGCAATGCCGTGGTTGCCGCTCAGATGTCGGGGTTTGCCCAGCGCACGACGGGAACACAGCGCTGGAAGCGCCTGACCGACGCAGACGCGCCCCTGGGCGGCGCTTGGACCGCTGTTGCGCCGAACCAACCCGCTGTAACCCGACGCCCCGGCGTCCGTTGGCGTCCCGGCACCGTGACCTTGGGAACCAGGCGTGTGTGGGTGTCCCTCCGCCCCCGCGGGGGGCGGCACACATTCCACGCCGGCATGAGATGTGCTTCCCGATAGCCAATAACATCCCGGCTGCGGTGTCTCCTCTCCCCCCACCCCTACACGGTCGCGTGGGACACGCCCTGATACAGCTCGCGTCCTCAAAATCACGGCGACATCCGGGACCTGATTCCCGCGCCGGCCCTGGACTTTACGAGGCTCTTAATATATGTGAGAGGGGTCATACCTAGGGACCGGAAAAAATTCTGCGGGTTCAATGACCTGCAGGATGAACTCCATAGTTCTACGTACACTCGGTCAAATGCCACCCACTCATTTGGCTGCTGTCTTGTGAGACGTTCCAGCGAAGCAACCTGTGATTCGATAAAGCTTTGGTCGGGTGTTTCTCATTGGCCCAGAGTCAGCCAGGTGAGTTGTGAACCAATTAGCAGAGGCAGCACTGAGGTATAACGATTTGTATTTTAGCCTATCGCGAAATGAATTTGCGAATTTTTCCGGTCTCTAATCATACCCTTGTGGTCTGGTTAGGGGGGGGGGGGGGGGTGAAATTTAATAAACAACCTTCCGCCACAAGTGATAAAGGTGGTGCGGGTTCGCGGGCCATCCTTAGAAAATATTTGAAATTATGATCTTTAAAACAACAATATTTAAATACTAATCAGAAACCAAAAATTTGACAATTTTTGTTTTGTTTTTTGTAATTTAACTTAGGAATATTCGATATTAATTTTTTTGGTAAGTTACACTTGGAATGTTCGCAGGCTTTCGCGGCCATTGTCTGAAGTAGCTAGGCTTCTGGGTTGTAGCCGCGTCCTTGGCGAATAATTCACCTACATAGGACGCGGCTACAATCCAGAAGCCAGGCTACTTAAGTTACACTTGGGTTAATTATATAAATTCTAACGACGAGATTCCGTTTTATATAAGGTACTATATATTTTGGGAAGTTTTTTTCTAATGTGAAATCATGAAAACTCAACTGAATTTAAAACCAGCACTTTAAATTATACGCAAGAAACAATTGTAACTCTTAATTTTCCCAGTACGACAACCTCTGTGCGAATTTTGGTCTAAACTGCTTCCAAAGTCCTGTATGTATGTTTCTTTAAAGCTGAGGTTTAAACAATACATTTTTATTGTCAATTATAGAGGAAGTATTTAGATGAAACACTGAACGTCTGGATTGTGTTTAATTGAATTAAATTCTACAACCACCGTGAAATTTGTGGCTGTAGGAAAATTATTTAATTGTAATTAGTTACATGTCACAAAAATATGCGGAAATTAAAAGTGTTACTCCCTTCTCTTGGATAAATTTGTTTTGGACTCAAATGTCTCCAAAATTATGGTTTTGGTCTTGAAATCCGGGTGATGCTTGAAATTTTTCGGACGTTTGTTATCAACCGTTAAGTTATGGATTAGAAAATTATAACTCCACTATGATTCGACTTCTGGCGTAAACGTGGAGATGTTAATAATCCAATGCAGATAATAATGATAGAATATGCATAAAATTCAAAACAAAATAAGTAGAGGTTAATTATTTAATTCTTCCATTCTCGTATTTTATGCCTTTTTCCACGTAATACGAGTTGTGGAAATTTTAATAAACGGAAAAGATGTTAAAAAAAAAAAAAAAAAAAGACTGTAGGAGCGGGTCGTTCGCCCATTTCGTGAAATTACTACACGCACTTTCCTGTTACCAAAAGTGTTTTCTAAGTCCTCCGTCGACTGCTAATCAGCTCCCGAGGCTTAGACTGCAATTACCCTTAATGTAATGTTTATTAAGCGGCTGGCCTGAGCGTTAATATCTTCCAGGAACCCATCCGGCCTGCAGGTGCAGTCATCTCTATGTCCTGGTGTCCACAACACCCCTTTACTTGTTTATTCCCCCAGTACTTATCGTCGCATTAAATGTGAAACAAACACAAACGTTTATAGTTCAACGTAAATAATCTTAATAGCTATTTGTAATCTATCACCTGCCAGAAATAATGAACATATTTAAAATAAATTGTTATTTACTGAAACTCTGTCATGAAAAGCACTGAAAAGTTTCTTATATATAGTTCTAACTTTTGAAACAAAATATATCTTATAAACTCTAAATAAAAATATTTTATTTATACTCTTACCTAGAAAAAAAAGTAGCATTGATGTTTGCATCCCAGTGCACTGTGTGATTTTGTTTTAGACCGGTATTGTAAAAAGGTGGGGGAAACGTGCTCACGCATACATGAGCTGTAACACACTTAGCGCAAGACTGGTTCTTCAGGTAGGTGACGCCGTTTACGAGTTATCTAAAGTGCAATGTTTATGGTAAGTCACTACTGCAGTAAGTTTATGTTTTTTATTTGTGTTATGAGGTTTTTGACATTTATTCTGAGTGATCCAACATTAATTATTCCAACAGTAAAATAGACTCGTGGAGAAAGCTTCCTTTTTTTCCTTTAAATATCGGAAATCACTTTTTTTTTTCACCAGAGACCTTTGAATTACTAGCGATTTTTCTCCCTTGTTTCATTAGAAAATAACTTTACGCAATTATGTCATGTTTATTCTTTAAAGAATTGAAGATAAACGTCGTTTACGCGGGTTTCTCGTCACATCTGTTTGTTTCGACCGAATGATAACCAGGGTGCATTGTTACTAATAAATGCGCACACGGCTAAGATTCTAAATTACTCGTGCAAAGTATTTTTTGGTAGCTGACTGGCAATTTTTTTATTTTCTAACACTAACGATGATTGAGTATGAATCTTGAGACACGTTGCTGTGAAATATTATAACTAATGTTTGTTCATAGGACGAGGCAGATAGTGTGTGTGTTTTCTGTGTTTCCATTTTTGACGTGACAACGTCTAATAAATCGATGAACGCCGGCTGCACGCACGAAAAAGTGTCCCGTTACACACATTGTTCCGTTACGCTGTGTCCCGTTATGCTTATTGTTCCGTTACGCTGTGTCCCGTTACGCTCATTGTTCCGTTACGCTGTGTTCCGTTACGCTGGCGGCGAGTGCAGTAATAATAGGTTATGTTACAATTAACTAAATGTTATGGTGATTCATATAATTGATGATAGATATTTGATTACAATTTGTTTATATGAAAACTTATTCATAATTATATTTAAACTTTATAGCTGAACGCCAGTTTTTAAAATTAATTACAAGTCATCTACACGTGAACTGTTTCGTCGACTGTTTATAAAGTGAAGTGAAAAGTTAATGTGGTTTTCATTGCTTATTACAACACCAATTTCGGCAATAAAGGTTAATTATTCTTGCATTTTAAAAAATCTGATTACTAGTATAATTTCAAGTATTTATTCTTTTATTATTAAAATTAAAAAGATTCAATTTTATTCATTAAAGTATGCAATCATTTCATCAATGTTTTGTTATGACGTTGTCACGTTAAACTATCGTCCGTAAATCGACTTTACAGTCAACCAATTTTTTTTATGAAAACACTCAGATTTATATTTTTACAGGTCAACAGTAACTTATTGCAAGTAGAAAAAATAATTACCTATTAGTGTTACAAATAAAATTGCTACACAGTTTTCCAAGGAGTTTTTTGTAAATCTTGCTGAAATAAAACTTCCTTCTGCATGGATGTAAAAGGTTATGGAGTGGTTACGTGCTGACTTTTCCAGGTTAATAATATTTAAGTCGTTGGGATAGCAAAATGTATTTTTGTTATACTTAACGAAGTGCAACGTCAATTCCTTCCTGATGTGCTGTTTAAATCTTTTCTTTTAACACTTACTTCATAATGAAAAATGTTAACGAGTTTATTACAAGCTATCAAAAAAAAATCCAGCATCAGACTTTCGACATATAAGGCTAAGGTTTTTTTTTGCTAACCAATTCAGATACACACTTGATAGACTATATATCACCTTAATTGCACAAGGTAAAATATGACCACGTTTCTCAGTTACAAGGTAAAACACTTCCAAGGACTTCATCTTTGTTAATTTTTTTAGGATAATCATACGATACATTAAATACGGCAGGGAGACAGATCGCTGAAGGGAGTATCTAACCTTAAATAGAAGAATTGGGTGGGGGAAGTTTTTATTTAATTCAACCTATCTCATAGGAGAGTAGGTTTCATTATAAAAAATGACTACAGGGGCGGCTACAGGTTCCCGCGCATCCATTTTGATTGTTGTTTTCCTTGTTTGTCTAGCTTTATGTAAAAAAATGGAGAAGGACGTATTAAATTGTTATTAATACGTAGTTCAAAGTGTTAATAGATACATTTCGATTTCAATTCAGTTTCAGTGCGCGGTGTTCCAAGAAGTTACCAGCTCTGTCGTCGACTTCGTCAGCGACTCCGGAGTAGGAATGGCAACGATATATCGATATATCGGAAACATCGATTTTTAAAGTTCAAAATTTGCTATAGATATTTTAATGCCGGTATATTGTTTTTGGTATCGATATTTTATTACGATAATATCGAATTTGAATAAAATAATATTTTCAATTTAAAAAAAATCATTAAAACTATTTGTAAATAAATTTGACAGAAAGAAAAAATACTAAAATAAGAGCTCACAGTAGGGAATTTCATAGGTTGGTAAGTTGCAGTATTGCAATGCAGTGACAGATCGAATGTTGGACAAGGTCGGTGACGTGAAAGTAAATAAGTGGATGTATGTCTATTAACTGATATTATATCAAAATTTACTATTTTTCAGTGTTGTAATGTGATGGATTGATTTTGTATTCAGTGTTTTGACGTGTAATGACGTGTGGAGGCACTTTACAAAACTCAGTAAAACGGTTGCAAAGTGCAATTCATTTTTATTAGCTTAGATGCATCAAGAACTTAATACAACAAGAATTTAAATGATAATTTTATTATAAGTAAAGGATTACTTGATGTAAGCTTTTGGACATATGCCATTGCTAAGCACATATATGTCTGTAGAAGAAAACTACAAAAAACAAAAAGACAAAAAACAAAAATTAAGCAAAACATTGCTGTTGTCAACAGGATATATACACCACATAATATTCCATAACAGGAATATGGTCAACAAAAAAAGAAAAACAAAGAAAAATGGACTAAGAGAACGAAAAAGACCCCCACAAATGATGAACTGAACCTCAAAAAAGTTCAGAACAACAGTTGAAACGAGACAGTAGTTTTCTTCTACAGACGTACATGTGCTTAGCAATGGCGTGTGTCAAAAAGCTTACATCAAGTCATGCACTCTCATTGTACAAATCTTTCAATGATAAGTAAAGGATGGGTGAACGTACTATAACAAACCGATACGTCGAAAATATAGGCATTTTTTTTCGGTATATCGATGTGTAGAAAAGTTTCGCCATCCCTACTCGGGTGCTAGTTCGTTTGCGCCGGGTCAGATCGCGCTTCGCGAGCGGGTGGAAACGAGGATAACCGGTTACTTCTCCGGACGAGCATCGCGCACTGCAAGTCGGTCAGCTGTAGACGCCTCCAGGTGGCGGGGAAGAGAGATCACAATCTACTGGCCGATCCCGCGGTGTCGTGAACGATCGGGAATTAATTAATTCAGTTAGTCTGCAACCAGGGAGCATCTGCGCGCTTACCGCTATAGCTCGTCTCATCCTTGGATTGCAGTATGCATTTTTTTTTTTTTAATTTTCAGTTACACTGTTTTTTTTTTCAATATATATCAATGAATGCCGGCTGCTCGCACGAAAAAGTGTCCCGTTTGCACATTGTTCCGTTACGCTGTGTCCCGTTACGCACATTGTTCCGTTACGCTGTGTCCCTTTACGCTCATTGTACGCTTGCGCCGCATCTCACTCTCTTCCCCTCGACTGTTTATAAAGTGAAGTGAAAAGTTAATGTGGTTTTCATTGCTTATTACAACAACAATTTCGGCAATAAAGATTAATTATTCTTGCATTTTAAAAATATGATTACTAGTATAATTTCAAGTATTTATTCTTTTATTATTAAAATAAAAATGATTCAATTTTATTCATAAAGTATGGAATCATTTCATCAATGTTTTGTTATGACGTCACGTTAAACTATCGTCCGTAAACCGACTTTACAGACAACCAATTTTTTTTTTGTAAACGGAACATAAACATTCGTGTAAAATTATATACACACATACATATATATAATTTGTACTTTTACGTGACAAAAACGGTATCACTACATAATAGTTTTCGCAGTAATACCTACTGGGTTCGGGTTCTTAACCAAGCATTTATGCTTTGTACTATCCCAATACCTTCAAAATTTAAAAAGTTCCTTAAATAGTTTTCCATTATTAACTGCGCACATAATAAAGTCAAATGGTGAATATACGATTGAAAAAGAACTACAATATAAAACTATCCGCCAGTTTTCGTAAGAAATACTCAGTATTATATCGAAAACAACTGTTTTCCATATGTGGAAATAACCATAGCCAAGTGTTGTACAAAGTTACAGTTGTAGTATTACAAACGATTTCTTCGCAACTGGTTTTGAAATGAATATTTTTTTTCTTTGTAGGAAAAAAGCCAGAATAGAGAGATATCTGATTTACCAAATATCTGTCCAAAGAGATAATGAAATATTTCACCTGGACAAGTGATGAAGAAGAACCATTAAGCACGTACGCTGTTTACTTATTTCCGTTTCGTAGGACGTTTAAAATATCGACCGCCGTGTGCTAGATGGATGAGCTCCATCTTTACCTGTCACGGAGGCACTAGCTCTTCGGTTCATTTCCTGTTTTTGCTTTCCCTGATCATCATCCAGGAATGCTTCACCTCGTGCCTCCAGTATCTTCACCGCTGTCTGCCTGTTATGGCTGCGGTGAGGTAACTGTCAACACTCGGCTTTCAGAGGCTCTGCTTTAGTAAAGCCCTACAAGAGTAGCGTTGAAAGGTTAAACAGGATGTGGAATCAAACATTAGGAATAACATATTAAACAAATATTATTATCTTTGAAAGATTTGTGCAATGGGAGTGCATGACTTGATGTAAGTTTTTGGACATACGCCATTGCTAAGCACTTTTTCTGTAGAAGAAAACTAAAAAATAAAAATAAATAAATAAATACCCAAAAGACAAAAAACACAAACTAAGCAAATTATTTATTTATTTTTAGTTTTTAGTTTTCTTCTACAGAAAAAGTGCTTATCAATGGCGTATGTCCAAAAACTATCATCAAGTTAAACAAATATTAATAATCCGTTTTTATTTTTCATGATTTAATAGTATGTTATTAGTTTTAATATTTATATTTCAGTACTGGTTATGATTTAATTATGTATAATTGGGGAAATATCTTGTCACGTACCAATTGTAAAACAGCTTTGAGCTGAATTTTGTCGTGTACAAATAAATAACAACACATACATAAAAACAATATTTCATAACGATAAATTATAGCCGATATTCCATAGCCATAAGTTCAGAGATCTTTCTAGTTTGTCAAACATAAACTTAAGTCACCCCAGCAATGTAAAACTGAACTTAACGAAGATTTCCAACCTAGGAAAATAAATAAGAACGCATTGTTGTTATCAAAGAAGAAAATAAGTAACAGGACACTGTTAATTATTGACGTGATAACGTCTTATAAATCGATGGGGGAGGGGGGGGGGTTGTAGTTTATACCCTCACATGACTAAGCGATCGTGGATATTTCGGTACAGGTAAGAAACATTATTTGTGTGTGTGTGTGTGTGTATATATATATATATATATATATATATATATATATATATCAAGGGATAATTCAACTGTTACGATAACTTCTACACTGCCGAGGTTAAAGATAGAGGAAAATTATCAGTAGGCGATGAAGTTTCAAGTGTTCAACTGATTTCATGGCAGGTTCCACAGGCTCTTATACACTACAGCCGATGTCGTCCTTTTAATGTCTGACGACTTTGTGAAGTGTGTGAATTTACTGCCCGCGATTTGGTCTTATCATTTACAACTGACTCGCCATTGACCCAAAGCGCCCTTAAGCGTGTCGGACGACTTATTTCACTGTTAGTTTCTTTTGCGTACGAGCGTACGCAGAATTTCATTTCGTTCGAATATAGGGGAGAGGAGGGTGGTAGAACAAATTTTCCCGCTGTTTGAATTCAAATTAGGCTATTTCCTTTTGTTGTTGGAAAATGATAGGTTTTTTTTTTTTTTTGGCTGGGGGGAGGAATACTGCAATCACATTCCCACCCCTTTCTGTGTACGCCACTGCTTTTGCGCCAGATACCATCTACACAATACCAGGGGCATGTATTTTTTCGCGAAAATATTTACAGGCGATCTGTAGGTATGTTAAAAACACTGTAGCATTGTCTGTGTTTCGTGGTCGGCTGGGTTTCTTTCAGTTGCATGTATATTGTCGGCACACCAATCACAGCCGTCCAGTGCGGAAGCAAACGCCTCCTGAATGGCCAGGTCAGGTAGGGTGATGACTTTGCCTCGCAGACATTTAATGAGCGATCAGATTGCCCCCTATGCATTACCTGCTGTTTGGAAAGTCAGGCAAGGATACACGATCAAATTATTGCGTAACAAAACAACATCCTGATTCCTCGCTATAAGTTAGTTGTTATTATTAGCACAGCTGGGAAATTCTTGCAGCTTAACATCTATAATTCCATTATTTTTGTAAATATTTTCCCAAGAAGATTTGGAATTAGCAAAGACAAAAAAAAATAACATTCCAGTTAAAACCGATAATTCACGGCACACTGTTAGAAATTTACAGTAAATTTATGGACTTGTCATCCAAGAACTAATCTTTAATAAATGTAGAGTTCTTCGTAATTTCAAATAACTTGGTCTTCGTAGAAAGAGCGCAGTATTTCGACTTCCAAGTTTTTTTTTTTAGTTATAAATTAGGTAAAAACACACGAGGAAGAAATAATTGTGTTCTTGCAGTTGTCTTTATTAGTTTTTTTGAATGCATTGTTTGCATACCAAGATTATTTTTGAGGATTTATTTTCGAAGTTAGTGAACTATGAAGATATCGATGTATTTACGAACATACCCGAATAATTTGTAACCGGCGTTCTTTGTAAATTTAAGGTGACAATTTTTAACAGTGCAGAGGCGAAAATCCATCGCTTAGGAAAGAAAAGGGGGGGGGGGGGATTTAGTGGCTGGGGAATATATGGCCCAAGGAATTTTCACATGGGGTTAACTAATACAAGTCATCTTATTAGGTGGTCCAGGCGTTTATGCATGCAATACATAAGCGGAAAACTTTCAAATGATCCAAATGTTTTCCGTAAAACATAGTTTTGACGTTATAATAACGTTTATCTTCCCCTGTGCACAGTTACAACTGCCCCCATCCTTTTTTGGGATTTACGCCCATGCTTAAGGCTCTGTCTCACATATTATTTTTAATTTTTTATTTAGTTTCTCTAGTTTACTGTTATTTAATGGCTATGTATTGTACATTTAAAACGACACTGCCATAGAATTTGGTGTTCTAACACAAATATTTCTAAAATACATCCACTAAGCGTAATACAAACCAATGCGCGACTTTTTAAAACCATTATATTACACGTGTTGAATATCTGGTGACAATATTTGTGATAGAACGAATACAAGGGAAGTATAGCACCAACACAGAAAAAAAAAAATCTGTTATTTTTCAAAAAAAAAAAATCCTTTTTAAACCAGTTGCCGAGAAATAATTTTTAATACTACAAGAAATATATTGTAATATTGTAAACATATGGCTATGGTAATTTTTAGCATATTATGATATACATTATTCGAGATAATACCGAGAATTTTTTTTACGAAAATTGGCAGATAATTTTACATTTTGATTGATGTTTAATTGAAGCATTATTTGTCTGAACAATGGAAAATATAATACTAAGATTCGATTATTTGACTTTATTTTGTTTTTATTGCGCTTATCGATGTTTACAAATAACTTTAACCGTTGGAGGTGCTGGGACAACACGGAGCATGAAATGCCCGGGTAGGAATGCGAATACTTTTTTGTAGGGACGCAGTTGTTGCATGAGAAGTTTCAGGAAGAACACTTCTTGAATGACAGTGAAGACGAGAAAAGAAACAAAATGGCGCGTGGGAGCGATTGTTAAGAGACCGGAAAAATTCGCGGATTCATTCGGCGATAGGCTAGAAGTCAAATACATATACCTTTTAGATGATTTTGCTATTGGCTTACTGTTCATCTGTACGAATCTCAACAAATTATAAATAGTGACCAGAAAAATTCGCGGGTTCAATGTCCTGTAGGATGAACTCCATAATTCTACGTACACTCGGTTAAATGTCACCCACTCATTGGCTGCTGTCTTGTGAGCCATCCCAACATAGCAGCCTGTGATTTGATAAAGCTTTGGTCGTGTGTTTCTCATTGGCCCAGAGTCATAAAGGTGAGTTGTGAGCCAATAGCAGAGGCAGCACTGATGTATAACTATTAATTTGTATTTTAGCCTATCGCGAAATGAACTCGCGAATTATTCCGGTCTCTACTAATTATAAATCCCTCAACCAAAGAAGGATCGAATCACAGACAAATCAGCTGAGACGACTCACAGGTCAGCAGCCAATGGACTGGCGTTATTTGCCCAAGTGTACAGGGGAATGTGCAGTCTATCCTGAAGGCTATTGAAATCGCGGAATTTTCCGGTCCCTAGCGATTGTTGACGGCAGTCCCCGTCGTCCGGCCGGCTGCGCTAGGAGAGCTAGAGAGCTAGCTAGGACCTTTGAATATATATACTGTATAGAAGTCGCCAGCCCAGGTTAAAATTTCTAATACGGTTTTGAGGTAGTTGGTTAATTCACCGCCGCAATCGCCACCATCTCTAGGGCATCGACTTGTGGTGGTCCCTAGCGGACAAGTGTCGAACTCTTCAAACACCCCTTCCCCCTCCCGTTGAACGACGATGAGCTGCAGTGAATGATAGGTGGGGGGTGCGGGGAATGACAGCGGGCGACAGAGCTGCGCTCTAACGTATAAATAACAACTAAGACGATACAGGGCGTTACGGCAGCGCACTGCAGCGGTGAAGTTCCCAAGCTGCTCATCATACGCTCCTGAAAAACGTAGAGTAAATCCTATCCACTCGCGACTTCTATACAGTATATATATAAGTATATTCAAAGCTAGGACCCTCGTGTCTCTGGGAACAGGCCGACGCGGAGACAACCCCATTCGTTCCCGGCTGACAGGTCGCCCATTAGCGCGCCGGGCGGGTCCCTACCTGGTGAAGCAGCGCCCAGGTGCGCTCGGGCTACTCTCGACCACGCTGCTGCTTTTTTTGTCTGTAAAGTCGCTTTACGGACGATAATTTTACGTGACAACGTCATAACAAAACATTGATGAAAAATCGCATACTTTTTTTAATTTTCAAATATTATTTACAGTTTTTTGCAAATTTAATTCTAAATAATTGGTTTAAATATATTCACGAACAATTAGTTAAAAATCCCGCCTTAACCTGTTTGATATTGTAGGAGATTTTCTCTCACGGTGGTTGGCCGGTTCTTGCACGCTCGGCTCAGGCGTGAAAATTAAAAAAGTATGCAATTTTTTATCAATGTTTTCTTATGACGTTATCACGTAAAATTATCGTCCGTAAACCAACTTTACAGACAACCCCCTTTTTTTTGTAATATATGTAGTGACAATCTCAAGCTCTAATTGTAATACAAATTAATGTATAACTTTTTGTGTTACAACATGTAACTTAATATACATTTATTTTACCGTAGCCCTAAAGAATGACGTCGACTAGAATGTAGGCTACACCATGACCCCCACATTCAAAGTACGCTCTTATTGTGAAGTATTCCATAAAAATTACTTTCGTTACCCCGCATACATGTTTAATTACGAAGAACGAAGTACATTTTTAGAATTGTACTTACTTGTTTTATTTAGTTGCTTTCACACGTCCATACAAATCAAATCTTTTTTTTTATTTGATTTTTCCTTTCACTGTCCGTCATATTCCAAACAGCTGTTGGTTTGGCACTAACTCAGCTAGTTTTCTCGTCTTCTTCAGCTGAAAAGCTATCCACCGGCATGATGGCAAAGCAACAACACTCACAAGGGAAACATAAACACAACGGGAACAAGACGCCGGCGTGGTGCGTGACTGAAATGTGGATTTTAAAGTAAGTACCATTGATTGCACAGTCTCGGTGATCAAGGCTACGCATCAGCAAAAATGGGACGCTGATCTTCTGCTTCATTTTGTGGGAAGTTAGGTAACCCGTAGGGAAGACGTGACGCAACAAACGATAGCGCGTTACAAATTCAAGGCAACGCCATCTATTGATGAAGTTCTAAACCAAACTGTTATTAGCGCGCTGGCAGCCGCGAGCTTCACTAAGCGGATGGATCTCGCCAAAGAGAAGGATAGGAAGTTGCCAGAGCTTACTATATGACCGTGTGGCGGACATTGATAAATGACACAACTCACTGTTTGTGTGTCTATGACCCACTTTCTAAGATGTTTTATTATAAAACTTAATTTACCCCCTCTTTTACATCGTTAGTGATAGAATCTCACATTTATAAGTAGTATATGTCCCTCTCCGGCCCATAAACTATCTATATGCAAAAATCCATGTCAATCCGTTGCTACGTGAAAAAAAACTGACAAACACACTTTTTAATATATATATATATAATTTTGTGAAAGTTCAGCCACTCAAAAAGTCAGCAAGTTTAACTGCGTGTAACGTAAATATAAAATAATGACCTGGAACAAGACATGTACCCTTAAGTCCATTCATTCATTCATCCATTCATTCATCCATTCTGTGAAGTTCGGCGTCGAACTGTGCAACTGAAGGCCAGGAATCCAATAGAAAAAAAGCTCGTGACGTCGTTGTCTGTTAGACAGGCCTTCAAGCAAGTGACACGATGAAAAATTTGACAGGCTGGCAGAGGGGCCAATGCGCTGAAGAGTAGGACCAGTAGCAGAGGCAGACTGTAATTAGGTAGTAATCGAACAAGGGGTCATCAGTGATTAATAACACTTTGGAGCGGAGGTGTTGCTGGATGTCTGCCGACTTGCACGATGCACGTGGGCTAACGGTCACTGGCGGAGCCGCCCGAGGCAGACACGACCAGCGTTGGCAACACTGACACCTCACATATGTACCCAAGTAGCGTTTGAAACACCGCACAATAGAGGGCGCTACTATAGCCAGCTAGTTCTTTTGAAAATTCATGGAGAGCGTTGATACTTATAACTAGAGACCCGTGAATTTCGCGGGTTCATTTCGTGTTATGCTAAAATTCAAATAATTATACCTTAGTGCTGCTTCTGTCATTGGTTCTCTGTTAATCTGGAGGACTGAGGGCCAATTAGAGACCCTCACTCATAGAAGTGTCGAATCACAGGCCACCCAGTCGAGACGACTCACAAGTCAACAGACAATGAACAGTTGGCATTTGCCCGAGTGTGTAGAGGATATTGGAGTCTATCCTGGAGGTCATTGAACCCGCGAAATTCACGGGTCTCTACTTATAACTAGAGACCGGAAAAATTCGTGGTTTCAGTTACTTCCAGGATAGACTCCAATATCCTCTACACACTCGGGCAAATGCCTTCTGTTCATTGACTGCTGACTTGTGAGTCGTCTCGACTGGGTGGCCTGTGATTCGACACTTCTATGAGTGAGGGTTTCTAATTGGCCCTCAGTCCTCCAGATTAACAGTGAACCAATGACAGAAGCCGCACTAAGGTATAATTATTTGAATTTTAGCATAACATGAAATGAACCCGCGAATTTTCCGGGTCTCTAATCATGAGGTATATACCTAAGCGGCAGGCATTTTTTTCCCCCGAATATATCTGAACGCCCATTAGACTACAGTGTGGTTTGCCGGCGCCAGCTTTTTCATCCGTGCAAATTGGCGGCCGTCTGCAAGAGAAGCCATTGCCTTGTTTGACCGAGCCACTCAGGACGTGTTTGCTTGCTTCCGGAATGAATTACAGTAATTGGTGTGCTGACGGCACACATTGTGAGGACGGGAAAGAAAAAACTATGTAAAAAAAAGGAACCAAGATTATAACGCATATTATTCATAGCACGAACAGCACCTGTAAAATTCAAGCATAAAGAAAACTGGGGTAAGTGTCAACACAGACACTTGATATTAATTTAATGAAATGAGTACCTAAGCTTTAAACTTGCAAGTTCGATTAAAGGAGCTGTCAATAATAACGTTGTTGCTTAGGGAAGAATATATTCTCTTACTTGGCACAACGTTGTGAGATAAATGTGGCTATGCACGGAGAAAAAAATATTTTTTATGGTAACCAAAAAACTGTTTGTGAATAGTATATAATCGCAAATGAAGTATAGTAAAAAAAAGTCGTGAAAATTAGAAATAAGTCGTATGGTTTGCTACCAAATATTCGCTATCTAAAAATACAAAACCTTGTTTTTAATGTCTCAAAAAAAAATTTACTCATGTCGCGTTTTTTTTTCTTCCGAAAGAAACTCATCCAATCACGAAACACAGTGTTTTTAACTCTCAGCCAGTGTTGAAAATCATTTGCAAAATAATTTACGACGCTCGGTATACCTTCACATTTTGGATTAACCTTTCTTTTGAGCACAACGTTCACAAAGGGTTAAAAAAAAAAGTTTTATTTCCTCCCAAAACCGTGAGAAAACCAAAGTTTCGATGGTTTCGGGAAAGAACGTGGTCCTTCCAGGCAGAGACCTGAAAAATTCGCGGATTCAATGACCTCTAGGATAGCCTCCATTATCCTCTGCATTTCTCAAGCAAACACGCGTGTTCACTGGGTGCTAACTTGTGAGGCGTCTCCACTGGGTAGCTTGTGATTCGAGGCTTCTTTGGTCAACAGTTAGGGACCGGAAAAATTCGCTGGTTCAATTACCTGCAGGATGAACTCCATAGTTCTACGTACACTCGGTCAAATGTCACCCACTCATTGGCTGCTGTCTTGTGAGACGTCCCAGCGTAGCAGCCTGTGATTCGTATACAGCCTTGGTCGGTTGTTTCTCATTGGCCCAGAGTCATCCAGGTGAGTTGTGAGCCAATAGCAGAGGCAGCACTGAGGTATAACTATTTGTATTTTAGCCTATCGCGAAATGAATCCGCGAATTTTTCCGGTCTCTACTTCCAGGCCACGTGGGCTGTGAAGTACCACACGCACAGTCCTCCTGAGGGGGGGGGGGGGGGGGGGGATTTGGTTTTGGGCCGTGGAGGGGGGGGGGTGGTTACGAAGTGTTTGCTGGGAGTCGCTTCCCTTCCAGCAGGACAAATATTTTCCGTCGGAAGCCACATCTCACGGAGCTCCAATATTTGCCCTGCGGCGTGGGCGGGAGAGATGGGTCGCGCGATTTGCTCAGCTGGACCGAGTCCATGGCGTGGGCGCTTCCCCCTCCACCCGACCCCCTTTTCCCCTCCCCTCCTTCTTTGCGTTGGCGGGCTGCTCACCTCCCGTTCACACCTGAACGACATAACAGGCCGATACTTCTCTTGTGCGTACGTACACTGCCATTGGTTTTTTTCTTATCCTCCAGTGGAACAGAAAGATTTCGATTCTTACCCGGGAATTTATGCGTTGTTTCGTCCCAGTACCTCCAACAGTTGAAAGTTAACTTGTAAACCGTTCCATGAAAAGCTTTACAGGATTTACTGCGCACATTAATAAGGACAATAAAACAAAATCAATTTCAATTATTTTAAAATTTGATATTCTTTTTCCATTACTTAAAAATTGATGCTTGAATGAAATATCAGTAAAAATATAAAATTATTCACCAATTAAACATATTTCATATATACAAAAATAACTCTAGACATGTGTTGTACAAAGAAAAAAAGTACGTGTGTGGAGTACACGCACGACAGAGGTGAAAGTTCTTGCTTATTAGTAGAGACCTGCAAAATTCGCGGTTTCGATGGCCTTCAGGATAGACTGCACATACCCCTGTACACTCGAGCAAATAACGCAAGTTCATTGGCTGCCGACTTGTAAGTCGTCTCAGCTGGTTTATCTATGATTCGATCCTTCTTTGGTTGAGAGTTTATAACTGGTTGAGATTCGGCCAGATGAACAGTAAGCCAATAGCAAAATTATCTAAGAGGTATATGTGTTTGAATTCTAGCCTATCACCGAATGAATCCGCGAATTTTGCAGGTCTCTACTTATTAGTTATTAGGTATAGATAGAGATAAATTATTTACATTTTCAATCACACTATTCACATAAAAATGAATGACACTTATGAAGTTAATTGCCAAATAAAACACCTCTTTTCCAAAATAAATAAATTGTAGAAACTTTAAATAAAAATTAAATAAATATAGTAGCTTCAATCGTCAGCCTAGGAGGAGTAGACAAACACAAGCAGCGTTACAATAATTCCGTAGCATCACTGCTGCGTCATTTCTACCTCACCCATACCGTTCCATTATGCTTAATTTATTTTAATATAAATTATGAATTTACATTATTTGTGAGTAAATAATTAAAATAAATAAATAATAATACACATTCGGCATATTTATTTTTTTCGTTATTAATTAATACTTTCCTTTATTATTTCACTTTTTTTTCAATTTGTTTGGTTTAATCCTTACCAAACGTATTTATTGTATCACTCCAGTCCTTTCAGTTTTTATTTCCATTATTTATTCGCATACAAAATTAAAGTTAGTTTTTTTTACTACGCCAAGTTAGTGTAACTTCTAACTCGCGTACATAAGTACAAGCGCCTTTTTTTTTTTTTTTTTTAGTTTGTAAATCCTTTGTGAGAATCCCTTGGGTCAGTGTGATCGCACGTGGTTGAAGCGGTGATCTGCAGCGGTCGCTGAAAGCAGTGCGCTAACCGCGCGTCCCCGGCAGTGGCGGATTCAGGATGACTTTTCGGGAGGAGCTATCGCACAGAGGAAGGTCGTAGTTGCAAAAAAAAAATGAAAGTGGTCAGATATTGGCCTTGGAATATTATTTACAATTTACAGGTTTCAAATACAGAACCTTAGTAGCTCCACGCAACTTTTGATGAGATGAAAGTTTAACATATGAAATTTAATATTTAAGTGAACATAAATATACACTAATCAATAAAATTGGTCTCGGGAGGGGCTATCACCCCCACCGCCCCCCTTCTGGAGCCGCGCTTGTACTCCCCGGGGAGTATGCGTGTACGCGGTGTTACCGTCTTCCCACGCCTGCAGCGCGCGGGCCAGCCGCTAACCGCCGCTAACCGCCGCTAACCGCCGCTAACCGCCGCCGACAGAGCTCGCCCGCCTCTGCACCTCTCCTCCAGCTGCCTCCCGTGTCGGGCCTCGAACCACGCGGGGTGTTCGCGAACAACGCCTTCCGCGACACGAGGAACTGTCGACGGCGAAGGTCGCAGGAGATTGTCTGCACCGAACACGAACACAACTTCTTAACCCTCAGGCACCGACCATTGATGACGTCACGAAGGTACATAACGTCACGTTGAAGTTCAGAACCCTATTGGATTACAATCTTGTTTCCGGGTTTTATGTATAGCAGCTAGCTGGCTTGGCTAACTCCGGCTAGTTATGAACGCGATGCCAGGTTCGGAGCTGGCTGGCGGCCCTACACGGCCACTGGCGTCACGTGACGTGAGGCATGCCACGTGCGCCTGGGTCGAGGCTACTCCCTTCCCCCCCTACGCACCCCACGCATCGTCCTTCCTCGCAGCTGTTATCTGTCGCTGAAAGGCCTCGGGAATTCCGCGGGCCGCCGCGTGGAGTGGCGCGAATGGACACCGCCTTTCTCGATGTTTCGGGCGTCGGGTCGGTCCGGTATGACGCGACTCGTCACAGCCGCTCTCGTCGGTTCGAGAAGGGCGTCCCAGGTTCTCAAGCAGCGACGCTGGCCTCGGCGAGAGACCCGCGACGAGTTCCACGACAGTTTCGAGCGAGTTGCGAGCGAGTCGCGCGACTGTCCCGCGACTGTTCCGTGAGTTCCGAGAGCGAATGGGAAGTGCGATATCGGCGAAGAGGGTGAGAGAACCCCCCCTCCCTCCAGAGTGGCGCGATGTGGAGTTCGACTGGATCGAGAGAGTGCGACTGAGTGGCGCGAGACTGTGTGTGTGGACAGGCGCGTGGTAAGGGACGAACCACTGTCGAGCCCAGCTCCAGTGAGGAGTCCGAACTGCGGAACTTGACAGACATTGAGTGACTTGAGAATAAACATTTTCAAGTGCAGTGATTTGTGATAGGCCATTTTTAAGTACAATTATTTATTATTAATGTAAATATTAGTAATTAATAAAACTTTAAAGAAACCTAATTGGGCTATCCCTTATGAACCCAGTTTCCCCCCACATAGGTCGTAACTATATAAATATAATTGTAAATTTTCGTTGAAAATCTTACATCTCCGAAATTTCTTCACCGATTGCTTTGAAATTTTGACACAACGTTTTATACGAATACGCGCCTGTTTTTATTTACCTATGTCACACCTGTGACATGTAAAAGGATGGATAAAAATTATATATAGGTAGATACATAGATTTCTAACATTTTCATTGCTATAGAGCGATATATATAATATAGAGAATAAGGATACATATAGAGAGATAAAGAGAGATAGAGAGTGGTATATATATATATATAGATGTATATATAGATATGGGGGGGATATAGAGATATGCATAGAGAGATAGATAGAAAATTAGAGAGAGATAGAGAGAGGCTTTGTATGTGTACCTTCTTCAAACAAATTACAAAAAAAAATTGATTAAGACATTGCATTGGATGCCGGGTATTAGCTAGTTTTTAATATAAAGACGATTGTTACGGGTAAAAAAATATGGCATATTTTGCACATATTTCCTTTTTAATCACATATTTCTAGTGAATTCATTGATCCACCGCTGGAACTACACGTAAACAGTTTTCTTCAGTTACTGCAACCACAGTCATTTAATTCAACAGATCTAGATTTAGTGTGCAGCTATGAGCGATAATTTTTATTCAAAGCTTGGTTTCAGAGGTATTCTAACAATCTCTAGTGCATCTTACAGTTGGACGAGCTTAAAAAGGATTCCTTCTCTACACTATTAAAAATTTTTTTTTTCCATTTACGCAGAAACCTGGTTACAAATCAGCCCGGGAACTTCCTGGATTCACGGATAACTTCGTAAGTTTGCGGACAGTGAGTTAACTTACTTTGAACATGAGTCCAAAAGAATTTTCTTGGTAATATTAACAAAACATTAAAAAATATATTTAAGTCTACAGTTTCTTTCGTCCACCTTTGTTAAGTACGAAACATACAACTCGAAAGTTGGAATGCAACCGTAGTTTCTACGAAGTTACATTTATTTTGAAATTACGAAGTATAATTACACGAAAAAGCATCAACATAACTTATTTATAACGAAATAAGTATACTTTAATAGAATCGAATTTCAATGATTAAATGCATGAATTGTAACGAAATAAATCAAAGTGAAGGACTGAAATGTGTGGAAATGTTATCTACTTGAACATATTAATGGGAAATAACCGAAATAATCTTAAACGATACAAATGAAAATGAAATAAATCCACATATACCTAAATACTGCTTAAGAGTTAAATTCTTCGTTGAAAAGTTCGTGAATTCAACTGTGATTTCTGACGGTGTGAAGCTGTCTCTCGATAAAGGGCCGGACACTGGGCAAGGAAGAGAGAGAGAGTGTGTAAGTGTGATGGGCAGGGGGAAGGGGTGGTTGTCTATATGCACGAACTGCGACGCAAACGCGCCGGCCACGAACAGTGGTGGGACGTGTGCGACGGTTGTTGAAGAATGGAGATTGGGGTGACAGATCGTGATGCGGGAAGGTAGCCGCCCTGTGATGCTGCGAACTTTCACTTCTTCGAGGCCTGGCGATGCCCGGTAAGTTGCGAGGCACGCGATATACTCGCCTCCTGGAAGAACGGCATCGCCACGATTTTCCTGTCAGCAAGACAACGCACATTTCTCAGAGGTTACCTGCCCGATTAAAAGAACCACCACATCGGAAAGAAATTCAGTTTAGAGGCCTCTTCAAAAAAATGCCGCGATAATTGGCTAAATATCTTGCTGTTAACAACTATTATTCCTTCATATTTTCGAAAAACTTTTTTTTACAACGTCTCTAAATCAACTATTTATTTTCTCGGTTTCATATTTGTGTCACCACCCGTGAATATGATTTGTAATAACAAAAATGGTAATAAGACAAGTTTATTCTTTGTAAACCAGTAACAAATACATTTTCTTTGTAACACTGCAATTTGAACAGTGCAGACCTGTTTAGTTACTCACTGTTAAAAATATGAAAAAAATATTATTTTTTTTAACAAGCAAGAGAAGGTCTATTTCAGTCCACGTGATTACAATGATCTTGGTAAAGAGTGTGATGGGTTGATAAGCCCCGAGGTCTGGCCATTAAAATGGGAAGATGGCCATTGCAATCGGAAGATGGCCATTGCAATCGGAAGATGGCCATTGCAATCGGAAGATAGCCACGGCTTGAGCGAGAAGAACCAAGAGAGATAATTCTACGGTTTTAATTTAAATTTCGTGTCTGAATTTCGTATCTTAAGTGTAGGCCTATTTGCAACATGAGAACACACGAAATGTTGCGCTTCACCGAGGTTAGATGTTACACATCTCTGAAGTTTACTGAAAGACTAGCTCACATTGTTTTTTTTTTTTTTGACGTGACAACGTTTGATAAATCGATGAACGCCGGCTGCACGCACGAAAAAGTGTCCTGTTACGCACATTGTTCCATTACGCTGTGTCCCGTTACGCTCATTGTACACTTGCGCCGCATCTATCTCTCTTCCACTCGATTGGCCTATACGTCCGAGGAGAAGAAAGAAAGCGGCAGCACACAACTTACATCTACACGTGAACTGTTTCGTCGACTGCTTATAAAGTGAAGTGAAAGTTAATATGGTTTTCATTGCTTATTACAACAACAATTTCTGCAATAAAGGTTAATTATTCTTGCATTTTAAAAATCTGATTACTAGTATAATTTCAAGTATTTATTCTTTTATTATTAAAATAAAAATGATTCAATTTTATTCATAAAAGTATGCAATCATTTCATCAATGTTTTGTTATGACGTTGTCACGTTAAACTATCGTCCGTAAACCGACTTTACAGACAACCATTTTTTTTTTTTTAGTTTTGTTTAGTTTTATACTTCGCGTGAATAATTGAATGTTTCGTTTCAAACGTTCGTTTCTCACGCGCATTCCTCGTTGCGGAGTTGAAAACTTGGACTGCTTGTCCAAAAGTACGACCTCGGCGGGGTTGGAGAGGGAAGAGTAGCGGCTCTCTCATTAATTTTGGTTCTGGTTTCCCCCTCCCCTCCCCCCTTTTGGTGGGAAGCAGCCCCGCCGCACGTGAGAGAATCCCGCATGAGAGAGGAGGTCGCTCTGCGGTGGTGGTTGGCAGGCCTGCGTGTACGTCCCAGCAGGCATCTCGCGCGGCGTCGCAATGCGACCAACTGAACCAAAACCGCGGAGGGAATGCACATTACCGCCAGCCTTCTTCCCCTCCCCCCTCTTCACTTTCTCACTACCTCTCTCTCGCTCCATCTGTTTATTTCGCCTATTTTATTTCCCCTCATCCTTCTAGCTGCCATTCAGATGCTCCTACATTAGTTACATTAATGTTTAAGGTGGAAGAACCATCTCCGATATATTTTTTTTGTTTTGTTTAGGAAGCCTTTTCTATTTTTTTTGTTTCAAAATTAAATGTGAAAATGTAAATTCTCTTCGTGACATACGTAATGTCCTAACAGGTGTTCTAGTGTTAATATATGGCAGATTGAGTGACATTCATTATTTTCTACGTAGAATAAAAAATATATATAATTTTTAAATTTAGTTACATTTACGTGGAAAAAAATTAATGCAGTAAAATATTACGAATTTTGTAAGATCATAGAAATAAAAATTTCTTTGTTTATGTTCGAGGACTTACCTTTACTTACACCTTACTGTTTTGGAAGCAGATTTTCCTGTCTGTAGTACAATCTTAAATGCCAGTAATTTAATTGTACTATCATTGATAATTGAATCATTCTTGTTGATAATTCGTTTGACTTACTACCAACTTGGCTGTTTTTGTATTCATAACTATTTTCGAGTACAACAATCACCTTGTTTATTTCACATGACGTATTGTAATGCCTGGCGGACCGCTAAGGCACTTTATTAAAGTTTTAACTAATTGCATTTGTGTTTACGTGGTGTTAGATTTTCAAAGATAACTTTATATACCAAGCGAAAATGTCAACAAAAAAATGAAAGACTAGAGATTACCCAAATTATACAAAGTCATAATTTTTTTTAAATATATGTTTAGTATTTCATACGAAATATAATTTTTAATGTACTGTATTAAGTTAAATGAAGTAATATTAAAACTTCGTTAAATAAATTAACGTTTTGGGCCGTAATCCTTAGGTTACCAAATGTTTAAAAAAAATTCTGGAATGATAATCATGTGCATAACAGAAGCTTCCCGTGTTGAAATCTTGCACGCATCCAAAAATTAAAATGGCTTTTTAATGTATTTAAGTAAGAACCTTTTTTTATGTACACAAAGTTACACTACGCTTTTCAAATTAGATGATCTAATTTTTGTTAGTTAATATTTCACCCGACATTTTGTAGAAGTAATAGAACCAACCACTTAAATAAATATATATATATATATATATATATATATATATATATATATATATATATACATATGTGTATATGTATGTGTGTGTGTGTGTGTGTGTGTGTGTGTTGGTGGCAAATAATTTTGAGGGGGGGGGGGAAGCTTAATTTCTGTTGGCATTTGTGAACGTCGCTGAATATTATTGGGTAGTATCAAAATGTAGGTCGTGGGCTCTGTGGCCAATCACTAACTACACTATCAAAAATCCTCAAAATTTTTAAAAACGTTAGTTAAAAATTATCCGGGGATGTTTAAGAATTCTTCGTTATCTTCTTAAATACACGTTTTAAGTTTACTTCCTTTGAAAATGAATATAAAAGAATTGTCTTGTTATGTAAGCGAAACCTTTAAAAACGTTTTCAGACTACTGCAAAAACACTATTGTTTCTTTATCTATTAATAACGAAAAAAAAAAGAACTCGGAAGTTGAAATACAGCGCACTTTCTTCTAAATTCCAGTTATCTGAAATTACAAAGAACTCTTTGTCTTTGTTTGAAAAAGTCCGTAAATTTACTGTAATTCTTAATAGTGTACTTCTTGGCAATTGGCTTAAGGCCACGTTCATGAGAATGATAGAGTTACTTGTCGTTTCGACATGTATTGTTGCAGCCATCTTCTATCTACCTTGAAGATGATGCAACAAGACGTGCCGAAACGTTGGACACTTCATCATCCAAGAAGTGGTTAAACAAGTTCTAAGTTAAGGGTTTTTGTCCTGTTCCAATTCATAATTTTATATTTACGTCCCACGCGGTTAAACTTGCCGACGTTTTGAGTGGCTGAACTTTCACAAAATGAAAAAAAAAAATATTACGTATACATCGCATACTTGTTGCATAATTAGTTGGTAAAGTAGCATTTTCAGAGTTTTTGGTGCATTATGGTTAATGAGAATGATCATTTGTTTACACATTGTTTGGAACAATTTTGGTTTCAAGTCAGTATTTCTGGCTGCTAAGTGATTAGGTTTAATTAAAAAAAAAAGTATTTCATTTTACCTGGCCTTTTAAAATCATCAGAATTTTTATGATTTTAAAGTTTAGATAAAATTAAATACATTTCTCTGAAATAATTTTTAACCGTACCACGAAGTAGTAACCAGTATTGTCTTTAAAAACAAATATTTTTTTTTGTTATTTATTCATTTTGCTTCTCCTTCCTTATCCATACTGCACAAAATGTTTTAAAAAAATAATAACATTGCCAGCTTATTATGCATAACGTATGAACTGTATTTATATATTTTATTTACATGGAGTTTGGAAAACTTAAAAAAAGTCCACATGTTCAACCGTGTTAAACGTAACAAATATATGATGACCTGGAAATAATGACTTATCGTGAATTTTTAAGAGTGTTATCCTCTATCAAGTTTGTCTTTAAAGGAGGTGGTACCTATCATAAATTATTTTGCTTATATTATTTAGTGTTTTTAGCACATTATTTAAAATAAATACATAACATTGCCATATTTAATTGTTTTTAATTTTAAAAAAAATTGGTTATGTAGGTACTTAAAACGTAAATTTTTATGTCAGTTCTAGCATCTAGTGAAAGTATTAAATCATAAGATATATAGTTTTGGATTAACCATTCGTATTAATATTTCGTCTTAAGACTCTGAAAAATTAAGGTTGCGAAGGTTTGGGATAACCTTCTTTTTTGTATTGATTTATGAATGCTATAGTAAATAAGAAATTTTAAGACGAAGTTTATTTACGAATAGTTAGTCAAAAGCTGTACGTAACATTTTTTTATGCTTTCACTACATGGTAGGGCTAACATTAAAAATGCATACGGTAAAAAAAACATGAAAACATACTTTTTTTACGTCTAATAAATCGATGAACGCCGGCTGAACGCACGAAAAAAGTGTCCCGTTGCGCACATTGTTCCGTTACGCTGTGTCCCGTTACGCTCATTGTACGCTTGCGCCGCATCTATCTCTCTTCCACTCGATTGGCCCATGCGTCCGAGGAGAAGAAAGACAGCGGCAGCACACAACTTACATCTACACGTGAACTGTTTCGTCGACTGTTTATAAAGTGAAGTGAAAAGTTAATGTGGTTTTCATTGCTTATTACAACAACAATTTCGGCAATAAAGGTTAATTATTCTTGCATTTTAAAAATCTGATTACTAGTATAATTTCAAGTATTTATTCTTTTATTATTAAAATAAAAATGATTCAATTTTATTCATAAAGTATGCATTCATTTCATCAATGTTTTGTTATGACGTTGTCACGTTAAACTATCGTCCGTAAACCGACTTCACAGACAACCAATTTTTTTTTTGCTATAAAACAATTTTCATTTAACGATTATTTATTGTTAATTTGCAAAAAAAAAAAAACGAAATGATGGAACTAAAATAAATTTTGGATACTACAACCTTAAGGTAGTCAGCTTGTAGAAATGCTGCGCAGATAGTACACGCATTCCAGGTGCAGCTGCTGACTTCGGAGATTTCTGTGTTCTCCGTTAGGAAGCAATTTAATCCCCGGTCCATTAGGTGTTAGGGTGGAAGCGGCCAGGAATATGTTATTGCTAGCCGGCATCTGGGTCAGTATTTCTGGCCATGACAGGGCAGTCTCATTGTCACAATATCCCCCCTTCCCCTCCTTCACCAACTCACCAAAGACTCACCTCTTTTTTTTTTACTTCTTTTGAAACTCGTAGTAGCCGCACGAAAATTACGGGCCGTGAATTGCTTTTTTTCCACTCGCTCTCGCAACTAACAATAAGCTCGGAGGCTGGTAAACAAAATTGTGGTGGGCTTTTCTTCCTGTCACTTCGCTTGTAGCTCCTGAGCTCAAAAAAAAAAAAAAAGTAACGGAGCTGATTTCCCAAAAGAAATTCTTTTCAGAAGATTTTCTTTTTAATCTTTCAATTTCGTCGGAATTGTTGCAGACTTCGACAGCGTACACATTTTCGTGTGCCTTGGGTATATAAAACTGGAGGTCACTTTTTTTTTCTTATCACTGTCCATGGGCGTAGCCAGATTTCAGTTTTGGGGGGGGTTTACAAAATAAAATGACAAAACAATGCAACATTAATATACACGTGAATAGAAAGTGCATACTGCATACACAATTACACTTATAGAATTATTCTTCTGTTTTTCATTTTGAATATGTCCACTACTTCATCCGCATCTATTTCTGCCCCATAGTGTATATTCATAAGAGCCAAACCGTTCAGTCTGTTTTCACTGGTTGTGTTGCGTAAGTAGTTTTTCAGTCTCCTTAGGCTTGAAAACGTCCTTTCTGGGGTAGCAGTGGAAACAGGTATGGTAGCCAAAATTTGTAGCAATGTGTAAACATTTGGATATAGTTTTTGATCGCACTTATCTAGGCATTCCAAAGCAGATTTTGGAGTAGGGGAGGTGTTTGTCATCACTGCTTTCCACACATCTAGTTCTGCTTTGACTACAGATGTACTTCTTTCGGGAAGCACTGAAGAGTACATACAAACTGCCTCTTCAATTTCAGAACTGGCTGCGAAATTTGATGGCAAGATACCAGAAAGTGCAGTCACTACTTTACGGTGCTTCGTAAACCTTTCGTTCAATTGTTGAATGGTATGGTCAAGGAATGGGATGAAGAAATTTATTTTGTAATGCGAGCATGTATCAGACGCAGGAATGTTTGAGCGGTTCAACTGCCTTCCGACTATGCGTGGCATCTGCAGTATACCGCCATTTTCTTCGAGCAAAACCTTTGCTTCTTCAAAAATATGAGGATACTCGTCATCAACTTTATTCCTCAGAAGTTGCAAGGTATTAATAACATCATCCACATGGCTGAATGCTGTAATCAGGTCGGTGTTAGCTGTTTGCAGCTGTTTGGATAACGACAATGTATAGCTCATGACTTTCTCAAGAATCACTAAGGACATCACAAAATTCGAAGATCGAAGTGTGTTAAGCATTTGGACGGCTTGTTGTGATGTTTCCTTATTATGGCTAGATTGGAGTTCTTCGAGAGCATTGACAATCGCTGGATAAATTTCTTTGAATCTCATGACAGCTTCATGCTTGTTGACCCACCGTGTTTCGCACATTACAAGCAGGCTTTTTTGGTGATCGGCGGGTAACAACTCTCGAATTTTGTCTTTCAAAACAGCAGTGCGTTGAGCGGAATGTCTGAAATACGAACCGACAGACTGTACAATCCCAACACAATTTCGGATATCTGCTTGTGAACATGAGTCAGCAATTGCAAGGTTGAGAGAGTGTGCACTACAGTGTACATAAAGAGCAAGAGCACATTCTCGACGAACATAAGCTTGGGCCCCGTGCAAATACCCACTCATAGCTGCAGCCCCATCGTAACCTTGACCAACCACATGAGAACACTCAAGCCCATGCTTTTTCAGAGCTGTAATAATTAGATTTGCTAGGCCGGATCCTGTGACATCAACAGTAGGAATGTACTCGAGAAACATCTCCTTAACTTTATGATGTTCAACATCCTTCAAATCAACATATCGCAAACACAGCGAGACTTGCTCCACACGCGAGATGTCAGTAGTTTCGTCAGCGAGAATAGCAAATAATCGGGCTTTCTTTACTTCTTCGATTATCTTATGTTGAATTATTTCACCACAAATGTCTATTATTTCATTTTGGATCTGAGGGCTTGTGTAAAGAGCATTCTTCTGAGAAGTGGCCAAATGCTCAGAAAGATCTTTATCCCCAGACTCAGCTCCGTACCGCAACAGTGCCCGAAAATTACCATCATTCTGCAGTGGTTGATCAGGCTCTGGTACAATCCGCCCAGAATCTATTTTACCTCTTAATGGGATGCCTTGTTTACCGCAAAAAATTATTCCTTTTACGATAGGGATTAATTTCTTTCGGTTTTCTTCTTGCTGCCTCTTTCTCTCAGAAGACAACTGCTCACTGACTGAAAAAGCCTGCAAAGATGTTACTTTAAGAAAGTTTTCTGCAAGTTCCAAATTTCTCTTGTGATATCCTGTTTTTGCATGAGTTTCAAATATTTCTAATGCATTTTTCCACTTGCAGAATGGCTCGGTTACAAGCTGGCCAATTCGCTGATGGCTGCCTTTACCTTCAAGTGAACGTCCCATTACAACACAAATTCTGCAGAATGCTCCACTTTTATATTCAGAATATGACAACCAGGGGAATCTCTCTATCCATTTAAGTTGAAAGCGCAAATTTCGTTTTGTGGAAATGGGAAACTTATAATCTTTGGGTGGGGTCCAAGGGACTTTTAAAATTTGGACTTTTATATATTCATTCACCATTTCATCTTGATTCGAATAAAAACCAACGTCCAGTTTAGCTACAGGATGAGATGATGATGAAACAGGCAAGCTGGTCGGTTCCTGAATAAACGTAGGCTGGTTGGTCGTACCCATTAAACAGGCTGCAGGCACCACTGACTCGAATTCGTCGTTAGATACTGTAACTGAGGTCACAGGTGCCACTGACTCGACTTTGTCGTTCGATTCTGTAACTGAGGTCGAAGGCTCACTTGCCACCACAGTCTCATTACCAGCAGCGCGCAAGCTTGTTGTAGTTTCAGTAGCCAAATGTGTTTCCTTACTGGAAACCGCTTGACCACACCACTTTTTCCAGTAGTCCATACCCTTAAACTTATCGCCTTTTCTTTTTTTTCCCTCCATTTCTCGACAACATGAAACTCGTACCTAGAAAGAAAAATAAAAATTACAACTAAATAATAAGAGTTAATATTAAAATTAATGTAACTGAAATTATTCATTAAGTACATTACAGCAACAGTGCTATGTGCTAACCGCGCGAGTCGTCTTTAGGGAGGAAAATAAAATAAAGTGATGTCTCTCATCCATTCATGTGTAATCATAATAGTAAAAAAATATATAAATTATTACCCAATTAAATGGTTGTCTGTAATGTCAGTTTATGGACGGTAATTTTACGTGATAATGTCATAAGAAAACATTGATGAAAAATTGCATACTTTTATGAACTGAATTGAATTATTATATCACTGAATTATCATTATTTTGTATAATACAAAGAAGGAGTAAGTTGTAAATTACATTTTTTTCGATAAATGTAACATTTATTCGCACTCGTTAATTTTAAGGTTTTTTTATTTTTGTAATAAACAATGTAAACCACGACAATGGAAACACTCGGCTCAAACGGAATGGGACACTTTTTCGTTCGTGCAGCCAGCGTTCATCGAGGTATAAGACATTATCACGTCAGAAATAACATTAAAGAACATTGCATTTGCTATGTATACTATTAATTAACATTCAATATGGAAAAAAAAAGAAACTTTTTTTACGACATCATTACAAATCTTTCTAGAATTTTCTCTACTATAATATGCATGTATAATACGGCCAAATATAGCTTACAAATATTTACGTCACCGAATCATGAAATTTCTTGCATTAATTTGTGCAGCCAAATTTCACTTAACCCGCACTGTTTTACTGTATTTTGGCATAACAAACCACTTTTCACATATTATTTGTTCAAAATTAAGCTTCCCCTAATGCGGGAGACGCTAAAAGTTTCAAAGGAACAAATCAAAACTTTTTGATGTTTTAAAGTCTCAGCATGCCATGGGCCGCGGCACTATTAAGCTGGAATCACAATGCCACGACGGGTCCGACACGACAGGCCCGACAAACCGTCGTACAGCATTGCAGCACGACAGATTTAATAGCCTAGGGTCACAATGCCACGACAATATTCAACCCGACGATTTCTGATTTGGCTGTCGGCAAATCGTTCCAAACAAATTATTTTCATAAAATAAAGTATATCTGACGTTTAAAAAAATAATTGAAAGAGAAACAGATGATGCTATTACAGCCCATGCTTTTTTCTCGCTATTTGTTAGGATAATTATGGCAGTTTTTCAACCTAATGCCTTACAAAATAGATTCAGCCTTAACTTTATTAATATTTAGTTATTCGCTAAACTCATTCATTATTAAATTCAAACTTCACCAATCTACAATAACAACTTTAACCATAAACACGATTAAATTTGTACAAACAGATGAAGGCAAGATATAAAACTCACTCGCATGTTAAACAAAATTACGAAGTAGGTAAATATTTTTGAAATTTAGTTCCGTACTGTTTCCTTTCCGTTGCCGTTTTGTTTTCTGTCGGGCCGTACGACACGACGGAATTAGAAATAAAATCTATTCGTTGCGGGCCGTCGGGGTGCGTTTTCTGACGGAGTGACGTCACGGTGACATTGCATTTCATTGGCTATTGAGCTTGTCGGACCTGTCGTGTCGGAGCCGTCGTGGTATTGTGATTCCAGCTTTATTCAAACATTTGAAATGCCGCCCGCCGCGACGAGGACCAGTCACATGCAGCGAGCCCGAAACTCCAAACAAAGCCGTTACTGATTCATAGTTTTACAAAACACAAGGTTATAAAAAACGTAATTTTACTCTTATATAATTAATATTAAAATAGAATTAGCAAAGTTTTCTAAGCGAAATCAGCAAACAAAAAAAAAATAAAAATTTGATGTAAACAAAACAACTTTCTAATCCACGATGGCTTCTCGGCGACTGGAACTGTTCACCGAATGAAGTTTCGAATTTCTCTAAAGGTGTATATGTATATTACGATAATATACCCTTACAGCCTTAACATAAGTTGAGTAGTTTAGAAGATCTAGGCGTACAGAGTTGCAAACTAACAGCTATAGAGACAACCAGACAAAAGCGGGAAGCGAATTAATTTTATAGTAAGTAAAGAAGATTACAATTTACTTACTCCTGTAATATGGCCAGTGGCCACTTAAGTTACTCGACGTGAAATCACAGCCAGAGCAATGATCACACAAATAACTATGTCCAATTGTCCACACTTCACAGTACACGGTACACAGATTCAGTGATCGGTGGCAAGGGATCGGTGGAGACTGGCGATAGCCGAGCTGATTGCACGCAACGGATGCATGCGCGGCGCGGGTTACAACACGAAATCAAGTCTAAGGTTACCAAACGAATACGATGATGCGGGCAGTGTCATTGGATAATCGGCGGCGTGCGGCGGCAGCGCGGCATGTTCAAAACATTGTTGTAATAGTGAGCAATTACCGTGGAACAAGTGTTAATATTTCAGTATATATTAATGAGATATTTTGAATATTTCGGGGGGGGTTTGAACCCCTAAAACCCTCCCCCTGGCTACGCCCCTGTCACTGTCCTACTTTCAGGCTACATGTTCCTTGTGCGGTTCCCTGGTGATACAAAGGTATCGTGTAAAATAATATAACTAACGACGACATAGATGTCTTACCTATTAATTGTAACGTATCATGCAATTAGTAGAGTTTTTAATTCCTTTACAGCCAGAATTGCTGTAGTCTACCAAATGCAAAACCACTTTAATTAAGAGCATTGTTTAAGTTTTGTTCTGTATTCATTTTATATAATTATTTGATAAAAGTTTTAATAATTGTGTAATCAAACTAATGTTTAATATTTTGGTTTTGATTTTGATACATAATGAAGTAAGTGTTCATTGTGCACAATTTTTTTTTGTTACATACCATCTGTAAAACTGCCAAGGGCTTAGTTTTGACGTTAAGATATAATAAATAAATAAATTAAGTTTATCCCTCTGACGGTAAAACCCCCCAACAGTGCACAAACGAAAACTACGCAGATTCGTTTGGTCGTAAGATAGATTGCAAAACTGCATACTCTTACATTGAGTTAAAGATTGATCCACAGTATTTTGACACGTCTGTCTGCGATAAAGAGCTAAAAGTAAAGCTCAGTTCACTTAGAGAAGAAAAGGAAGGTACTAAAAGTTGAGATTAATAAGAGTGTTTAATGAAAATGTATATTAAATGTACGGAAACTGACCAGAAATAAAAAAATAAAATAAACTGGTCTGATCTCCTTACTTTTCAATTACAGAACTTTCCGTATTTCTCGTAACTTTGGGAGTCAAGGACAAGTGACATACGAAAATTTATTTACAAATTCTGTCAAGAAAACTACTTACTTGTACCTGACATTTGAGTAGAGAAATAAGCGTACACAAACAATCAGGAACAGACGAACTAAAAATTTCCACTGCTCGGAATTGCAGTCTCATATTCCCATTTTTTTACCCTCAGATATAAATGAAAGTCGTAGAGAAGTGGTTAAAGTAAAAAACAAGTAAATTTGTTTCAGTTCAAGAACTCCGAAAAGATTTTGAAAATTTCATTTTTTTTTAACATCATTATAACATATTACTCTACAGGATGACAAACTTGTAATTCAGGTTCATCACGACAAGATAAGTTGAAAAGATCTGTAGGAGTTATGGCCTAAAGTGTGATATACCAAGGGTGGTATACGTCTTTGAAAAGTTCGGGCTTTACAACATACTATATTGCAAAAAATATAAAAGACTTTGATATGGAAAATTGGACGTCTGGATTATTTTTTTAAATGAATGAAATTCTACAATCACCGCGAATTTCGTGTAGCAAAGTTATTTTATTTGATATATTTGGAAGTAACACCTTTATTTTCCACATATTTTTGTGGCATTTGATTACCCCCAATTACGTCGATGAAATAACGCCTATAGCTAGGGGCATGCAGATTTAACGAAAATATCTGAACACTTATTAGATTGCAACATGGTATACCCGCGCCTGTGGTTTCTTCCTTGTGATTGGCGGCCGTCTGTGAGAGAAGTCGTTGCCTTATTTGACCAAGCCACTCAGGACGCGTTTGCTTCCGCATTTAATCACTGTGATTGGTGTTGTTACAATCGATATGTACCTGGAAGAAACTCACCCAATCACGAAACACAGACGATGCTACAGTGTTTTGACTTTCATCTAGTCCCGAAATCTTTTCGCGAAATCAGCATGCTTTACCCATAGCCAAAACAAATTCGGTATGATTGTAGAACTTCATTTAATTACACGTAGACGCTCCGTGTTTCAATTTCAATTATTTATCCATTATTTACAATAAAAATGTTATTGAGCCCCAACTTCAAATAAGTAGGCCCTACATCAGACTTGGAAAGTACATTAGACGATTAGTCGTGCAAAGCTTTTGAACTTATTTTGTCTTGATGAACCTGAACCGTAGTTTGTTGAATTTTGACTCACTTTGTATTATTCTATGAAGCGCATTTGATTGATCATGTCAATACAATCATTTTCAAAATCTAATTTCTTGTTCAAGGAGGCGGGGGGGGGGGGGGGGGGGGACAGAAAGTTCCGTAAATCGACAGAATTTTTCAGATTTTCGGAGTTCTGTAGGTAACTATTTTTTATATTGCCTAAACGTGTCTGGGGAAACCTGGTGAACCAATTTCAGGGTTTTTTCATGACATTTCAATTGAATATATTTAAAACATTTTAGTACCACGGGGTTATTTTTACATATGCATATAAGCGGAAATACTTATCAAAAATTAAAAAAAAATCTACTATTAGCAGGAAAAAGTTTTTTTATATTTAAATTGATAGTATCCAACTATTTATAAGTTATGAGCTACTATACACTGACGTTAGCTGCTGATAAAACAAAATGCAAGTTATCAAAGGCTGCTGGATATTAAAGTTCCGTGTCTACCAGTAGCATTGTTTTTTAGTTTCCTTACTTTTTCGTGACTTCCGTGACAAGTAATTTAGTTTCCTTACTTTTTTAAAAAATTTTTGTGACTTTCATTAACAGTCCTTTACTCTGTAATTTTTTGTAACGTTCTTGACCAGTCATTTTTAGTTTCCTTACTTTTTTGTGACTTTCGCGACAAGTCGTTTGGTTTCCATATTTTTTTTCACATTTGTAACCAGTCCTTCAGTTTCCCGCACTTTGCATGACTTTCGTGACAATTCATTTAGTTTCTTAACTTTTTTTTTACTTTTATGTCCACCCATTTAGTTTCCTTACTTTTTCAAGACTTGCATGACAAGTCCTTTAATTTCAGTAATTTTTTTTTGTGACTTTCATGAGCATTTCAAAAGTATCCCTAATTTTTCGGGACTTCCTCTACCAGTCCTTTAGTTTTTTTATTTTTATTTTTTTATTTACTTTTTGGGACTTTCATGAATAATCCTTTAGTTTCCTTTACTTTCTTTTTACTTGCGTTATCGGTACTTTATAGTTTCCTTTTTTTCTACGGTAGAGTTTTGGTCGAGGTAACATCAATATTTCGTCAATGTTGGTAACGCGCATTCTGCCCACGTTTTATCGATCTGTGACTACAGAGTTTGAAGCACTGCTTTCATTGCAAACAGAGCATAGAAGAGTATTTATGTTTTATTCTTATTTTAAATGCTTACATTTTCCTACGCGACCATTTACAAACACGGAAAAAATTTTAAGGAATAATTTGAACCTCAATTTATACCCGATACAAATCTAAACTCACTATTTAAATAATCGAAATAAAAGTGTTTTCAGTTTCAAATTTTTCAGGGTTGTATTTATATATAAAAATTCAATGAGTTAGCAAACATTTCTTATAATTCTTCTATTTCGGATAATAGTCGGTGTAAAATGACCACCAGGGCCTACCTTAAGCCTTTGAAGGAAATTATCTAATTGATGTAGAGATTCGGATGTATTTATGTTATTGTTTGTAGTTTATAGTTTTTTTTTTTGCTTTCAAACTGATATCTCTGACAATGTATATAAATGTAATTTTGTAAAATACACTATTTCGTAATAAAGTGTGTCAGCCGAAATATGTTTACTTATGCGAAGTTCTCAAAACCACGATTTAATTTTATTACTTTAGAAGTTTAAGGCTTGGTTAATACCTATATTATATTGTCGTTTCTATTGTTTGAGAGCTTTCCTCTAAATTTATTCTGAAAGTGCTTTTGTATTGATTTGTCTCAAATTTCTGAGTGCTATCTAAGAGCGTTAAATGTTAATAATTACAATCAATTGTGTGATCTTTTACAGCTCCAAAATAGCGTGTGGTAATTATCTGTCTTAAAATTTGTGATCAAATAATAAATTCTAGAGAGCTATCGAAAAGAAAAATGTACAAAAAATACCCTTAATAATTGGCAATGGCAAAAAAAAAATAAACAGCTAGGTGAGTGAGACCAAGCCTTGAGGAAGGTTCGGTGAATTTGAAAAAAGGGCGTTAATTATTTTCTCCCACGTGGTTAATAAGCGTTGCTGATTGGCTTACCCCAAGGTAGCAATTCGCAGACGTCAACCGGTACCGTCAAGTCGGCGGCACTGGAAGCTGACTTGCGTGTGCTTGTGTGTGTGTGTGTCGCAATCTCTCAAAAGTTCCATTAACCACTTTCGCCCGTTTGTAATCATCGACGTCGCGTCATAAAACATAAAGCCTCGCACCTCTAAAACATCCTATCGAGAGTGTGGCTCTCCAACTAAGGACACGGCCAACTCCCTGCGAGACAAATAAAATAAAAAAAGGAAGAGAGAAGTGTTAAAGTGGCGTTGTAAAATGCAAGTACTTATTCAATGATGTGCTGGTAGTCCCCCTATCAGTAGTTGGATTATATAGACTTGTGATAGAGGATTTTTTGTTTCATTTTCTTTCGTTATAATGACTAGGCAGATGCGAGAAAATAAACTAATAGTTTTTTTTTTTTTTTTTGGTAGAAAGATAACCTGCTTGGGATAATATAAACAAACCGAATGTCCGGAAAGTAATTGTTCACCTATGGTGACGTGACAATACTCTTTCACGTAAAGCGTAGTAGTTGTAGATGGTGATGGACGTCCATACGTGAAAGTTAAATTTAACAGTGTTTTGACAACGACTTTATGACGACCGGCTTGCACCAAATGACACAACGGAAAAATCTTCGTTAAAGTGTATACACGTATGTAGACATGTCTGAGCGTCATTAAACGCCATCTTACAGTCAATTTTGGGGGACTACGATATGTGTAACATTATCTGCAGTACGTTCTCTGAATTATTCCCACAAACGCAAACTAATTTCCTAAAAAATAACATTTGCAAAACCAAAAACTCAAGCAGCCAGACACTAATCAATGACATAAGCTCTTAAATGTTCGGCCAATCAGACGAGTGCTCTTCTGTTATTGGACGTGTCAAGAGAAGGGGCCAAAGTCCTTCCACGGAATTCTCTATGCTGATTTTGGCCTGTTGTTTTGTTTGTTATTGTGTTAATTTGTATTTGTTCATTCTTCAGTTTTTCTCTATGAAATGACGTATGCAACAAATAAAGTTTTAAACTATATGCATTGAGCAGGGATTGTTTGGACGCCGTAAAAATGACCAAAAATGTGTGGATCAGATCGTAATAGATCTGGACTATGCTAGTTATGCAGAATTTTGAAGATTAACGCAGGAAATGAGAACATATAAAGAACTAATTATAAATGTGGTTTACAGACATAGGCATGCAAAACACGAAGGAATCATAAAAAACCTATAAATAAATTAAAGATAACTGTCCATTCTTTGAAGTTTATTACTGAAAACGTTTCGCCTTATAATGGAACTATTCCGTAAAGTTAATTGTGAGCAGTATAACTTTAATCCATCATTGAATATTTCCAAGCAGTATCAAGAGTTGTTTTTTTTCCTTCACTGGAACGAGATAATTTGCACGTATTAATCTGACATAAGAAGCGAAATTTTCAAGTTGTGTTGGTGACATCGAGAATTATTTCTTTTATCCTTTAACTTTTTATTCCTACCTTCTAAGAATTGTGTACTCTTAATGTGTAATTTGATTATAGACAGATTTTTTATGCAATATAACCTAAGTTCGCATGCATAACCTTAAGACCATCAGTGATCACGCCTTCTAGCGTGTCACTAAGGTGACGTGTTTGACAGGAAGATCGGAGTTTACCATAATCCTTTGAGGTTCGACCTTAAGTTTTTTCTCTGTACAGTTTACTGCTCGTATATTTTCAAAAATGCAAAGTATCCTTGTCTACTTAAATGGATAGAGCAAAACCTTTCCAGTCGCACCTGTGTTTTCGTACCACGTGCGTCTCTGCCTGAGGACGGGAGCAGATAGCAGTTCCCGAAACGTCGCTTGTTTCTGTTTTAGAAAACTATTGTGTTTGTTTCGTCTTTTCGTTTCGTCGAGTTTTTGTCTCGTTTCAACTGTTGTGCTGAATTTTTTTGGGTTCAATATTTCTGTGCTGTCACCATTTGTGGAGGTTTTTTCGTTATCTTCTGTTTTTGGAAAACTATTGTGTTTGTTTCGTCTTTTCGTTTTGTCGTGTTTTTTGTCCCGTTTCAACTGTTGTGCTGAATTTTTTTTGGGTTCAATATTTCTGTGCTGTCATCATTTGTGGTTTTTTTTTGTTCTGTTAGTCCATTTTTCTTTGTTTTTCTTTGTTTGTTGACCATATTCCTATTATGGAATATTATGTGGTGTTTATATCATGTTGACAACAGCAATTTTTTGCTTAATTTGTGTTTTTGTCTTTTGTGTTTTTTTGTAGTTTTCTTCTACAGACATACATATGCTTAGCAATGGCGTATGTCAAAAAGCATACATCAAGTCATGCAGTCCCATTGCACAAATCTTTCAAAGATAATAAAACCTTTCCAAACAAAACATACAGGCCAGGGGTGTACACGGATGGAGGGAGGGGAGTTGTATATCCTCCTCTAACCCCTTCCCAAGGAAATACTTCTATATATTAATATATATATATAAAACTCCTCCAATGCATGAAAATAATTTGAAAGCAAACAGTGGGCAAAGTGGTTCTATCAAATATACTAGAGACTAAACACCGGACATCTCCAGGGGTTTTGTGCGAAAACAAGGCGTTTTTGTCACGCGAGCCTGGTAGGTGGCAGACGGCATGCCCAGTTTCAACAATGCATATGTTCAATACTAATGGTACCAACTTCTTGAAAACGAAAATAACTTTCATTTCTGTTAGAAAAAATAAAAACTTATTTTTCATCATTATACAGATGTATAAGGAAAAATTAATTTTAGTGCTTTAAATTCCTTAAAAAAATACTTTTTCTCATGTTCGACACAATTTATGTATAAAAATATTTTGTAATCTCGCCTCTTGTCACTGGGTTAATTTTCAAAACTCTCTCCCCTGCGTTGTTAGTCCGGTATTAGTTTCTAGTGAGTTATGGTTCTCTCCTTCTATCCTCCACTTCTCCCCGAGAGAAAATTAAATTCTGCGTACGCTCTTGATACGAACTTAATTCCCCCCCCCCTTATTTTTTTCACTCCCCGCGTCGACGATATTATGTATATATTTTTTTTCTTCCGCCATGTTATCAGTCGCTGCATCGGACCGAGTCGTGACGCGCGGTAGCGACCAAACCTCCAGGCGTCGGCCGGACGTGTTTCATCGTTACCGATTCACCACAGCCTCCGCCACTGGTCTTGCTTATCCACCCTCCCCCTCCCGCCTTCCTCTCGTCCTTCCCGACACCGCTGTGAATACCCTTCAAGGCCACCACCCGTCTGGGGGAACGGGGACGCACCACAACGCCGAACGTACAATAATGCCGAAATGCCAAATTGACCACAACGCCGACAGCTAGTAAACTGCTGTGTACCACAACGCCGAAATACATTAACCCCAAAAATGTCATTGCAGGACTGCCACAAAGGTTAGGTTAGGTAAGGTAAGGTTAGCCCACAAATGCATTCAGTTGTTTTTCATTTTGCTCCTGTGGCCCCCCCCCCCCCCTTTCTCCCCGCAGCAACATTTTTCGGCGTTACTGTATTTCGGCGTTGTGGTACACAGCAGTTTTCTAGCTGTCGGCGTTGCGGTCAATTTGGCATTCGGCGTTATGGTATTCGGCGTTATTGTACGTTCGGCGTTGTGGTATTTCGGCGTTGTGGTAACGACCCTCTGGGAACACATGCGGTTGTGCAGAGCTTCAAAAGAAAGGGGGAAAAAAAACGTGATTTTAAAACTGCTCTGAATATGCGAGTGGGGTCTGTTCACGAAAAGCTTTTGACGTGAATACATCTTTAAAATTGCTTCCATAGTGGGAGGCAATTAAAAAAAACGAATGATTACAAGATCGGGGGATAAAGTTTTGGTGTTGCAACTACATATATATCATCTCCATCCAAAATTTAATTCCACCACTGGACGGCTAAAGGATCAAATAATTTGTTACGCTAAGTGAGGAATGTGACGCATCGCGCGCGGTGGAGGGGGAAGCGCCGCCATTTTGAGGTTCGAGTTTTCCATTTAATATAACACTTGACTCGGGGAAGCTACGACGTTCGTTTGGGTTTCAATCGTCCGCTCTCGTCAAAATTGCACATGTAAAACATTAGAGTAAAATAGTTACAGTAAAAATATATATGGTGTTAAAATAAAAAGTTTATAATGTCGGCCTATACGCGACTTCTTAGTGTTCAAACATGATTATAACATACATAAAATAGCGTATTTTATTTATTTTATATTTTGTATAGAAAATATTACCTGTTACGTACACGTATTTTCGTACAACACACGACCGTGTCCATGACAAGGCCACGCCCCATTTTGTTTTTCAAGAATACGCTGAATGTGGATGGGCTGTAGTTTTTCCGTATTCCTGAAAGAGCGGAGATCGCTAAAACGCATGTTATCAGGATTTATTATTTTTTTAATGGCATGAAACACCCGGTACAGACTACCAATATAATGTTATGGTTACAGCTCATTTCTCGTAGTTACTCCGTGCAGGACGTGAAGACTGCACTTAGAGGCGACACCGCGCTAGAAGCACCAGCGAGCTTCACACTTATCATCCCGCCTCACCAACACGAATACACCCCTGACTAGTGATATATATATATATATATATATATATATATATATATATATATATATAATTCTTGACGCTACTTCCGGCTAGTAAATAAATTACTAAACATGTTTACAAAACATAAAATAATTTTGCATTTATCTTATTGAGTTGTAGAAACGAAGAATATTAGGCTAGTTAGTAAAAAAAAATTTATAAAAAACTTTATATTTCTGCACTTTTAATTGGCGTTTGACTCTCTCGTCTGTGAAAAGAATGCTTCTCAAGGTCCGGCAGTCCATGTTGGTCCCCGGCTGCAGTTAATTCATCCGCCTCGCGACAGGCAGCGCCACTCAACCCCGCGGCTTTCGTCCGCCCCGGCTCAGCGGGACAAATCCCTCTCTAAGTCCTGTCGCCTCATCGTCGTGACCTGCCGTGACCCTCCCCTCCCACCACTCCGCCGGACAGATGGCAGCACTTCCAGCCACCGACGTCCCGGGGAGAGAAGACGCCTTCCGGAATGTACACAGTAAAAAAAATTGGTTGTCTGTAAAGTCGGTTTACGGACGATAAGTATATAACGTGACAACGTCATAACAAAACATTGATCAAATGATTGCATACTTTTATGAATAAAATTGAATCATTTTTATTGAATTATCACTATTTTGTATGGATACATAGAAGGTGTGAAATTAAATCTACAATTTAATTGATAAATTTACTTTTATTTGCACTCATTAATTCAAATATGTTTATTACTTTAACGAAGAGATTATTTTGACTATAACTTTTATACATGTTTGGTATTTAAGTTCTTCCAATCTGTGTTATTTTGTTAAGGATAGGACGATGATAGGAAAAGAAGGAAACGAATGGGAGAGTTTCAAGTTTAATGTGCCTTGAAAAAGTCAAATCGATGGTTGTTCCAATCGAGTGGACGAGAGATAGATGCGACGCAAGCGTACAATGAGCGCAACGGGACACAGCGTAACGGGACAATGTGCGTAACGGGGCACTTTTTCTTGCGTGCAGCCGGCGTTCATCGATTATTAGACGTTGTCACGTAAAATAAATAATCTTAAAGTTACATATACAAAGGTTTGTAAATTTTACTTTCTTGTCTTGTAGTTTCGAAGAGAGAGAGAGAGAGAGAGAGAGAGAGAGAGAGAGAGAGAGAGAGAGAAACAGTACTGTTGATGTAAATTTACACAAATCTTCCTGAAAAAAACTAAACAGTTCCACAAGCTTCTTTAAAAGTACACGAATGTACGTACACATGTTATTGCGATAACCTAACATGAAAATTTACATATCTGGATGTTTAGATTAAATTACAACTTACAAATAGTTTTGAATTAATGTGTCCGTTTTTTTTTAGTACTCAGGTAGGGCCTACATCTAACAACATGTTTGTCAGAGTGAAATTAAAACTAACGGTGAAACTGTAAAAAAAAAAATGTATTTTGCGATTTTCACTAATAGCGATGGCTTGTTTACCAAACTATGGCAATTGTAATTTTATACTTTTGATATTATTTTTAATTGAGCACAAGAGTAAAAATACACCCGGAGACTCTTCTGCCACATATATATTTTGTGTAAAAATTACACATTTTTGACTGTGTACACAGTAAACATGTTTATCTACTTTCGCCAGTTAATCCTTGGGACCGACTTTACAGTCAATGACCATCCTGGTTATATCAAGGCTATCATGTTAAGACCTTGCGACTTTAATTTGACAAACTTGATGTCTACGTTAAACTTTGACTCATTTATAGGGACACCTGTATTTCGCGATTTCATTTCATGTCAAGGTATTTCACAAAATACTGTAGCTTTTTCTAAGAATCATGGCAAATTGTGAGGGTGCAGTAATACGGTGACCACATTCTAATTGGCCCGGTCAAGAGCGGGCGGACACCTCTCAACGACCTCAGCCAATAACCACAGGAGAAAAGATACAGTATTTTGTGAAATACCTTGACACGAAATGTATTCGCGAAATACAGGTGTCCCTACTCATTTATTAATTCAAATATTTATTACTTATATGTAAATAACCTTAAATTCGTTTGGTGTCTGACTAAATTTAAAGCCTTATATATGCTCTTACTTCGTTTACTTTTCATTTGGCTGATTTCTTAGTGTGAACCTTTTTGTATTCGTTTACTTCTTTCCGAGCTGACTTTTTTTTATTATGGTCGTAGAAAAGGGCGTGCCCAAATAACTGCGGTCCAATCACGAAAAAATTGCAAGATATGAAGAATTTCATTCTAGCTTGCAACCAAATGTATCCTTCAATTTTCCATACTCTTACATATAGCTTATTCCATTGGCTAAAAAACAACCTCTCTGATTTATCTGTTTTTGTTTTACTAATTTCTCAGAGGATAACACTGTTTTCTCCTCATAGGTATTTGTAGTGAACCCCACTGATATACCAATCAGTAACAATTATTTAGAAGAATTTTCTGACGTTACACAAAAAAAATTGTTCTGTACTCTTACAAAAGATTACTTTGGAAACCAGTTGTCAAGCTATAATTTGTAACAAAACAAGAAATATATTGTAACGTTGTACAACGCTATGTTTATTTTTGCATGTATGGAATGTATATTTTTCGGTTTATTACTGAGTATTTATTACGTAATTGGGGTTTAATTTAATACTTTAATTGATGTTTCTTACCAGCATTTTTTTGTACCATGAAAAAACTAATTGAAAATGAATAACTGGACTTTATTTTGCTTTTACAAATCGTATTAATGTGCGCAGTTAATACTGGAAAGCTATTCAGGGAACGGTTTACTGGGACAACACAAAGCATAAATAATGCCCGGGTATGAATCCGAACTGCGAACACTATTTTGTAGTGATGTAGTTTTCATGTAAACGTACAAATTTACTGATATTTTGTAACTTTACGTGGATATTCCTGTTTTTCATTTTCAAATCAATTTTTTGACGTGACAACGTCTAATAAATCGATGAACGCCGGCTGCACGCACGATAAAGTGTCCCGTAACGCACATTAACCCGTTACGCTGTGTCCCATTACGCTCATTGTACGCTTGCGCCGCATCTATCTCTCTTCCACTCGATTGGAACAACCATCGATTTGACTTTTTCGAGGCACATTAAACTTGAAACACTCCCTTTCGTTTCCTACTTTTCCTATCATCGTCCTATCCTTAACATAGTAACACAGATTCGAAGAAGTTAAATAGCAAACATGTATAAAAGTTATAGTTAAAATAAGCTCTTCGTTAAAGTAATAAACATATTTGAATTAATGAGTGCAAACAAAATTAATTTTATCAATTAAATTGTAGATTTCATTTCACTCCTTTGTATCCATACAAAATAGTGATAATTCAATAAAAATGATTCAAATTTATTCATAAAAGTATGCAATCATTTCATCAATGTTTTGTAATGACGTTGTCACGTTAAACTATCGTCCGTAAACCAACTTTACAGACAACCAATTTTTTTGGTTTACTGTGTACCACAGCCCAGCCTCATGCGAGCTGGCGTGCTGACTGCTGTCGACTTGACGCCCATGCTCGTCAGGAATGCAGACGCATCGAGCCGCGTACAAGACTCTTCACTTCGTCGCTCCCGTGTATTACTCAACGAATTCAGTGTACGCCCTGGACCATCCCAAACAGGAGGCGGAGATAAACCCGTATGTCCTCGAAGCCACAATAAAAAAAAAGTTCATTTGGAAACAAGTTGCCAAAGAAATAGTTTTCTGATACTGCAGTAAAAAAAAATAATATATATTCTGACGTGCAACTCACTGCTGTGGTTATTTCTGCATTCACTTGAAAGAAATACGGAATATTTATTTCAACGCTTACGAAATTGGTGGGCAATTTTAAATTTGGATTGATGTTTTCATACGAGCATGATTTAAAAGATGATTGAATATTCAAATATTGGACTATATTTTGTGTTATTACGCTTGGTAATGTTCCCAGTTAATAATAGAAAGCTATTCAGGGAACGGTGTACGAATGACCTTTAATTTGATGTAAGCTTTTGGACATACGCCATTGCTAAGCACATGTATGTCTGTAGAAGAAAACTAAAAAAAACCCAAAGACGAAAACACTAATTAAGCAAAAATTGCTGTTGTCAACAGGATATATACACCACATAATATTCCATAACAGGAATATGGTAAACAAACCAAGAAAAACTAAGAAAAATGGACTAAGAGAACAAAAAAAAAACACAAATGATAAATTGAACCCCCCAAAAAAATTCAGCACAACAGTTGAAACGAGACAAAAACACAACAAAACAGTAAGACGAAACAAACACAATAGTTTTCAAAAAAACAAGCCAGCACAACAGTTAAAACGAGACAAAAACACAACAAAACGAAAAGACGAAACAAACACAATAGTTTTTCAAAACAGAAACGAGCAACGTTTCGGGAACTCCCGTCCTCAGACAGAGACGCACATGGTACGAAAAACACAGGTGCACCTGCTTACATCAAGTCATGCACCCCCATTGTACAAATCGTTCAAAGATAATATCAATGACCTTTAATGTATGAAGGAAGGTACTGGGACAGTGCAAAGGGTAAATACCCGGGAAACAATACATGCAAGTATTTTTTTTTATGGTGATACGGGTGCTTTCATGTAAAGGTAAAAAATTCACAAATGTCTGTATTTGCAGTTTTATTTACGAGAAAATGCAGTGCACGTCTTAGTGGTTGGTCGGCTGGACATTATGATCGCGGCAGAGAACCTCTCTTGACGGTATCTCGACGAGATCCGTTGGGTTCGATTCTCAGAACTTATGACAAATTTCTCGAAATAAAACTCTACCAACCCGTCTGGCGACCTCGGTAGGCCAGTACTTTTTTTTTCTTTCTATTTTTGGGGGGGTTTCAATCACCGTGGCCACCTTTGACCCTCAAAACATTCACGCTGGAGCCATCAGAACCTGTTGTGTTGCAAAACCATCACGAACCACGATGGATAACGGACAGACTTCTTCTGTGTGTCATGTTTAGGTATATTTGGAAAGCATATTCTGTACTTTGAACTATTGCCTAAGAGATAACGATTTCTAATCATGGAAAAATTTCTTACTGTTTGAAGGCTTAACTAAGATTTCTCCGCAGTTAACTCAGCCAATGAGGGAACACTTACTGCAATGCTGAACGTTTTTGACTGTCCCTAAAATAACTGGGTCGGCACGTTATCTGCCAATCATAAGATTAAGAAGACTTGCAGTTGATTTCAGAATATCTTGGCCCAAAATATTTTCGCAATAAATCATTATTTCAAACTATTGGTCTTACTTTGATTTTGCATTTTGGTAAAGGCATTCTTTTAATTTACCTATGGTGTTTAATCTCTGATAGCTTTATTCTTCAATTATGTTATTAAAATTTTCAAATTTGAGTTATTCATCAAAATTTTTGTGCATGACAGGGAGTTAACAATGTATTCTCAAGTTTTTAAACCTTGTTTCTGACTGGTAGTTTAACTGTCTTTTCAAAACATAACGACGATGTTCTGCAATGCAGAATATGTCTTTACGGTCTCAATGACCCAATAAAGAGAGGCAGAAGGAATGAAAGAAATATATGAACAAGGACAGAGGCTTTGGAATACTTACAAACACTTAAATGTTTTCCCCCGTGATTCATCGTTTCTTTTTAACAGACTGGTTTTCTCATGGTTACTCTTCAATTTATTCTTTCTCCAAGTATTTTTTTTTTCTTCATTTCTTGAACTTTTTCATTTTGTTTGATGAATTTTACCTTCTGAAATATATTTTACACTCTCCCAGGGTTAGCAACTAGCGTGATCTAACATCAGTCACAAACAAACATTTTCTCCTCTTTCATTCCTGTCACTAATGAAATGTGTTCTGTGTGAAAGTTTGTTGCGGTGGTGGTAGATAGATTATTGGAAAATTACGAACATGTGCAACTTCCAATTATTTCTACGTCACAAAAAAATACTAATTAAAATCTATGTGGGTCTACAAGGTAAGGTAAGATGTAGATGATATGCATAAATAAAAAAACGAATCACCCTGAGAAAGAATCCTGCAGAAGGAATAAAGGAACAAGACAAGTAAATGAAGTAAACAAAAACGAAAAAAAAGTTGAGCCCTAAATACCAAGAATGTTCCAAACATCTGTAGACGACACAGAGATTAAAACCAATTAATTAATGTGTGAAAATAGTTCATGTGGACACAAAATAATGTGGGTGGGAAAGCAACCCGACACAATATAGGAAAACACGACAAACCATTTGATCTCAGCTGTTAAAGTGTGACACACTCAAATGTTCTGCAGTTCTGTACCACCATAGTTTCTCACGCCAAGTCCAGTTACGTCTGTCTGTTTTACTTTTACTACGTGCTTCTTTATGAAACATTTCTTCTGTAAACCATTTGGCTTCCATTTTCATTTTGCGCCTGCGTTTATAAAGCACCAATGCTGATTTAAAATATCGATAGAAATAATTATAACGTCATTTGCTCCGAGTCCGAGGAAACTATGCAGAAACGCGTGTGGTAATAGTCTGTTTCATGTCACTATCTTAAAATTTCACATTTCCCAAAAGTATTAGCAATGTTCCACCCATCTTTCTGTCACTGTAGTTCCTTCAATAGCTATTTATAAAATTTGTATGGACATACGTCATTTTCTTCATCCACACGAAAGTAAAAGAAAAATAAATACGCAAACAAACAAAAAAAAATGGGTGTGTGTATTTACGTATGTACGCGCGTGAGAAGTTATACTTGTTTGGCATCATTAAAAAATAGTTTTTAATTGCATGCATATAAATAATTAGAATAAAATAATAAAAGGGCTGGAAAAAGATAGTCAACACAGTCAATAAAGTTCAGTTTAAATTTGAAAAATTAAATAAATAAAAAATTAAAGTATAATAAATATATATGTACTAAAAATTATATTTTAAAATATTTAGTACAAAATATTATAAGATACTTAATTTTAAATATTTATTATTTATAATTTAATATTTTAAAATAAAATAAATAAATATATTGATAAATACAAAAAATTAATATAAGTTTATTCATTTTTTAAATATTTATTATATTCTTAGTTTAATATTCACTTTTCATTTTTATCAAAAAGTTTTCATTAAATTTGTTCATTTATTTTTATAAATATTTATTATTTATTCAATTTAATAATAAATATAAAAAATTAATATTTTAATTTGATGTTCTATTTTAATTTTTATCACAAATTTTTATTACATGTTTATTAAATTTATTTCTTTATTTTGTAAATATTAAATAACCAATAATAAATATTTATCATTAATAATTTAATAATATTTAGTATTAATTATATTAAATAATAATATTTTAATTTATATCAATAAATAATACATACGGATAGTTAACCTAAATTATATTGGAACACTTTAAAAAATATACAAGCACAATTATTTTTTTACTAATATTTACGAATAGTAAATAATATTAATCAAAATATTCAATTTAAATCACTACTGAATATTATTTATTAGCACATATATAATTCGCACTTGTATGAAACTAAAACACGTGTTGTGAATGTAGAAACTAGAAACATGTGGATAAATATCATAAATATGAAAACAGTGATCAGAGGCGACGAGCGGGCCAACATGCGCGACTAATAAAGGTTCTATTTCTATTTTGTTGGTAGCTTTTTTTCGAGACATAATGAGTGGTTTAGCGGGCAGCTTCAACCTGTTAATTTTGTGTTACAGTGATGCGCGCGCATCTTAAAATTTCACTCTCGTCATTTTTTCATAACGCGCCTAAAGAAGTATAACTTAAAAAAAAAGTTAAGATCTCTTTGACATATAGTGAAAACCAGGAATGACGTATGGCCATGAAAACATTTTGGGTCAATTTTCCTCAATGCAAGAATCATTCAAAGAACGTATCTGTCAATACTGATTTTTTTTAAAACAACTTCGTGTTTTCAGCAGTGTAACACAGCTACTTACTTACTTACCTTTGAGTACTGTCAGGTTTGAGAGACGTCCCATGGCGCAGACTTTGAGCAAGCGCTGTTCCTGAAGCGCGCAAACGGGCGGGGAGGGGAAATGCACGAGTGGCCACTTTGTCACGGACGAGAGTGTACCTCGTGGGACGGCTTCCATTAATTCGTGGACCCCGGGCGCTTTCTTCCTTCCGTCCAGAAGACAACCGCGTTAATTTTTCACCCTCGCGAACCGTCGTCGTCTTTTCGGGAGGTATTTGTCACGTTCCTGGACGGAGTGTTGGTTTTTTGGGGAAGGGGGGGGGGGGGGATGGGTGGCGGAGGTTAGAAATTTCCATCATCCGGGGTAGATATGTCGTCACTCCGGGTTTCTTGAACGTCTTCTGGTATGCGTCCCACTTCTCTGCTTTCTTCTTGTCCTTCTTCGGGTTTCCCTCCTGATGTCGACGTTCGGTCAACTGAACAACTTGATTCCGGGCACCAGAAGTCATTCAGGGCTGTCAATTAATCAAAACGTCATCCGCAGGACGTAAAGTTAGTAAGACGCTAATGGCTGATAGAGATCAAAATGCATGTATACCTTCATTTTTTTGCTTCCGTGGTCGGCTCACAGTTTATCCGAATGATTCTGGGTCCAATGAAAAAGCTACAAACCAAATAAGTATGTATATCGAATCGCGCAAGCTTCATAGTTGAAAGGTCACAGAAGTCAGTAGCCAAATGAGCAGGTGGGTGGCATTTGCCCAAGTATGTAGGGATCATTGAAACCGCGAAATTTTTTTTCCAGTTTCTACTTATCGTGAAATGATTCCGCGAATTTTTTTCAGTTCTTAGTTATTACATATATTAATTACCTGGTAATTTCTATTAACTAATAAATTTTCTGTAAATTCATTTTTACGGCTCTTTTTTTTTTGTGTGTAAACATATTAGCTCTCAGTATGCTGCATTTGGTGGCAATAATTTCGTGAAATTTGAAATCGATGACACAACGATAGCGGATCCATGTGTAGAAACATAAACCCGTATATATATAGTCACTTTTGTAAACATTATGGTACATACCATACGTATCGGTGTGCCAAATGAAACTTTATGATAACGAAGCTACCCTAGAATATATTTGGTAAGCTAAAATAAACATAGTAAAAAGTAACAACAAGTTTTAAAATACCCAATAAAATTGGTATTACAATGATCACATATTCTTTGCACTATGCCAACAGGCTGGGTAACCCAGCGGTAACGCGCCCTTAATAACCTTAAAGGACGTGGTTTAAATCTCGTAACTGACATTTTTTTTATTTTTGTAAACATATTTTAATATAATATAGTCCGGTCAAAATAGACATAAAAATAGTGATCAAATAACAAATGTTCCGACAGAGCTGCATTTTTGTAGAGACCTTGGGTACACCAGTAGAAATAAATTGCTCAAAGTCCCCAAGAATCCCATTTGTGCTAAAAAAAAGTTATTCAAGGTCAAAGGTCAACATTTTCTGTTTTTTGGGTTTTTCTCAAAAAATTGTAAGTTTTATCAAAAACAAAGCCAACACAAAAATTGTAGACTATAAAATTGTCTACAAAAATGGTCCTTACACGTGGGGGGCATTACACATCCCCCATACCCCCGGTAGGCCATTCCACCCCAGTTAAAAAGCTGAAATTACGGCTCTGCCGCTATTTGATAACACATGGTAATCATATATGTTGATAAAATGTGAGCCGATACATAAAAACGCAAGAGCGCTTCCGGGATGGATCCGCAGGAGAAAGAACTCTTCGATCGACAGCAACGACGAGATGAATGGAACAGGACAGACGTGGCCGGTGTGGCACGGAGCCTCGCAGACGTGTTCGCCCCGGGTCGCTGTTCGTGCCTCCAGTCGGACTTTCACAATCTCTCTCCCGCCCCGTCAGAGCGAGCTCAATCTCGCGTGAAGTGACAGTTCCTTTCATCCTCCTGCCGACCACATCATCCCAGCCTCCTCCCCCTCTCTTTCCTTCTTCGACGACCACCGAAGGTTGTCCGTGCTGACGATCCCACGTGGCCCGGATCGTTGGATTCGTTGGTGTAGGGTCGTATCTTTACTGATATTATAAAGACGATCCCACGTGGCCCGGATCGTAGGACTCGTTCATGTAGGGTCGTATCTGTACTTATATTATAAAGACGATCCCACGTGGCCCGGATCGTTGGACTCGTTGGTGTAGGGTCGTATCTGTACTGATATTATAAAGACGATCCCTCGTGGCCCGGATCGTAGGACTCGTTGGTGTAGGGTCGTATCTTTACTGATATTATAAAGACGATCCCACATGACCCAGATCGTAGGACTCGTTGGTGTAGGGTCGTATCTGTACTTATATTATAAAGACGATCCCACGTGGCCCGGATCGTTGGACTCGTTGGTGTAGGGTCGTATCTGTACTGATATTATAAAGACGATCCCACATGACCCGGATCGTAGGACTCGTTGGTGTAGGGTCGTATCTGTACTGATATTATAAAGACGATCCCACATGACCCGGATCGTAGGACTCGTTGGTGTAGGGTCGTATCTGTACTGATATTATAAAGACGATCCCACGTGGCCCGGATCGTAGGACTCGTTGATGTAGGGTCGTATCTGTACTGATATTATAAAGACGATCCCACATGACCCGGATCGTAGGACTCGTTGGTGTAGGGTCGTATCTGTACTTATATTATAACGACGATCCCACGTGGCCCGGATCGTAGGACTCGTTGATGTAGGGTCGTATCTGTACTTATATTATAAATGCGATCCCACATGACCCGGATCGTAGGACTCGTTGATGTAGGGTCGTATCTGTACTTATATTATAAATGCGATCCCACATGACCCGGATCGTAGGACTCGTTGGTGTAGGGTCGTATCTGTACTTATATTATAACGACGATCCCACGTGGCCCGGATCGTAGGACTCGTTCATGTAGGGTAGTATCTGTACTTATATTATAACGACGATCCCACGTGGCCCGGATCGTAGGACTCGTTGATGTAGGGTCGTATCTGTACTTATATTATAAATGCGATCCCACATGACCCGGATCGTAGGACTCGTTGGTGTAGGGTCGTATCTGTACTTATATTATAACGACGATCCCACGTGGCCCGGATCGTAGGACTCGTTGATGTAGGGTCGTATCTGTACTGATATTATAAAGACGATCCCACATGACCCGGATCGTTGGACTCGTTCATGTAGGGTCGTATCTGTACTGATATTATAAAGACGATCCCTCGTGGCCCGGATCGTAGGACTCGTTCATGTAGGGTAGTATCTGTACTGATATTATAACGACGATCCCACGTGGCCCGGATCGTAGGACTCGTTGATGTAGGGTCGTATCTGTACTTATATTATAAAGACGATCCCACATGACCCGGATCGTAGGACTCGTTGGTGTAGGGTCGTATCTGTACTGATATTATAAAGACGATCCCACATGACCCGGATCGTAGGACTCGTTGATGTAGGGTCGTATCTGTACTGATATTATAAAGACGATCCCACATGACCCGGATCGTAGGACTCGTTGGTGTAGGGTCGTATCTGTACTGATATTATAAAGACGATCCCACATGACCCGGATCGTTGGACTCGTTCATGTAGGGTCGTATCTGTACTGATATTATAAAGACGATCCCTCGTGGCCCGGATCGTAGGACTCGTTGGTGTAGGGTCGTATCTGTACTGATATTATAAAGACGATCCCACGTGGCCCGGATCGTAGGACTCATTGTCGTAGGGTCGTATCTGTACTGATATTATAAATGTGAAAGTGTGTATGTTCGTCGGTCTTTCGCGCGGCAACGAAGCAACTGATCGACATGATGTTTTGCACAAAGGTAGTAGTACATGGGCCGGAGAGCGACTTGTAATTATGAAATCCCAACCCTAAGGGGTAAATTAAGTTTCGTAACAGAAAAAATACAGTTGCGCTCGATCGGATGATGACAGGTCCCGCTTAATAACCGTATCTTCCTCGAACTGTTCAAAATATTCCCCTTGAACTTTATAAAAACAACGGGAAATTTTGGTTTTGTAGTTTTACAAAAGATTTCTTTGGAAATCAGTACCAAGAAAGATACTGGTACTTTGTACAGCATTTGGCTATACCTATATGAAATACGTTCTTCGAAATAATACTGAGTATTGAATACGAAAATTGGCGCATTTTTTAAAAAAAAATTAATGATGATTCATTAAGTCATATTTTTTTTAAAAACCATGGAAATGATAATTGAATATTCAACTATTTGACTTTATTTTAATGTATAGTGCTTCTTAAGTGAGCAGTTAATCCTGGAAATCTATTCAGGGAATTTTTTTTTTTTAATAAACTTTAACTTTTTCACGTACTGGGACAACACAAAACATAAATTCCAAGGTAAGAATCCGAATCCAGTGTTATTGCGAACACTATTTAGCTATTAGTGATACAGTTGTTTTTTTGTAAATGTACAAACTTACAAATATAGGTATGTAATTTTACATGAGTATTTCTGTTACATTAAAACAAAGATTTACAGTGTAAGCTTATTTAGCCTATATCTTCGAAAAAAGTTACAAGTTCTAAAAGTATGAAAAAATTATAAATCGTTAAACGACAGCGACAAGTTTTTCGGTGGTTGTAGTAAAACAAGAATTGTTCAGCTCTAACTTAAGGCGTATTCCAACCTCGCGAAGCAATTTAAACCTGGGTAGAACATTTATTTCAACATATATTTTCTTAGTAATTCTGCAGCCGAAATTTTGTCAGTTGAACTGTGACTCATGCAGTATAAATCTTCGCTTGCTGATTACATGTTCTTGTCTCTCCGCAGACTGCAGTAAAGAAAATTCTGCCGGAATATGGTTACGGGAATAAAAACCAATGTGCACTCGGCCTGTTATTTTTAAGAAATTTCTCCACGTCTACTTTTATACGAGCGCAAATCAGGATTGCATTACAGGCGCAGAGAAAGTACATCGTTACCTTACTGCCGGTTGCAATTTTCCTATCCTGTTATTATCCGCAGCTTGTGGGCTGAAATATTTCAGTAATGGTTGGGGGGAAAAACCGACTATAAGAAATTTACTTTCGCTGAATTTTTAAAAGCTGTAGGGATTCCATGCACAACAAATGTACGCTGTACTTTTTTTTAAAGCTACTTTTGTAAGGATAGTCCTTAGAAACTCAGTTGCCAACGATTTCACGTTTAAAATCGCAAGTCAGAGCTTTTTGTCATTTGCATTTTTGTAAATCTCTGCCTTGCAATTTTACAAGTTATGTCGTTGGCAACTGAGTTTCCAAGGACTTTACTTGTAAAAAGGGGCATGTGTCGTTTTGCCTAAAGGCGTTTTGCCTAATTTTAGGCAAAACGCCGTTTAGGCAAAACGCCGTTTAGACAAAACGCCGTTAGGCAAAACGCCGTTAGACAAATCGTCGTTAGGCAAACTTCCGTTAGGCAAATCACCGTTAGGCAAACCGCTGATAGGCAAAACGCCGTTAGGTTAGGTTAGCTTAGGTTAGGTTAGGTTAGGCTATGTTAGGTTAGGTTAGGGCAAAACGAGGTTTTGTCATTATAGTAACATTTTAGGCAAAACGCCGTTAGGCAAATCGCCGTTAGGGAAAACGCCGTTAGGGAAAACGCCGTTAGGCAAATCTCCGTTAGGCAAATCGCCGTTAGGCAAAACGCCGTTAGGCAAATCGCCGTTAGGCAAAACGCCTTTAGGTGAAATGACTTTAGGCAAATCGCCGTAACGAATTCATGTTTAGGCAAACCGCCGTTAGGCAAATCGCCTGTTACTCGTAAAAAGTACACAAAAATTTTTACAGTGTATGCGCTGTTCAATACGGTTTCTTGCAATGTGCTGTATTCTCTAAGTTTACCAGATAATTAAACTGTTCAAGATTTCTAATGTATGAAATCTGATTTATAAAACCGTTAATTAAAGTAAACGTTGACAAAAATTTATTAGACAGTGTAATTATATATGTTCTTGAAAACACAACATCCTTGTTTTCACAACGCATAATCAAAATGCAGTATAAAGTTAGTTTTAGCAGTTACTTTTCCAGCAAGTATTACCAAAAATGTTTATTTTCCACGCAAAACAACTGCCACGGTTATTTTTTTAAGTGTGCTGGTCTGACAATAATGTGTCACACTAAACGATTGATCAGCAGAACTCCGCCAAACAGGACGCCAACAGTTATTAAACAAAAAGTATAAAAAAACTTTTCCCTAAAGTTATTCGTACATGAAATTTACGTACAGCTAATAACAAACTTCAATATCGTAAATTGAGGTGTAGAATTTCAGTTACGTCAAAAAAATTATACTTAAGAATAAGTCAAGTTTGAGTTTGTACAGGCACGCTAATTTTATTTTTCTGTAGGCCGGATTTATCTAAACTAATAAAAGTAATCGTTTAACTACTTACCTACTATATATATGAGCTTTTTAAAATTTATAATTATTGAAACTGTTTAGATTCATATGTGATTAGTTTAGTATGCACTGAAACTGAAATAAAAATAATACGAACGTATAAACTGATTAATTTTAAGGATAGCCTATCACTGTGAAAACTTTGTTCATGACATTCTAAAGGCACTCTAAAAAAAAATTAGTGTACCTAGTGCAAGATATTACGAAGTTCTCATTCAACGCTGTTCTAAATAAAATAACATAACGGCTGTTAAAACTCACTTAAAAAAAAAAAAACAATTCTATTATGAATCTGAATTTTCCGGAGGATTTGATAATACAATAAGTACAGTAACGCGACTTAAATAACAGACAATGTCTCTGAGAGAGGAATTTTTTTTTCTTTGCAGCAAAATATTTCAGAATATTAAAAGTTTTTATGTATACTAAAACGTTTCTTTTTGTGTCTTCCCCCCCCCCCCTCCCCCTTTTCCATTAACGACTAGGGTGTAAACCATGTTATGTTTATCACTCAGATCTCATAGTTGTTCTTTGCACGACGAGAAGACTGAGCGTCAGTTCAGAGCCTTGCGCTTAGAGGCGACACCGCGCTAGAAGCACCAGCGAGCGTCGCACTTGTAAAGCAAGCGAAGACTCTCGCTGGTGCTTCCAGCGATAAAGTCTTAGGGAACAGGACACAGCCAACTGTCTGGTTAGCTGAGTGTGGTAGAGGGGCTGAGGAGGCGACTATGCTGGTTCAGCCCCGGTCGTCTCCAAAAGTTATAATACCCTCCCAATCAACAATAGGGAGTGATCCGTAACAGTTCTGTATTATAAAAGCTCTGGAATTTCTTAAAAAAAGGAACTGGAACGATTCTCCCACACTACCCTTCAAGGGCGCATATTGGGAGGGGAACGTTGAGAAATGCCGGCCGCAAGGTCGGAATATATCTGTATCTAATACCCTCCCGATCAAAAACAGTTCTGTTTACTTTTGAAGCTCTGGAATCTTTAATCCAGAGAACTGGAATGTTACTCCCACCCTACCCTATTAGGGCGCATATGTGGGAGGGGAACGCGAGAATGCCGGCCGTAAGGTCGGACTGATCTGGTGCTTCTAGCGAGGAAACTGAAGCAAGTGTGGACATCGTTTAGCCACATCGTCTGCGCCACATCTGTCGACGGAGAGGTTTCTAGGCCGCGAGCGCTGCGCCGTGTTAACGCGAGACTCTGACACGAGACGGCCCGCGGTGTAGGCCTGAGGGGCGCTGGCCGCTCATTAGGGCCGCGGCTGTTAGGCGACCGCCGTTAACGAGCCGGCGGCCTCTTTGAGCGCCGCCTTTAGCGCCTCCTCAGGCCTTCCCCGGCACTCCTCCCTACCCCGCGCGGCCCTCTGTTTGCAGAGAGCTCCGCGCGGGCTGAGGAGTCCATCCTGGAGTTCGCTGAACCCGCGGACCACTCCCGAATAGGCGTCTCGGCGGTGGCTCAGACTGTTTGCTTAATCAGACAACACTGCGACACAGTGTGCCGCAAACTGTATTGTCATCGCAGCTACTGCGGGCCTCGTGGTCCGTGTGCCAGAACCCAGCATCGAACCAAGGGCCCGCGAAGAGCTTCCAGGCCGCGGAGTGCCGCCCACTGCCTCTCGTTGATGTGTGGATGTCTGTGAGAAGGATAATACTGGGTTTCTTATAAGGCGGTGTTAAAATTTGTTCCTCTAGCGGGATCGCGGTAGAGGACTCGAACCCATATGCTGTGCTGTGGGCATTTGCGATGAATAACGATAGACGCGCCCGAAGTGGGTCAGCCTGCCCCGAGGGCGGCGTCTGCGAGTGCAGAGGGGTGCAACGAATCGAACGGCCGAGTTCTCGCACGGCGCGTGATTGATGACCTCTCTCTCTATCTCTCTCTCTCTCTCTCTCTCTCTTTCTCTCCTTCCCTCCCCCCTTTCCGAGACGACCTTTAAGGGGGTAGTGCCTATCCCATACACCTAGAGACCGGAAAAAATTCGCGAATTCATTTCGCGATGGGCTAAACTACAAGTAGTTATAACTCAGTGTTGCCTCTGCTATTGGCTCACAACTCACCTGGATGAAGCTGGGCCAATGAGAAACACCCGACCAAAGCTTTATCGAAAAACAGAGGCTGCTACGCTGGGACGTCTCACAAGACAGCAGCCAATGAGTGGGTGATATTTGACCGAGTGTGCGTAGAACTATGGAGTTCATCCTGCAGGTCATTGAAACAGCGAATTTTTCCGGTCCCTGCCCGTACCACTGATGCGCGACGTCTTAGATCTCGGTATATGCGGCATTCGGCAGGAATAATTTCATGAACGCGACGGAAGTCAAGGAACGGAAATGTAGAACCAACAACCACGGTGCTGCCATCTGTGGCGGATGGCGTGTACCGTAGTTCACAAAGCCAAAGGGAAACTTTATATTATTATCATTTGTTTAAGGAATGTTAACAAAAATATCACACAGTAAATCTATTCATGTCTAGCTAAAATCAGTTTTTAAAGCTGGGATTTGGAATTTTTATTTTTTTCAATTTTTCAATGGGAGCCGTTTCGTTACATAGTTGAAAAAATTTCGTTCTGCTAATCAAATGATTCAATGTTCAAAGTAGCTGCTCCTGCAGCGAATTCTAGTGGCGGGTGCGGGAACTATGCGTGATTCGACTGCAGAAATGTAGTTGGAAACACAATTTGCTTATATTTATCACGCTCAAAATTATTTTTAAAAATTTATGGAGAGTTTGTAACTAGTCTTTTTCGTAGGTTTAAGAAGAAAAATATTTCATAGTGAAGGGAATATGACCTTGTTTTATTTTGCCATAAAAACCAAGGAGGGAGTGCACAAGACGGCATTTCAGGCGTGTTTGCAGCTACCACTTCGGAGGCATGGATGCGGTCGGCCGGATGGGGAGAGAGAGGGGAGGGTTTATTGGGGTCGAAGAGCTTCCTAATAGCCTCCTTGCTTTCGCCTTCCACTTCTTGCTCGAGACGAGTTTTTATTTTCACTCCCCCTAGTCTCCCCCCTCACCCCTCTCCACACCTGTGAGCTATAAAAGTATGCCAGGTAGCGATATGTTCTGCTGCCGGTCTTCTACAAAACTGGTGTCTCGGCAGCAGGCAACTTGCAAATGGCTAATTAACTTTTTTTGTGTGTGTGTGTGCTGCCAGCTCTCTTCACATGACCCCCGTCGGATGTTTATGACTAAACCCCTCGCAACATGTATCCATTAATTTTATTCTATCCGTCGCTTTCACTTGAAAGTAAAAAAAAAAAAGATACTATCGATAGTTCGAGGGTAAAGATTGAATGAACACTTGAAAACATTTTGATTACAACAGAATGAGCTCATCTTCTAGCTGATTTTTTTACGTGACAGCGTCTAATAAATCGATGAACGCCGGCTACACGCACGAAAAAGTGTCCCGTAACGCACATTGTCCCGTTGCACTCTGTCCCGTTACGCTCATTGTACGCTTGCGCCGCATCTATCTCTCTTCCACTCGATTGGAACAACCATCGATTTGATTTTTTGAGGCACATTAAACTTGAAACACTCCCATTCGTTTCCTACTTTCCCTATCATCGTCCTATCCTTAACAGAATAACACAGATTGGAAGAAGTTAAATAGCAAACATGTATAAAAGTTATAGTTAAAATAATCTATTCCTTAAGGTAATAAACATATTTGAATAAATGAGTGCAAATAAAAGTAAATTTATCAATTAAATTATATATTTCATTTCACTCCTTCTTTGTATCCATACAAAATAGTGATAATTCTATAAAAATAATTCAATTTTATTCATAAAAGTATGCAATAATTTCATCAATGTTTTGTTATGACGTTGTCACGTTAAACTACCGTCCGTAAAGAGACTTTACAGACAACCATTTTTTTTCATTACGCCTATTTAAGGACTTTTGTCAAAACTTTAACTCAATACCTCTCTTGAAATTTCTGTTCTGTAACAAATATTTTCAACAGATGTTCCCTTTGTGTGATATAATGCATGTGTAAAGTCGCGGCTAGTGATAATAATTAAGGATTGCGTGAAGTTCTACACCCGTTATACTAAGCCATGTTCAAATCTGCTGAAAATATTTGTTACAAACCAAAAAATGTAAGAATATATCGTTTTAATACTTAGGGAAAGCTGTTAAATAAAAGAAACGATGAAATAAATTTAAAACTTTCAACATGGCGTGTAAAAGTGAGCCTTAATATTCCGTTTTTGGAAGACTTGTAACCAAAAACGCACAGTCAAGGCCGTAAACCAAGATTTTGAGAAGGAGAGACTCCTGTTTAACCATTATATATATTTTTATAAGTATTTATTTCTTTATAATTGGATTTTGAAAGAAACTTTATCGTCAGGCTTAAATCACGGGGAATACTGGACTTTCAGAACGCCAAAGTTTATACACAGAATTTTAAAAAAATGATTTGGCTTGAGAAAAGAAAATTTAACATTTTTTAATTTGGGTTTTTATTTAATTTTTTCAATACTTTGTTTTTAAGTCAATTATTTGAAGAATTTGTTATGAAAAAGTCATAAATACATATAAATTAATGTTATGAAATACACGAAACACTCATGACAAGCATGTTTGAAATAAGTGTTTACAAAAACACATGTGCGAACTGGAATTAAATTTAGGCTAGGCAATTGGAAAAACAATGCCTGCCCATTGTGTATATGTGTGTAGGGCATTTTTGGCCATAACAGGGAGAATATGCATTATGGTATCCCACTAAAGTATTAAGTAATCCTTCCAAAATAATATCTCAGTCACATTGTGTATGTAGAGTGGTGAAATTGTGTTATTCTGTCTTTAGATTTTTATTTTATTTAAATACTGGAAGGGAGGTGCCCGAACCCATCGAGCTCCCCCCTCCCCCTCCCCCCCCCCATCACCGGCTATGTCCTTGGTGCAATTCCTGCAGCTGAGAGTGTGGCAGGCACACTGTGGGCCCACACATGTAGAAGGCTTTTTTCTGATGTGGTGCAGTTTTGATGAAAGAATCTCCAACTGGCAATCAGTGGCCAATTTCTGTGCGCTGGCTTGCTTTTACTCCGCTGAGGCTGTCATTAGGAACTTGGCTTTCCATCTTGTCTCAATTATGCGCTACAAGGCTTCCAGTAAGTCGCTAGGTTCGTACACATGTACGTTTCCCCCCCCCCCCCCCTCCAAATGACCTTCATTTGATAAAATCCAGAAATGTATCAATTATATAGAAACATAAAAATGAGTAAAACAATTCGAACATACGGCAACAACCGTGCAGTACGATACATTAAGACCGGAAAAAATGCGTTACAGGCTGACATCCAAACGAGTATACCTTCGTAGCGCTTCTGCGTTTAGCCCACATTTTATCGAGGAAACTGTGAACCAATGGGAAACCCTAAATCAAGAAAAGTTCCGAATTACGGTCAAACTAGTTGAGACGTCTCACGAGTCAGCAGCCTATGCACATGTGTAAATTTCCCGAGTATGTAAAATACTGTAGAGTCTATCATAAGGGTCAGTAATTCGCGAATTTTTTTCGGTCCCTAACGATGTATATAACTCAGTTCGTAACGGAAAATCTTGTATTTTTAAACGACTAGTTAATTTGAACCTAGGACTCCCAAACGAAAAAGTTAACTTGAAATTTTTGCAGATGCTACATTTAAATATATTTTAAAAACTTTTATGCTTCGGGGCATAAATTTTTAACTTATTTTTCTCTTGAAGAAGCGTAAAATTAATTTTTTTGATAAATATTTATAGAATGAAATTTTTTTTGTTGTTTACTAAGTTGACTTTATTCATTGAAAATTCAGGATGTTAGTTTTTACTGATAGAAAAATATGTATAGGCCTATATAAATGAGATTGCCTGATAAAAACAAAATTACTAACCTATAATAAATAACACACACTTATGCAAAATAAGTATTTGATAGTTTTTTTGACTTATGCCATTGAATGGATTTTTTTATATATAAACTGAACTCAACTTTGTTATTATGAAAAAAAAACTCTAAAGAAAACAGTAACTGTAAATACTTATTAAGTTAACAGAAATCTTTTTATTTCTAGTTCTAATGCTGGCTTATGTAGAGCGACAACATTCTGGGAAATAGAATGCTAGGAATTCTAATTAACACCGTGGCTACAGTTTATTTCTACGAACATTATATTAGTCAATAAATTCGTCGAAACGATTCATCATGCGCCCCGAGTAGTTTAGAATGTTTGATATTTTGAGGAAATTTTTGGGCGAATTACAAACGTCTTTTAATCGTATAAGAACCGCATTTTCATTTGCCAAGTCACTAGTAGAAATATCTGCTCGATCCAAGACGATCAGGAGGGAAACGTTGCAAAAACCACCATAGTGTGTTGAAGTCTACTGAGAGCAGTCATAATGTGCCGCGAAATGCCTTTGGCTACAGTGATACCATTTTATGTTTAAACTAGCATTGGCCCTTGTTTTGGGCCGTTAAGTCGCTTAGTTCAGTTCGGAGGTGCATTACTCAAACATATAGGAATACGATCTTTGTGGCCTTCAGCGCGCGTAATAGTGATGGTGCAAAAACGTATGTATCGTGTCCCGGTGATGAAATATTATGGAGACTTTAACGATTGTCCAGAACAGTAACTCCACACAACAGCAGTGAGAGTGGGGTTCAAGCGGGAAAGATTTTACATACCTGCGCAGGATCATTAACCTTCAGCAGGGATTTACATAGTATATTGAAGCAACGAAAACGAAGGAGAAAAATACGAATTATAAACACCAATATTTATTAAACATGAGAAAATTTTCGTAGCAATTGGTCACTATTAATGAACAGGCATTACATTATTTATTTCCTATGGTCAAACGGCGAAAAAAATTAATTATTAAAACATATAGAAATGTTGAGTAGAAAAACGGTTTAACCAAGATGGCGTCTTTTTTGTTACGTTTCTATATAAGATAGTATTTTTTTAAAATTATCATTCCAAATATTTCTTTTAAAAATAAAAAAGTATATTCTAAAACTTTTTATATAACATCGAAACATTGTGATTAGTTTTTTTTTTTTTTTTTTTTTTTTTTTTTTTTTTTTTTTTTTTTGCTCTTTGAGTATACTCAACAGCAGAGCGCACTTAAACAGCATTTTTCGCGAAAAGATTTCGAGACTAGCTGAGAGTTAACACATTGTAAGCATATTCTGTGTTTCGTGATTGGAAGGGTTTCTTTCATGCACATGTTCACTGTCAGCACACCAATTACAATTATTTAGCGCGAATGGCCTCTAAAAAAAAAAAGTCAATGGTTCCTCTTTCAGACGGCCGCCCATTATAAGTAAGAAACAGCTGGCGTGGGCATACCACATTGCAGTTTAATGAACGTAAAGATTTTTTTTTTTTTCGCGAAAAATATCAGCTTCCTAGCTATTGTCTAATAATTTACCAGGTGGACTTTCAGCCAATGAGAAACCCTCAACAGAAGAAACATCAAATCACAGGCTGCTACGTTAGAACTCCTAACAAGCCAGCATCCAATCAGAAAGGGAAATTTTTCCGAGTGTACACGAGAACTTTGTAGTTAGTCTATCCTAGAGGTCATTGAATCCGAAATTTTTTTTATCGGTCTCTGCCGATGGCACGTGTTGTCCATTGGGAAGCGAAAGAGAGAGAGAGAGAGAGAGAGAGAGAGAGAGAGAGTAAAAGACCATTAAAACTGGAACTAGAATCTAAGGATGAGACACGCGAAAGACGCGCTCTAGTCGGGTCTGGAAATCGAAAATTTGCTATGTTTTCCTCGCATACGATTTTTCGCACGCGTCGATCGTTCTGGGCGATTTACGTAGCGACGTCGTAGTTGGCGATGGCGGCTTCAGGATGACTTTTCGGGAGGGGCTATCACACATGGAAAGGTCGTAGTTGCAAAAAAATGAAAGTGGTCAGATATTGGCCTTGGAATATTATTTACAAATTACAAGTTTCAAATACAGAACCTTAGTAGCTCCGTGCAACTTTTGATGAGATAAAAGTTTAACATATATATACAATAATCAATAAAATTGGTCTCGGGAGGGGCTATCGCCCCCACCGCCCCCCTTCTGGAGCCGCGCTTGGTAGTTGGGGATACTCGTGCGTTCCCCCAAGACCACAGAGTGGCTACGCCGTGAACAGTTTACCCCCCCCTCCCCCCCCTTTTTTTTTGCTCGACGGGTGTAAGGGACATCCGGCTGGAACTTTCTAAACGTCGGCAGAAACGCCGAAGGCAGCGGCAATCCGCGGCACGTTTAGCGGCGGCGCCGGTTACGTAACACGTGGCCGACACACGGATTGATTTCGGGAGGGGATTTAAAAAAAAAATTGGTTGTCTGTAAAGTCGGTTTACGGACGATAGTTTAACGTGACAACGTCATAACAAAACATTGATGAAATGATTGCATACTTTTATGAATAAAATTGAATCATTTTTATTGAATTATCACTATTTTGTATGGATACAAAGAAGGAGTGAAATGAAATCTAAAATTTAATTGATACCATTCACTTTTATTTTCACTCATTAATTCAAATATTATTTTATTACTTTAAAGAAGAGATTATTTTAACTATAACTTTTGTACATGCTTGCTATTTAACTTCTTCCAATCTGTGTTATTCTGTTAAGGATATGACGATGATAGGAAAAGTAGGAAACAAATGGGAGTGTTTCAAGGATGATGTGAAGGAAAATGGCTTACCCAACGCCAAGATGCAGTCAAAAATAATATATTTGCGCCACGGACTCTGCAGCAATGCTAGGAGGAAAGGGTTAGCAAAGAGCAATGAAAATGTTACATTGAAATGCATGAAAACAGAATTACGCCACGGACTTGGTCGCAATGCTAGGAGGTTCAGGTTAGCAAAGAGAAATATAAAATAAAAGTAACGAAACACAGCGAAACGGAACAATGTGCGTAACGGGACACTTTTTCGTGCGTGCAGCCAGCGTTCATCGCTTTATTAGACGTTGTCACGTCAAAAGAAAATGGTGCGTGTACTTATATAAACGCGTTAGAAGTTACGCTCACTTGGCGTAATATAAAACTAACTTTTAGTTTGCATACAAATAACAAAAATAAATAAAATGATAATAGGACTGGGGTGATACCATTGTTAAAATATATATTTAAAAAATAAATAAATACTCAGTATTCAATATTAATAAAAAAACATGTGCGTAAGATTAATTATTTGATTTAGTAAAATAATCGAAATACCTTTTAAATAATAATATAAAAATTTATTGCATAAATACACTTAAAAATACACATGAAAAAGTTTAGAAACACTATTTCTATCCTAATATATAGCTACAATAAATAAATATTTTTTTAATTATAAGGGCCAGTATTCAATATCAATCATTAAAGGGTAAGATTTAAAAGGAGAATTGTAATATTTATTTGTATGCAGTTTTTTTTTTAAACCTGTGAAAATTCGACGCCAGTCTAAAATCCACACTCGTGTATGTACTCTACACATTTATGCTTTCCTAACAGGTGATAATTTAATGTAGAACTTCCCCTTTTTTGGAGTGGATCCATTGTGAAACGTTCACTACACTGCTGGCTGGTAGTTGACTGGCCCACAGTCGTAGAGGGACGTGTCGAGAAAACTGTGGTCCAATCACTAAATTAATGCAGCGTTATAACTGTTTGCAGTCACCCTTACCCCCAAAATAATCCGTGAATTTTCCAGGTGTTTAACTTTGAGATATGCTTCTACGTCCATTCAGTGAGTGTTACGCAAAATTCGCAGATTCCTTTCGCGATAGACTCTAATAATTAGAGACCGGAAAAATTCACGAATTCATTTCGCGCTAGGCTAAAATACAAATAGTTATACCTCAGTGCTGCCTCTGCTATTGGCTCACAACTCACCTGGATGACGCTGGGCCAATGAGAAACACCCGACCAAAGCTTTATCGAATCACAGAGGCTGCTACGCTGGGACGTCTCACAAGACAGCAGCCAATGAGTGGGTGACATTTGACCGAGTGCACGTAGAACTATGGAGTTCATCCTGCAGGTCATTGATCCCGCGAATTTTTCCGGTCCCTATGTACGATTAGAGACCCGGAAAATTCGCGGGTTCAATGACCTCCAGGATGGACTCCAATATCCTCTACACACTCGAGCAAATGCCAACTGTTCACTGGCTGCTGACTTGTGAGTCGTCTCGACTGGGTGGCCTGTGATTCGACACTTCTATGAATGAGGGGTCTCTAATTGGCCCTCAGTCCTCCAGATTAACAGTGAACCAATGACAGAAGCAGCACTAAGGTATAATTATTTGAATTTTAGCATAACACGAAATGAACCCGCGAATTTTTCGGGTCTCTATGTATGAGGAATACGGAAAAAAATTGTTGTGTGATAACGGAACGGCTTCTCGTGGGAGACGTGTTCGCGGCGCTCCTCAGGTTCGACGCCTGTGACGGCGCCGCCGCCGGGGGTGGCCGGGGGCGGCCGGGGGTGGCGCCGGGGGCGGAGCAGTCCTCCAAGGCCGCCGGGGGAACTGGAGCAAGGTCGCTCGCCCGGAGAGGAACTGGTTTCCCCTGTTTCCTCTTCTGGGAGCTCCCTTTCCGCCCGGGGCTAGGGCCGGCTAGCGACCCGTCCAACACCCGTTCGAAAAAAAAAAAAAGAAAGAAAGGAGATACGACGTGTGTGAGATTCTAGCGACGTCCACGACAGCTGCTTGCACCTTGAGCCCCCCGTCGGAACACGCAATCATTAGAGACCTGAAGAAATTCGCGGGTTCATTTCGTGTTATGCTAAAATTCAAATAAATTATACCTTAGTGCTGCTTCCGGCATTGGTTTTACTTTTAAACTGGTGGACTGTGGGCCAATTAGAGACCCTCGCTCAAAGAAGTGTCGAATCACAGGCCACTCTAACGAGACGACTCAAAAGTCAGCAGCAAATGAACAATTGGTGTTTGCCCGAGTGTGTAGAGGATATTGGAGTCTATCCTGGAGGTCATTTGACCCGCGAATTTTTCCTGTCTCTAGCATTCAATAGAGACCTGAAAAATTCTCGAATTAATTTAGCGACAGGATAAATTAAAAATATTTATACCTCAGTGCTGCCTCTGCTATTGGAAACTCACCTGGATGACTCTGGGCCAGTAAGAAACACCCAACCAAAGCTTTATCGAATCACAAGCTGCTACGCTGGGACGTCTCACAAGACAGCAGCCATTGAGTGGGTGACATTTGACCGAGTTTACGTAGAACTATGGAGTTCATCCTGCAGGTCATTGAACCCGCGAATTTTTCCGGTCCCTAGCAATCAACAATGTCACACAGGAGAAAAGATTTTTCTATAGATTTACCAAAGATTCCTCTGGGAACCAGTTGCAAAGAAATACTTTGTAATACAATCAGAAATATAATATAAATTTGTACAACACATGGCTATAGTTATATTATATATATTTTCGAGATAAAAATGTGTATTTGCATGATTTTATTTTTCAAGCAGAATTTTCTCTTTTTTTGACCACGGAAACTATAATCGAATATTCAACTATTGGGCTTTATTAATGTGCGCATTTAATACTGGAAAATACATTCAGTAAACTTTTAGAAAATAACTTTGACTATTGGAGGTACTGGGACTACAAGAAAGCATAAATGACCGGGTAAGAATCCGAACCCAGTGTTTCTGCGAACACTTTTTTTTAGTGATACAGTTGTTGTTGTGTAAATGAATAAATATGCAAATATCTGTAATTTTACGTGCACAATAACAAATATGGCGAATCAATCAATTCGAGATAATTTATTTAATTTTTTTTGGGTTATTTTGCCACAACGATAGCAAATTAAGGAATCAGCGTAGTCACAGGGACACAATTCACAAGTTATTTCAAGCCTATTATTATTCATCATAAAACTACAAGGCATAACTTTTCTCATTATCCGCATCAAAGACTGATTGCTTCTTTTCATTTACCTAATACACAATATCAAAACAGGAATTGAACGTATGCTAAACCAAACATTCTTCAATTACGTGGAAACAATAATATTCAACTAAGGGAACTCTTCGTATAAATATTGCCTAGCTTCTAAAGCCCGTTGTACATTACATAATTTAAAGTTTTAATACTACCGGCCATCATCACTTTCCAAGATAAGCTCTCAAAATCTATGTTTCTTCTAACTTGCGACAAATCAAGGGACTTTATGCGTTACATGCAATGTTTACGTAAACACGTCTTTTTGCCAGCACCGCGTCATTTGCGTGTATTCACTTACCCACGGTGCGCTACTCGCTCTGCGAGTCCGCGTTACGTCTTCGGGGTTTCAATTGACGCCCGCAACAACTTGTATTCTTTATTCGTCTTATTTTCACAGGTTGCGAAGTTAACACGCTGATTGTCTTGTCTTTCACTTAACCACAAGAAAAAAAAACAACAAATAATTACGTTTATCAATAAAGAAATATTTTATATTAACAGTGTTATAGCAAGTTCATTATTACAGGACTGATTTCATATTCTAAAATCACTAGACTCTAATTAAAAAATTAAAAATAATAGAAACAAAGTCCATTTTTCAAATAAATCTTATGTCAACCAAAGTGCTTTACATTAATTTTTTTTTAAATCTCATTATTATAATGTGAGTTTAAAGAATTTAACTTATCAAACACGACAGAAAAAAAACAAACAATAATTTTAAGAATTTTTACTACACGTAAAGACACTGTGAGCAGTACAAAGGTTTAAGATATGATTTTTTTGTCTATCGAGAAATTATATAATTCGCAAATTTTTCCGGTCTTAAGTAGTCGTTGGTTGAAATTAGCCTGTAACGGCCTTCCAAGGCTGCTAACTAACAGAAGTGCTTCACAAGCAAAACGCAGTAGCTTCTGCGATTGTTTCGGTCTGCTGCTCTTGCTTAAAAATACGAGAAACGTCATGTGAGGTAGCTAAGCCACCAGCAACTCTGTTAGAAATTGAAGAAAATCTACGAGGATGGACCCAAAATAAACCAAGTTTGAGGTAGCTGGATCTGCGTTTAAACTAAACTAGATCCTATCCTTTAAATTCTGTGTTCTGATGTAAAAAAAAAAAATAAAGCTAAACAGATACGTGGAAGGAAGAAAATAGTGCATATTGTAGGCTTAACAAGACCAAATAGAGTAAACGTATCCGTCAATTTACAAAGTTATCCGAAAGTTTACGAAGATACCTGGATATTTTATAAGTTTTCTTTTTGTAAACACTAGGGACAGGAAAAATTCGCGGGTTCAATGACCTCCAGGATGAACTCCATAGTTCTACGTACACTCGGTCAAATATCACCCACTCATTGGCTGCTGTCTTGTGAGACGTCCCAACGTAGCAGCCTGTGATTCGATAAAGCTTTGGTTGGGTGTTTCTTATTGGCCCAGAGTCATCCAGGTGAGTTGTGAGCCAATAGCAAAGGCAGCACTGAGGTATAACTATTTGTATTTTAGCCTATCGCGAAATGAATTCACGAATTTTTCCGGTCTCTATGTAAACCTAAGGCTCGGTTTCACACGCCATGTTGAATTTTTCAGATTATCATTATTACTATTATTTAAGGGCTGATTCTGAAATTTTAACACCAGTACCTCCCTTTCGTTGATTTTTCAACAGATTTTCACAAAGTGAAATATAATGGGTTTTAAATGTTGAGCAATTTTTCGTAATTATGATCACTTGCACGGCTTTTTAGACGCAGTTAGTGAACATCAGTTTAAAATACTTGTTACACAACCACAATACAACGGTGTAATTGTGTTTAAAATTTCAGAAATAACCCTCGAATAGCAGCAAAGACCGGACACAATTACTCCGTTGTATTTGTGGTTGTGTAACAAGTATTTTAAACTGATGTTCACTAACTGCGTCTAAAAAGCCGTGCAAGTGATCATTATATATATATATATATATATATATATATATATATAAACAAGGCGAGTGGGACCGAGCATTAAGGTTAAAAATGCTAATAGTGCATGTTTCACAAATGGTTGCCTCGTAGTGTGAAATGTAACTGGTTGTCAGGAAGGTTTTACCAAACGTGTCACGGTTCTACCAAGAAGACATTTATATACCGCAACAGGTGTTGCAAATAAAATAAGAAAAAAAAACTCATAACTGCGGGTTTTCTCACGATTCCCCTCATGCCTTAATGAAGTGTTTTTTTTTTTTAATGTGAGCAATAAAAAAAAGAACTCTTAAAGCGGACACAAATTGCTAAAGAATAATTTTAGTAACACTCTTGAATAAAGTTCTTGCTAAACTTTAGTACGCCGCAACCCTCGCCAAATAGACTTCAGTAAAACATGATTGCCAAGGTTTCGTATTTAGTCACATGAAGCTTCCCAGACCCCACACATGACTCAGTTTACGATCTTTGAACGGCTTTCAAGTAAATTGATGAATCAGGGATTTTTAAGTCGCTTCAGCTTCAAAGTCATTACACTGTTGGACATTTCAGAATCTTTACAGAGTTTTCTACGAATAATTAATTTCTAGTACACTTAAACGTTCTTCGAAATCTCAGATAACTGGATCTTCTTAGGAAATTCGTCGAATTTCAACTTCTGAGTTCTGTGTTTCATTGTAAACAATGTTATTACTAGGGACCGGGAAAATTCGCGGGTTCAGTGACCTCCAGGATGAACTCCATAGTTCTACGTACACTCGGTCAAGTGCCACCCATTCATTGCCTGCTGTCTTGTGAGACGTCCCAGCGTAGCAGCCTGTAATTCGATAAAGCTTTGGTCGGGTGTTTCTCATTGGCCCAGAGTCATAAAGGTGAGTTGTGAGCCAATAACAGAGGCAGCATTGAGGTATAACTATTTGTATTGTAGCCTATCGCGAAATGAATTCGCTCATTTTTCCGTTCCTTAGTTATCACTAGAGACCCGGAAAATTCGGGGGGGGGGGTTCAATGACCTCCAGGATAGACTCCAATATCCTCTACACACTCGGGCAAATGCCAACTGTTCATTGGCTGTTGACTTGTGAGTCGTCTCGACTGGGTGGCCTGTGATTCGACACTTCTATGAGTGAGGGTCTCTAATTGGCCCCCAGTCCTCCAGATTAATAGTGAACCAATGGCAGAAGCAGCACTAAGGTATAATTTTTTGAATTCTAGCATAACACGAAATGAACCCGCGAATTTTCCGGGTCTCTAGTTATCACATGCATGGAAAAAAAAAGTTTTATGACGTAGAATCAACACGTTTTCTAATGTTTTGTCGAGTATTATCGCATAGTCATGTATAAAATTAGAGAACTCAACATCCGGAAACTTACGAAGACAACTGTAAATTAACGAAGATCCCTGGATATTTTGTAATCAGCGTTTTTCAAAAATTTAAAGCGAAAATTTTTAACAGTGTGGAAACGAATAAGGGGGTGGAATTGTAAACGGATCATAGATGGACACCCACACGGACACTACCATCACAGTTTTCCGCTGCGAGGTATCCCGTCTGTGACCACGACGGGAATCGAACACATATCGACGTTCGGTAATAATCGATTGATCTTACGACTATACCGCCGTGGTCTCGAATGTACGGATATAGGATCCCAGGATCATCCTTCCATCAAAACGGACCACGTTTATGTTGATTTAATTAATATCCCGTAAAGTTTTTCGCAAGGTTGCTGGGAGTTACGGACCCTCACCAATGAGTAGAGACCGGAAAAATTCGCGAATTATTTTCGTGATGCGCTGGAATTCACATAATTATACCTTTAAGCTGCTTTTGCTAATAGCTCAGTGTTCGTCTTCACGGCTCTACGCCAATGAGAAACTATCAACCAAAGAAGTATCGAATCACAGGCAAACCAGTAGAGATGACTCACAGGTCAGCAACCAATGAACTGGCGTTATTTTCCTTAGTACATACAAGACTGTAGAGTCTATCCTGAAGGTGATCGAAACCGCGAATTTTTCCTGTCCCTACCAATGAGAGATCAGGGTTCGATTCTCGCCTAGTCTCGGATTTTTTTACCCCAGTGAGAAACGTTGCAGACGTTGCCGTGAACCAATGGGTTCCCTCGGGGTGCTCTTGTTTCTCACGCACATTCATTCCGACACTGCTCCATTCACATTTATTAACCCCTCGTCATTAAATCAAATTACTATTACATTGATGTCGACGAGTCTTAAAATTCTAAATTCTAAATTATTTTTCTTATATAATTTCCAGGTTTTACGCTTGATTGTAAAATAACTTAACAATACACCAATCACTTTTAGTTTATCAATGCTTAATTCATATTAATATTAATTTATTTAAGGGTGTTGAGAAACTTGAAGGCTAATTTATAATTCAGTCGTAGCAAAAATTGAAAGAATTTAATATTCGGTTTACAGTTTTCTACTAAAATTAGTCGTCGTCGCAAAATTTCATATGTTCAGTATATAACTAATAATAAATCCTGGAAAAACTCAGGTCGCTAGGATTTTAGAGATACCAATTTTTTAATTTGTTATAAGTAAGTTATATTCTAAAAATTAAGAGTGTTGCGACACTAACGGTTAATTGGAACTATATACCACACAAACACAAGTTTTTATTTCACGCTGGGTTTCAAATACTTATAATTTAATTTTAAGGAATAAAGGATATTAATTGAACCCCTATTAGAACAATAAAGCCTTTTATTTACAATGTATGATATTTATACTAAAAATTCAACCAGAAGCATGTGTAAGAAATGTGAAATTATATTTATATATAATTAGAGACCCGGAAAATTCGCGGGTTCAATGACCTTCAGGATAGACTCCAATATCCTCTACACACTCGGGCAAATGCCACCTGTTCATTGGCTGCTGACTTGTGAGTCGTCTCGACTGGGTGGCCTGTGATTCGACACTTCTATGAGTGAGGGGTCTCTAATTGGCCTTCAGTCCTCCAGATTAACAGTGAACCAATGACAGAAGCAGCACTAAGGTATAATTATTTGAATTTTAGCATAACACGAATAGAACCCGCGAATTTTCCGGGTCTCTATATATAATATATTATATATTATATATAAGTAAGTGCAGGATATCTGAAAACCTGACTTTAGTAGATTTAACTCTTGAACAAGGGAAACAACAATGCTAGTCTAGTATGTAAAACCTGCATAACAACTATGCAAATTAAAGCATAATTTTTTTTTAAATAACATATGTAAATTAAAATATATTACACTTGGCCTCAATATGGGCTGGTTTCATTGTACGCCAATCATTCAGATATACAGTTAAACCTGGTTGATCCGGACTAACTGGGGCCAAAGGCAATCCGGACAGTCGAAAATCCGGATAATCCAGGTAATATGGGAAATAAGCAAAACAAAATCCTCAAATAAGTGGATTCAACAGTTTACTACGATAAATAACTATGTTTTGTAACTAAATTGCATAGCATACATGCCCTATACTGTTTTAAGTCATAAAAAATATTTACAAATTACTTTTCACCTAATTTCTTAACAAAGAATTTGTCAACTTTATTGTTTCAAACATGTATGGCGTTTGAGTAAAGCATGGTAAGGTACATTATCATGCGCTGTCTTTGTTTGAATAGATGTAGAATACAATTGTAATTTTATATGTGAAGATTAAATAAAACGTCTACAAATCTGATACGTATTATCCGGAGATCCGGTTCAACGATGGCCGGATAAACGAGGTTTCACTGTACTCGGAAATTAGCTAACATCATTCCCAGCGGTCGCTAGGAACAAAGAGTGGGCTCATGCACACTTTCACGAGGGCTGCTAGCAGAAAACGGGATTGTGTTTTGTTTATAGCTAAAGCGGTTGGGAGGAGGGGGAAATGAAACCAAACTCGAATTATGAAAAGAGGGCTCGTTTGCCTCCACCGAGAGCTCTGTAGCGGAACGGTTAGCATTTCCAATGCGCGGATAACCTGAAGACCGGTTCGGGGAGAAAATAACGAACGTGATGGTTGGTTGTTTGTCGAACACTCCTGCGGACAGAGGACCGTAGCGCGTTTCCCCAGCGAGATTCGAGAACGTGTGCAATGGTATGATTCACCCAGTATTAGAAATTACTAGAGACCTGCAAAATTCGCGGATTCATTGACCTCTAGGATAGACTCCACAGACCTTTAAATACTCGCGGAAATGACACCTGTTCATTGGCTACTGACGCGTGAGACGTCTCAACTAGGCTGTCCGTAATTCGGCACTTTCTTGGTTTAGTGTTTCCCATTGGCTCACAGTTTCCCGGATAAAATGTGGGCCAATCGCAGAAGCGGTACGAAGGTATAGTTGTTTTGATGCTAGCCTATCGCGAAATGAATCCGCGAATTTTGCATGTCTCTAGAAATTACAGTGGATTTAAGGACATTTTAACAAATAAATTCCCTGAAATAAAAAATTAAATAAAAAAGTTCCTTATAATTTCAGATAGCTGAATCTTCGTAAACAAAATATATACCCCGTATTCCAACTTCAGAGTTCTCTTCTCCGCAGTGAACAAGGTTCAACAGGCGCGTGTTGTTGTTTACGTAAAAATGTTTTTGGTGGTATAGTAATTTTATTCGTGTGGATTCGTGCTCATTTTAAGTGAAATCATTACCCGTAAATTTACGAAGATAACCCGAAAGTCCCTGGATAATTTGTAACCAGCGTTCTTCGTAAAATGTATCGTGAAAATTATTTTTTTCAACAGAGTATGCCGGGCACGTACAGAATGAGGCACGACACGACATCATGTCTGATGGTAGTTCACTCCCGTGCATTCACATGAAAGCAATGCACGTAGAGTGAGACGCGGCACGACGCCATGAAACTGTCGCGATCGGACACGAGTGGACATCTAGTGACTGCTCTGACTCGGTCGCGAGCAGAATGTCTGACGGCTGCAGTGATCTGCGCATGCGCGAGTGTAGTAAAAAAAAACTGCCAACAAAGGAATCCCGTGAGATGTTTTTTAGCTAAGTAATTAGGAACTAATTTTTTTCATTTTATTTTAATTTGAGCAAATATTTACTTGTTAAGTGTTTCCATTAAATTCATCTCAATATTGAACTAGATGTGGATAAATTAGCATATTTAGTTCATGAAATGCCTTTTTAATATAATCCATCTTTGAATGAGTACTATTTCGACAGGAATTTGATATCCACCAATTGGGAAGAAAAAACGTAACTAAAATACGGTGTTTAAGTTGTTGCTAAAATTAGGTGTTCAGCTGTAGGGAGAAGACAGTGTTAAGATGTCGCGAGAAGACAGTGTTAAGATGTCGCGAGAAGACGGTGTTTAGCTGTCGCGAGAAGACGGTGTTTAGTGTCGCGAGAAGACAGTGTTAGGATGTCGCGAGAAGACGGTGTTTAGCTGTCGCGAGAAGACGGTGTTTAGCCGTCGCGAGAAGACGGTGTTTAGCTGTCGCGAGAAGACGGCCTTTAACGTTTTCCCCCAAATAAATACACCTGTTGTGGTACGGGAAAAAAAAGCGAGCATGAACTTCGGGCAACTTCGGGTTTGGCTCTCTCGTCTGTGAAAAGAAGGCTTGCCAAAGTGAGTATTCGGGTATGTCCAGAAGGACGAGTGAATCGTAGGCTTCCTCTCTGCAGTGCCGCCAACCCCACGTCAGCGTCGGATCGGCGCAAGGAACTCGCTGTGTTTTTCCACACAGCCTGATCTGCTTCGGCGCGAGAGTCGTAAACTGTCAGCTGGCCCAGATTTTTGGCGAGTGTTTCACGTCCGGCGGCTTTGAAACACTGCGTCATAGAGGTAGAAATGCAACAGTTGACCAACGTTCAACCTTTATTTTCCCAGCAACAGATTTAACAAAGTTGCCAGTTAAACAAAATAAAGATATTGCCATACTAAATATTTTATTCAATAATTTTATTCATGAAGCACAATAATTAATAAATTTATAATAAATTCTTCCACTAAAAAATCAAAGAGCTGTCACGATTTCATTTTAATGACTCAGTAACTAAATCATTCACGGTTCGATGGCACTACATATAAATAATGATATCAAAGTTTCCACAGGGTAAACGTTTTGGTTTTATATATATATATATATATATATATATATATATATATATATATATATAACAATCTCAAGTTTCTTTAATATTGGAGGACTGGAATTTCCTCGTAAACTTATAATTGAAAAGCACCAGAAAAAACTTATTTTATCTCATCCTGTAAATTACTGTGTACATTTAAATTTGTGACTAGTTTCAGTGGTTTTGTAAGGAGCATAAGCTATACGCAAAACATTATTCTGAAGAAGTGCTGGTTTAATTTACCAAATCCAGTAGTACATGATTATGAAATTGAATAAAACTTTACGTTGCTCAAGTTTTCATTTTTAAACACTAGATATCTATTAATTATTTTAGGATAATTAGGCTTGAATGCGAACATTGCTGTAATAGTAATACAAATCTTGATGGGTAGTTTTATAATTATGAATTATAATATTTTTTTTACAATAGATACTTCGAATTATTTGCCAACTTACAAAAGCCCCCAATAAAAATATATATGAAACATTTTCTTTGAAAATACTGCTCGCCAGTTTTCGTATTAGGTGTTTCATATCTTTAATGTGCTTTGGACATCTGTAGCACTTATTTATCTGCTATTATTTTTTATGGACTTCACTCAAAATGTAATTAGTATCTTCATTGAAATGTCACAGCCCCGTATTTCAAAAGGTCGATAACGCGTGCTATGATGCTGTATCGTTTGTATGGCATTGCTTTGTTCTTAGGGATATTTCCCATAACTTTAACAAGATACCTCTATTGCATTTGTTCTTCAACCAGTAATATTTTCATTAGATGTTTACTAAGTTTAATATGATATACACAAACCGTCAAGCAAGTGTTTGTAATCGCACTATCACTTATTCTACGTTTGCAGCCATAGTAAACTTTTCAAATATCCGACGTAAATTTGTGTTTCAAAACAACAAATACATGAGATGTGTCTAACTGGAGCGATGTTTCTCGTCATGCACAGGACAGCTGTGAAGTTTTGGGTGGTGACCACATCTTATATGGCGCAGAAATGAAGATTGAGGTTTATAATGCAAAATCATTTAACGCTTTCCAAAATCTGTGTTGGATGTATCATGCTTAAGGCTATTATAAACACACGCGTTTTAGCCCTTTTCAAACTCCTAAAAATAGAGTTTAACAATAAAAACGTCAACAGAACAACTCATCCGCTCCCAATGTAATCATAAAATTCTTTTAGTAAACACAACTAATTTGGATATTTTGAGCATTTATTTAAAAAGTTGTTGCTTTTCCACTCGGCATACAGTGTTTTTGGCCATGAAAACGGGCGCGCGTGGCGAATAAGCGAATATGCCATCTTACACACACCTGCTTACCACGGCGGCATCGTCTTCGCCGCGCAGAGTTCTGGGAACCAGGACCCGAGAGGTGGTCAGATGAGGCTGGATGCCTGGAGCCCGCTGGAGCCTGACCGGCTGCTGATGCCCGGCCTGGATACGAGGGCGCAGGTGCGGCAAGCAGGGCTACTCCGCGTGACAACCTTGCTAGGCAGCGGAGACACCGGGGCTACTCCACGCGACAACTTTGCTAGGCAGTGGTCAGACGAGGGCTGGATGCCTGGCGCCCGCTGGAGCCTGACCGGCTGCTGATCCCCGGCCTGGATACGAAGGCGCAGGTGCGGCAAGCAGGGCTACTCCGCGCGACAACCCTGCTAGGCAGCGGGGACACCGGGGCTACTCCGCGCGACCACTTTGCTAGGCAGTGGTCAGACGAGGGCTGGATGCCTGGAGCCCGCTGGAGCCTGACCGGCTGCTGATGCCCGGCCTGGATACGAGGGCGCAGGTGCGGCAAGCAGGGCTACTCCGCGCGACAACCTTGCTAGGCAGCGGAGACACCGGGGCTACTCCACGCGACAACTTTGCTAGGCAGTGGTCAGACGAGGGCTGGATGCCTGGCGCCCGCTGGAGCCTGACCGGCTGCTGATCCCCGGCCTGGATACGAGGGCGCAGGTGCGGCAAGCAGGGCTACTCCGCGCGACAACCCTGCTAGGCAGCGGGGACACCGGGGCTACTCCGCGCGACCACTTTGCTAGGCAGTGGTCAGACGAGGGCTGGATGCCTGGCGCCCGCTGGAACCTGACCGGCTGCTGATCCCCGGCCTGGATACGAGAGCGCAGGTGCGGCAAGCTGGGCTACTCCGCGTGACAACCCTGCTAGGCAGTGGGGACCCCGGGGCTACTCCGTGCGACCACTTGGCTAGGTAGTGGTCAGACGAGGGCTGGATGCCTGGCGCCCGCTGGAGCCTGACCGGCTGCTGATCCCCGGCCTGGATACGAAGGCGCAGGTGCGGCAAGCAGGGGCTACTCCGCGCGACAACCTTGCTAGGCAGTGGGGACCCCGGGGCTACTCCGCGCGACAACCCTGCTAGGCAGCGGGACCCCGGGCCTACTTCGAGTGACAACCCTGCTAGGTTAGAGGGAGCCGCGGGGCTTCTACATGCGACAATCCTGCTAGGTAGTTTCGCTACCCGTCACCTCAGTCTCATTGAAATCACTCCAGGTAAAACCTAGACTATTCCTTGCAACAGGCCGATTAATTTTCCCATATTTAATTTTTTTTTGTATCGTGTGTTGCTGTCTGTAATTACCTCGCTGTCAATGTGGTGCTTAAATTTAATTTTTTAAAAACTTTATAAAATTTAATTTAAATTTAATTGTAAACCCTGATGTGCTCTAATAAGTAAAACGAGGTGATTAGATATTAATTTTGTCTAAAAAAATATTAAATTATAAAATTGGCCCGATTTTTAACTGGTGAAGAATGAAATTGTATATTTTATGTCTCATACTTTTAGTTTAGACATATGTGTACTTTTTATCATATGATGTACTGACACTTCTCTAGCCCCATGACAATGTTATCCCTATCTGTGGCTGAAGTCTGATGTAAATAGTTCTTAAAAATGGCTACTAAATTGTTTTTTTTTTCTTTTTTACATTTTCTTTTGAAGTAAAATAAATGGTGGAGTTTAGGGATTTAAATCGAATTCCTAGACGGGATAGTTGCGAGCAAAATACACACAATTATTAAAGTCATAATCTGCATAATCTTGCATATTATTTTAACTGATTCCAGTATTATTTACAAAGTTTAAGTGGGTTAGGGCCTTTTTAACAGTTATTTTACGTGGAATGCTGCACCAGTAAAGAAGGGTGATTTTTCATTACAGGGAGTACAGAAATATATGGAGGTACGATGTTAGGGAGTATATGCGTGGAATTTTTGCCATGTTAATAATTGAAGTAATAATGAGAACCCCCTACTCCCTTTCTCCCCCCGGGTATTTAATTTTTGTGTTTATGAAGTGTAAACTTTATTTTTTTGCTATTGTGTTGAAAACATCGTTGTTGAATTAGTCTTTATACAGCTGTATAATTGATTTAACTGATCTATTGCCAATTAGAAAAATCTTAGAATAGACGCCCACTCCATCGATAATACCTCCACGCATAATTAGCTGCGTAACTCTGAAGCTAACTAAAGTTTCTTTATTTTTTGTCATCTACGCTCGTCAGAGAGAGTAGCACGGCACCTGTCGCGACGGGAAGTCTCGGAGGATCGCTTGTTCGGATCACGTCCTCCAGCGACTGAATCCGAGTGCACAGATCGTGCAGTGGGGGAACTCCGCTCTTTCTTCTTCTCCAGTCACACTCTAGGAATATTTAGAAACGGGGCGGCGAGGTTAGAGTACACGCTCTGAATACCAAACATTTAAACAGCCAACCGCTTCAGTCTGTGGAATGCCGTTGAATCGAGTTCATTCGTTTCGCCCCCCTCCACCTTCCGGATGGAGTTTAACTTGAACAACTGAACCAAAGAATTATTCCAATGACGCTCAATAAGATAAGTTTTTATAATTATGCTTCCGAATTCTTCCCTAAATGTCACTTAAGCATAAATGATCCTTTAAAAATTATTCTTAAAGGATTTCAGCCCATTTTATATACCTTGCGAATAGTGTAAGGATCCATACAGATTCGCCGATGCAGCCTATTTTTGGTGCGTGGGGGGGGGGGGGGGGGGATGAGGGTGGCACAAGTTGCTCGCTTTCATTCATGCGTCCTAATGGCCTCTGAGAGTATTGAGGCGCATATATTTTAGTAAAAATGTAACAGCAGTCTGTTTCTTTAGCCAGCTAACTGCTGTCTAGAACCCTTTATGATTATTTGTTGCTGTCAAATGATTAACTTGTACGTGTAAAAATTGAAAATTGTTCGAAAAAATTACGTGAAGAATTTGTCAACACAAATCAAAGAATGCAGAAAAAAATTTCTTTGTTGTAAAACAAGGCTGAGCTAATGTCAGTAGAATTCGGAAATACTTTCACGGTTTTCTTTTCCTTGCTGAATGCATCCCTGGAATTATATGATCGTTTGGTTAAGACTGCACTGGTTAGTGACACATCCTTGCTGTTCGGATACAGCTCATATATTGATAGGCTATTGGTGGAGGCGCCAGGTAAATGTGTGCTGTTAGGATTCCGCCTAGCTAGCTGCGTATTCGTGTCAGTGCTGCGTAATGATTAGTGTGACTCTCGCTGCAGTGTCGCCTCTATGCGTGAGGCGTGGAACTAGCGCTCAATCCTTATATCGCTCATAGTGACAAAATTAATATCAAATGGCGGGAAAAAAAATTAAGATGAAGATGCACTGTAAGTCCTTTCAAAGCTTTGAAGAATCACCGGAAGTTTCACACCTAAATTCCGACACCTATTGTTAGCATTTTTTTTTCATTCTCACAGTAATACTTTTTTTTTTAATGGAAAGTACATTTTAACAATGAAACAGGTATCTTGGGCATCATTGAGTTTGTCTGATTTAGGCTTGTATTCTGTGGGTTTGTTTATGTTTTCATTTTTATTTCTTGATTGTTGATTTCTTAATTGCCATCCGTGACAAACAGTGCAAAACTTCAATGGCATATGTCCAAGGAATGTATTAAATAATAATTCCCCGTCGTGTGAATTATTTAAGGAACCTACACATCCTGAAAGGTCGGTAACGGAGAGGGAGAGTGTGACCGTGCTGGGGGGGGGGGGGGACCGGAAAGAGGTGGTGGGACGGAAAGAGGTGGTGGGACGGTAAGAAGGTGGGTTGGGGGGGGGGGGGAAAGCAGGTTGCCCCGAAGGCGACAGGCCCGAGGCGAGGCCCGCCAGCACAGCCGCGGGCGACCCGCCTTCGTGCGCCGCCGGTCACGACCGGAGCGCGGGGGGGCGTGGTCCCCCGAGGCCGCGGCGGCTCACGGGAGAGAACTTCCCCCGCGCCCGACGATCCGGCTCCGGATTTCGCTGCCTGATCCGGATCTCCGATCTCGGGAAGGGAAACACGGCGCTGACGTCAGAGGCCGCCAACTCCTGAGGTCCGTCACAACTCTTACTGGACAGAACGTTCTGTTGCAAACACCCACACCTGATTTTTTTTAAACCTTTTTTATATTGCTTTTCCGTATACTTCTATACATAAAAGAAACTTGACAGCATTTTGAAGTCTAAATATATTAAATGAACACTAAAATGACTTTGGATTATCTCGCTTAGCCTATAACGGCATGTAATTTTACGATTTTATCACTAATATCTACGGTAAAGTATAAACATATTCCATTTTTTTCCTTTGTAGGCCTACAAAAATAACAACCACTTAAACAACAAAACAAGTTTAATTTATTTCAATCTAAATTGCGCACAGTGTTTTAAAATAACAAAACATTATGTTGCAATTTTTTTTTACAATTAAAGACTTAAAGATGTATAAAATATACGTTATCTCGGTTATATACTTTGAAAATAAATGTCTGAAATGTTCACGTATTTCCAGTTTCCAAATCACTCCTCTCGCAGGCGGACAAACAGTGAACAAGCCACGGCCTATTGCAAGGAATTGCCGGCCTCAATTGCCTGAAGGGATTAGGGAACGACGGGAGACCTCAATCATAACGGATGGACCGGTATTCGAACGCGTTCTCCTCCCAAATGCGAATCATTCGTCTTACATTGTGCCAAATGTCTCAGTGAGTTAATTCAAAGTTTCGTTATATATATTTTTAAACCAGAACATTTAATTAAAATATTTTTTTATTAAAATATTGCTGCCTTTATAGTATGGCTTAGAGGAAACCACAAGTGTGGACAGAAAAGATGAAAATACAAACAAAAACGAGGGGGGGGGGGGGGGGTTGGGCAAGCCAAAATTACCCGATGTGAAATGTTAAATGAATAGATATTTTAATGAATTACTTGGAAGAAGTTAGAAAAAACATCATGTCACAGACAAACACAGTGGTCTGGCAACGACGAAACAGTTGTAACAAGCACGTAAAATACAGACAAACTACAATTTTGGACAGTAGGCCTACATAGACAAACAAACTAACTCAATGATGATACAGAAAAAAACAACATGGAATACATTTAACCCTTCACATAGGCTGATTTTGTCTCTTTTTTTTTTTTTTTTCTGTATCTTCGTACTTTCGTTTATCTTGTCCATTCTTGTGGTTCATCTATGATTTACAGTAAAAACCAGCAATGGCGTATGTCCATAAAACTGTTTTAACTAAGTCTTCCTCGTTGCAAAAAATACCTTAAAGAACAGGTCATTTAAATTACATATTGCAAGTATCCTGGCAATTTCCCATTTTGCACATCATATTGCTACAACGAAAATTACTCAACTAACTTAAGACCTATATTTTATCCAACATTTCTTTTTGGAACAAAGTAGTTATAGCGACTGCAGTGTGACACTGGCAGTCACGTTTTTTTTATAGAGAAGATTATTGCGTGCATGTTCATTCTTTTCACAAAATGTAAGACGCTAAACTGTAGACATTTCATAGTAAATTTTTGTCCACTGTATGAGTTGAAATAATGTATGTCATGTACGGGGGTACGACTTATATCTGCTGCAATTCTGAACACCTCTTGAAATATTAATTTTAATTTTTGACGTGGTAACGTCTTATAAATCGATGAACGCCGTCTGCACGCACGAAAAAATTGTCACGTTCCGCCTGAGCCGAGCGTGCAAGAACCGGCCAACCACCGTGCGATAAAATCTTCTATAATATCAAACAGGTTAAGGCGGGCTTTTTAACTAATAGTTCGTGATTATATTTAAAAAAATTATTTAAATTAAATTTGCAAAAAAACTGTAAATAATATTTGAAAATTAAAAAGTATGCAATTTTTCATCAATGTTTTCTTATGACGTTATCACGTAAAATTATCGTCCGTAAACCGACTTTACAGACAACCCCCTTTTTTTTTAATTTTGCGTCTCAGCCAGAACAAAAAATACGTTGAAAAGCATTTTAGATCTTTGTGTCCTAGTTTTCTTCACGTGAATTGAACTTTCCACGGACAATGTAAAATGGAGACAAGTTTTTTTTTTTCCTCCCTCAGACGCGACCCCGTTTACAGACAGCAGCACTCCTGCCCGCCTGCGGTCTCAGAACAGCTGTTTCCTGCGCCATGTTCCATCAACGTAAGCGACGCGCCACCGGAAGCAATTTTTCAACTGCCTGTGCGGCTCGTTCCGCGCGGAGTTACAAGTCACCAAAACACTTCGTTTCTTTTCCTTCTTTATTTCTTCGCCGGCTTTCATTAGATTCCATTACGAGCTGGCCGAGACTGAACATGTTGCCTTTCTTGGTAACGCGGACCTGTTTCCTCACCACAATTTCATTCACGAGTTCGATAATATCTGCCAGGGGAAAAAAAAAAAAAAAAGAAGTTCTGGTGTGAAATGTTTTGGAGCAGGTAATGTAGAAGGAGAATAAAATTGGTTGTCTGTAAAGTCGGTTTACGGACGATAGTTTAACGTGACAACGTCATAACAAAACATTGATGATATGATTGCATACTTTTATGAATAAAATTGAATCATTTTTATTGAATTATCACTATTTTGTATGGATACAAAGAAGGAGTGAAATGAAATCTACAATTTAATATATAAATTTACTTTTATTTGCACTCATTAATTCAAATATGTTTATTACTTTAACGAAGAGATTATTTTAACTATAACTTTTATAAATGTTTGCTATTTATCTTCTTCCAATCTGTGTTATTCTGCTAAGGATAGGACGATGATAGGAAAAGTAGGAAACGAATGGGAGTGTTTCAAGTTTAATGTGCCTCGAAAAAGTCAAATCGATGGTTGTTCCAATCGAGTGGAAGAGAGATAAATGCGGCGCAAGCGTACAATAAGCGTAACGGGACACAGCGTAACGAGACAGTGAGTCATCCTTTTTCGTGCGTACAGCCGGCGTTAATCGATTTATTAGACGTTGTCACATCAAAAAAAATATCTCAAAGGCTTGGCGCCTCAGAATATCGTGTGCAATTCTGCTCGTGAGCGCTTTCGAAATCTTTGGTTTTGGCCGTTGTGTATATAGTCTGTGCCATGTAATCCGTATCAAATCCGACAGTTTTAGAAAGTGGAAGTAAGGATACTTATGTATCCTTTCGCCAACGTTGCTGGGTAAAATAGTGTTTTTTAAACGATACTTCATGTGTCGCTTTGCAAGGAACATTCGAGAAAGGGGTACAGTGGTTGCGACTGTTGAGAAGTGTTAAATTTGGGACAAGTTACATACACGAAATTTAATCTTTCCTCGTCTATTAGAAATTTAATAGCACCATTGGCTTTGTTCTCATCATTTATGCAGCTATCAAATAAAATTTCTGATATATTTATAGACCAAATGAATTATTATAATTCATTAACCTGCTAAATATGGAACAAAATGATTCCAATTCCATATTCACAAGTTTTGGCACAAAGTAAATTTTTCATAAGTCATTGACTATTACTGTTAAGTATAATAATCAAAAGTTATTGTAATGTGCACGCATTTACAGGTAGACATATTTAAAAAAAATGTTTTGCAAACGAGATTATATTCCTGCAAATGTATTTTAGTATTAATGAGTTGAGAATAAGATATTTAGAGACCCACGATGGGCTCACAAAATAGTAATGTTTGTGAAAAGCAATGATTGTTTGTAAATGGGATACATAGGTACCAAACGAAGCCATTTTGTATAACAGATTTTTTATCGTTCATTATTAAAAATTTTCCTTCGTTAAGTTAGAGAACACACGTTAATGTTCTGATAATATAAAAGTATGTATACGGATATCATTATTTACAGTGTTTATATTTCTAGATGAATTAAATTCTGAACCCAACTATTTCACAAGGTAAACTATTTGTTGCAGAAATCATTGTCAATTTTAATGATTGCCATCGAATGGTGTATTATGCATAGGCCTATATGAAGTAAAACATTATAAATAAACATAATAATTTGTTTGACCAAAAACTCTGTTGAATCTATGCTTTCGTATTGTGGTTTTTATTACTTGCCCTTTAAGTTAAAATGGGTTTAACTTGTTTTTCAAGGGAAATTGTTTTAAGAGAATTTTTTTTTTTTTAACGTAAACTGCAGGCCAGAATGTTACGCGTTTCAACAAGTCAGCAAGTACAGCTTGTTCAACATTTTACTAGCCGGAATCTATGTCTCATCGAAAAGCTTGCAAAGTCTTGAGATCTGATAAAAAATTTCAGTTTTATCCTTAGATGTCGTCAAGAAACAGTTGCGGATAAGGCGATAAATAAAGTATACAACATCTTATTTGCGATTTTTATGATATCACAGCTACTTAGATGAAATCTTTACACCCTTGTGATAAAACATTATTCTGGAACTGCTGCTTGATATAATAACCATGTGGTTTTTTGTTGTTTTAAGGTAGTGGGAATAGTGTTGTGTAGACAAATAGGCGTGCGTGCTCATGTTTTCATTTTCCAGTATAACAGGGAAAATTGAGCCGGGCTTCACACCTTTCCCGCCACTAGAGTAGGTTACTTCCAAATAGTGACCCTACGCCGTAATTAACCGGTCAATTATGTTGTTATTTTCAGGTTATGTGTGAATAATGATCTAAATAGAAAATTACAGAAATTTTGTGTAACGTTGCTTGTGTCGTCCTTAATTTGGTTATTTATTTAGATTTTTTTATAATTACTAACACCTTAATGCGAGAAAATTATAGTGGGAGCTGCCAAGTACGTTTTTCTCTAACAGTTTAACTTAATAAGTTACTGTAGTGGGCAGAAGCCAGATTAATTTACAAACGCTATTTCGCGTTAGGCTGTTGATTCATTCTTCATAACAAAAGCAATTTCTTCACTCGTTTTTGCTGTCGGTAGTTGCCCGTTTTCTTCTTAGACAACGAGTTTTTTTTTCAAACTCTAAACTGTTACTGGTTTTTGGGTAACAAACCCCTGTTGTTATGTTTTGCCGATTGGCTCCATTTGCAAGTGATTACAAATGCATGCCTAATTTCCTCGTATATACTTTCAAATTTTAATGCTTTAACTTTCAGATTTAAGAAAAGACATAATACAAATACGTATCTTAAAAAAATTAAGAGGTATCTAACTATAATGTTTAACGATTTATCAAAGAACTGTGGAAAATGTAGTATTTAAAATATTTGACTTTTAGTTATTGAGTAAAATTTTAACAAATATTATAATTTTAGCTAACATAAAACAAATGTTTATTTTATTGGTTAAGGTTTTCGGCCAGCTGAACTGGTAAAAACGGCGTGACCGAGTTGAACGATGACATCACGTGCTGAAACTTCGCACTTTCCGAAGTGACGCACGCGCATCAGCTAGGCCAATCCGCCGGCAGCCTCTGTGGCCACAGACGCGGGCACATTATCTTCGGCGGAGTTCTCCCCCTTTGTCGGCGGCTCACTCGCCGCCTCTGCAAACAACGGTCCGGCTCTCAGCTACCGCGCATGCGCAGAGACAACAGTCTGCTTGTTGATGGATGGGGGGGGGGGGGGGAGGGCGACTTGTTTGTTGATCAGCCCTGCAGACGAGATAACATCGCGGACATGCGTTGCGCGTGTAACACGGAACGACGTCGTCGAAAGACGTATGGGAAGGGGTGGAGGGGGGGGACTACGGGGGACTACCCATGCATCCCCCTCCCTTTATTTCGTGTCACAGTCGCATTAGTTCGGTCTCACGCACCTTAGTTCTCGGCGAACGGCATTTGGTGGGAGTAAATTTTCGTGAAAGCGACCAAAGTCGAAGAAACGGAAATGTGTAACAAACACAGCGCTGCTGTCTGTGCCGGATGGAGCGAACTGGAAGTTCACAAAGACAAAGGTATACTTTGTAATATTAACTCTTTATTTGAATTTTAACATGATGGGCCGTATTTTTTTAATAAAATTCCTCGTCAATAATCAGCTCCAGAGCCAGTAATTTTTGAAGTCTATTTTCGTTTTCATTGAAGCCGCTTCATTATATAGTTTAAAATGTCGGTCTGCAAATAGAACGACTCAATAATCGACGTAGCTGCTCTGAATTCTAGCGGCGGGTGCGGAAACTACGTTTGATTGCCTGTCAGTGATGTGTAACATCTAACCTCGATAAAGAGCAAATTCGTGTGTTCTTATATTGTAAATACTCGGGACGAATTCAAGCGCAGAATTTTTTTTAAAATAATGCCGAGCGTGATAAATGTAAGAAAATTGTGTTTTAAACTACCTACATTTCTTGACGTGAATCACGCGTAGTTTCCGCACTCGCCACTAGAATTCAGAGCAGCTACGTCGACTATTGAGTCGTTCGATTTCCAGAGCGAAAGGTTATAAATAGAGACCCGGAAATTTTGCAGATTCGTCTGGCGTCAGAGTAGAATTTAAGGTAGTAGGTATGTTCAACCCAAGTTTGCTTTCCCATTGGTTGATTTCTTAGCGAAAGCATGTTTATCCTCGTTAACTGGCACTACCCGATTCGCTTACTTCTGTCCTAGCTGGGCGTCGTTGGTTCACGGTCATAGAGGGGCGTGTCCAAGTAACTGCGGGCCAATCATGAACACAGTGCGAGAGTGAGAAGGTTTGCATTCTAACTTGCGACTAAATGAATGCGCGAAATTTCCGTGACTCTAGTTATAAACTAACAAAACGGATCCTTATAAGCGAAAAAGACTTGAAATAAAATACTGAACTTCGGCTATGGATGTGATTATCAACATGGAAATTTTTTCGAAAAACTGCTTCCCTTGATAAAATTCGTTAAACAGTTGATACGATAAGTTTACCATTGTATTTGTGAAATTTGTAGCGGCAGGCTCTTTTCGCGAAAAAAAAATATGTGAACGCCTATTAAACTGCAAAAAGGCATACCCGCACCAGTGGTTTCTTCCTTGTGATTGGCGGCCGTCTGCGAGAGAGTTACTGCATTATTTTACCGAGCCACTCAGGACGCGTTTTTTTTTCCACTACTGAATTACTGTGATTGGTGTAGTAACAATCGACATGTAGATGGAAGAAACTCACCCAATCACGAAACACAGACGATGATACAGTGTTTTAACTTTCAGTCAGTCTCAAAATCTTTTCGCGAAATACGCATTGCCCTAGAAATTTGGTTCGAGCCATCCGCCACACATGTTAAAAGATCTCCGTTTCACTAGACCTCTGTTCCATTAACATCGTGATTACCCATTTCCGTTATATTCACGAAATTACTTCTACCAGATGGCGTGCCGGTATACCGAGAGCTAACATGATACACATCAAAAAAGTACCGGCATAAATAGCAATAACTGAAAAAGGCGGGAGTGAGCTAGGGTAAAATATGAAGGTCGCAAGTTGCAGTTTTGTAAGGCCTATATTCCAAGCCAAACAAGGGTTTATAGCTACACCTGTATCCTAACCGTATTCTTTAGTGCACGATAGGACACGGCTTATCTCTAGAGACATGCAAAATTCTCGGATTAATTTCGCGATAGGCTAGTATCAAAACAACTATACCTTCGTACCGCTTCTGCGATTGGCCCACATTTTATCCGGGGAACTGTGAGCCAATGGGAAACACTAAACCAAGAAATTTCCGAATTACGGACAGCCTAGTTGAGACGTCTCACGCGTCAGTAGCAAATGAACAGGTGTCATTTCCGCGAGTATTTAAAGGACTGTGGAGTCTATCCTAGAGGTCAACGAATCCGCGAATTTTGCAGGTCTCTACTTATCTCTTATTTTTGGGGATAGTATTTTGGTGACCTATCTGTAGAGACCGGAAAAATTCGCGGATTCATTCGGCGATAGGCTAGAAGTCAAATACATATATACCTTTTAGATGATTTTGCTATTGGCTTACTGTTCATCTGGACGAATCTCAACCAATGATAAACCTCCAACCATAGAAGGATAGAATCACAGACAAACTAGCTGAGACGACTTACAAGTCAGCAGCCAATGAACTGGCGTTATTTGCCCGAGTGTACAGGGTAATGTGCAGTCTATCCTGAAGACGTCGAAACAGCGAATTTTTCCGGTCACTACCTATCTGTTGCCGATCTGTTGCTTAGATTCCGCGCATGCTCAGAGCTCATTATTTCGTTTATTTCTTCCAGACGGTGGATCCGAGTCTGGCGCCATTAACTCGTATATAGTCACTTTCGTGATCATCGGAGGACGTACCAAGCGTGTTGGTGTGCCAAATAAAACTTTATGACAGCCAAACTATCTTTTGTACAATTTACTGGCCACAACAAGAAATAATCGCAACTTTAAAAAAATACTTGAGAAAATTAGAAAGGATGTTTTTTTTTGTGACGGTGCTAGTATTTTTGCCGTCGCAATTGTATCAATGGTTGCGAAACGTCCGCTAGAATGCGTTGAAACCCGAATCTAGCCTCGCGCAGGGCACCGTTTATTAAAACTGTTGCCGATTTGTTTCCTTGCTGGGATTAAGTTCGGACAGGTTCTGGTATACGGCCCACGAGTAAGGTTACAGCTGTATCCCAACAAGGCAGTTGTCAACTCGCTATCTTACCCGAACGTCTTGGAATACCACCCTAAGAGCCTGTTGTGTGCTGAGGAACATCTCCTGATGACCTCGCGCATAGTTACGCGAGGTGAACAGCCACTGTGATATGTAACTTGCGTATAAATGCGATTTCGAGTAACAGGCGATTTGCCTAAAGGCGTTTTACCTAACGTCGAATTGCCTAACGGCTATTTGCCTAAAGGCGATTTGCCTAAAGGCGATATGTCTAACGGTGTTTTGCCTAAAATGTTACTATGATGACAAAACCTCGTTTTGCCTAACGGCGTTTTGCCTAACGGCGTTTTGCCTAACGGCGAATTGCCTAATGGTGATTAGCCTAACGGCGTTTTCCCTAACGACGTTATGCCTAACTCATATTTGACCAACGGCGTTTTGCCTAAAACTAGGCAAAACACCTTGAGGCAAAACGACACATGCCCGCAATTTCGAAATAACGTTTTACCATCTCGTCAATTCTTTATCACGTGGAAAACGTAAACGGGTGGTTTCCAAACATAACCGATATCTTCAGACAGGCGTTTCCTTGCGAGAAAATTAATCGAAACCGTATTACTATTATTTTCTTTTAAGTAAGCATCACAATCATGAAAACTTAAATAAATAAAAAAGTGGTTTTATGAAGTAGTATAAACTGAATCACAACATATGGCGTACAATGTTTAAATAAATGAGAGCTGGCGCCTATGGAAATAAGGTTGGCAAAAATATATTTCCCTTCATTAATAAAATAGTGACTACCACCTTGTATATATATTCTCAGCCAGAACTTGTTAATTTAAATAAACCACTGTCCTGTGCAAGCACTATCATGTAAGTTGTTTTCGCGGAGTGCCTACGTAAGTATTCAAAAGCTGTTATTTAAAATACCGTAATGGTAATCAACGCGCACTGCACACGATACGTTAAGGGTGATTTATAATCGGAGCTGACTGTCCGGGTTTTTATTAAATCTGGAGGTAGTTGAAATAATTTTCTTTTCTTTTGTTGAGTACTATATTCGATATTTTGTCATTATAAATGTTTGTTATGGTTAGTCCCAGGTTTGGAATCGAATCAACATCTGAACGTAACCTGTTTTTTACCTGTTCTAGCTGACTACATATAAGGAATATAAGGAAAATTGATGCCTTCTTGAATGAAAACTCCACTTACCAGTAATTCAGATGTGTTCAGGTTAGTTCGAATGCACTACACCAGATGTACCCATCAACGGGTCGGACATCAGTTTTTTTCGAAGCGTTATAGAAATCGACTTTATAACATGCGTCTTAATAAATTACTTTTCATTATCAGTACCTACCGCTATAAAAACAAATTTGATACATATATCGTACGGATAAATACAAGGTAAAAACCAAACCAAAATAAGGCAAACGGAACTTTATACTAATTTTAAACACATAACGATTGCATTAATTCATGTATGAAAAATTATTGTTTATTTAAATGCTATTTTATTATTAATTAATTAAGAAATAAAAACTGGGATTAGTCCTGTCATTAAAAAATGTGTGTATGGGTAGTAGTTTACGTGGTTAGCACTCAATCGTAATTTAGTGTTTAATGCATATAGTTAGGAGTTAATGTTTGTTTTCTTTTTTTTAGCTATGCTTTGAAAACTCACTATCCAAGATAATTTACTTTTACAGTGTGGTTAGATATCCTTACATTGTGTTTTGTAATACGTAATATTTTTTAGCTGAGAGTTATGTTCCGGTGGGGCAGTCAGGGAGGGGGGGAGGAGTGTTCCTCATGAGACCTTCTGGGAAGAGCAGAGCTTGGTAATTGGCTGTGTCGCGACATGCAAGACTCCTTGTTCTCCGTGTTGCCCTGGTAGTAGCACACCACGAGAGAGAGAGAGAGAGAGAGAGAGAGAGAGAGAGAGAGAAAGAGAGAGAAAGAAAGAGTTAATTAAATAGAGAGATAGAGATCAAAAGAGAGAGAGAGTAAAATATAGAGAAAGACAGAAAGAGAGGTGAGAGAAAGAACTATACAGAGGGAGATAATGAAAAAGAAAGAGAGGAAGAGAGGGAAAGAAAGAGTTAAAGAGAACGAGATAAAGAAAATGTAAGATGGAGAGAACAAGAGATAGAGAGAGATAGCAAGCAAGATAATAAAAATATATATAGAGGAGGAGATAAAGAGAGAGAAAGAGAGGGAAATAAAGAGTTAAATTAAAAGAGATCAAGAGAAAGTAAAACGTAGAGAAAGACAGAGAAAGAGTGAGATTGAAAGAGAATTATAGAGAGGTAAAGAAAGAAAGGGATATAAAGAGTGTAATATGGAGGGAGAACAATAGAAAGAGAGAAGAGATAAAGAGAGCAATGGCGGCTCCAGGAAGACCTCTCAGGCAGGGCTCTCACACACAGGAGGATGCAGTTAATAGTCATGACATTGCCCTTGGGATATTCACTAAATATATCGTCTCAAATACTGAAATGTAGTATTTTCGTACACATTTTTGATTGGAAGAAGAGTTTAGCACATTAACGAAAGTATTTAAGTTAACATGAATATTCCCTACAAAGAAATAAGAAGTAAATGTTGGGCTCGGAAGGGGCTACCGCCCCCTGCGCCCTTCCTCTGGAGCCGCGCTTGGAAGAGAGAGAGGAAGTGAAGGAGGGGGGAGAGGGGGGAGGGCGACCAGAGGCCATCCATCTCCGCGCCAGCGGCTCGTGTGTCGCGGTGACAGCGGCGCTGGGACTCCCCGCTGGAGCCGTCACGTGACGCGCATGCGCACCGCGGCGGTGAAGCATTGCCGCGCCGACGTCATGCATCTCCGCTCTCTCTCGGCAGACGGCGTGCTGCGACGTAGTAGTTAAAGTCACTTCAGAAAATTAAAAAAAAAAATAATAATAATTGGTTGTCTGTAAAGTCGGTTTACGGACGATGGTTTAACGCGACAACGTCATAACAAAACATTGATGAAATTATTGCATACTTTTATGAATAAAATTGAATCATTTTTATTGAATTATCACTATTTAGTAGGGATACAAAGAAGGAGTGAAATGAAATCTACAATTTAATTGTTAAATTTACCTTTATTTGCACTCATTAATTAAAATATGTTTATTACTTTAACGAACATATTATTTTAACTATAACTTTTATACATGTTTGCTATTTAACTTCTTCCAATCTGTGTTATTCTGTTAAGGGTAGGACGATGATAGGAAAAGTAGGAAACGAATGGGAGTGTTTCAAGTTTAATGTGCCTCGAAAAAGTCAAATCGATGGTTGTTCCAATGGAATGGAAGATAGGTAAATGCGGCGCAAGCGTACAATGAGCGTAACGGGACACAGCGTAACGGGACAATGTGCGCAACGGGGCACTTTTTCGTTGCGTGCAGCCGGCGTTCATCGATTTATCAGACGCTGTCACGTCAAAAAAGGAACTCACCATCGTCATATTGCAACGCCTGAAGGCCCCGTTCGATGTCTGACGGTGCACTTGACTGATGCATCTGGTTCACATTGTACATCATAGAGGGCAGCACTGACATTTCTTGAATTTTTTTTTTGTTTGTTTAATAGTATACGTATATTTGATCCAAACATTTTATTTCTATCTTCACTTCTGTCGACAGTCCCCATGACTGCCTTTTATTTATTTTTTATGAAGGATAAAAATATTCCAATATTAATATAAATATTTACACTCAAGAGTGTCTTATATTCCACAGTGGTATCATGAGAAAATTATTTATTTAAAAATAATAAATATTCATGGTCGAGTGGCTGATCTTGGCGTGATCTCATTTCGCGTGGAATGAATCAGGTGCGCGAATTCACAATGACGCCGCAATTCGTGCGCGGGCCTTCGACTTCGTGCGAGCCCAACAAACAAACAGCTTCGAGAAACGCCGGTTATCGTGAGATATTAAGTAGGTCAAGACGACGTGGAGAAGGGATGGGGAAGGGGGGAAGGAGGGAGGAATAAAAAAAAAAGAAAAAAGAAAACCCTCATGAACGCAAGTGTGCTCCAAGGTTGATTGAAATCGAGTTATGGTACTTAAAAAAAAATAGTGCCCGTCATGTTAGCCGAGCGACTCTGGGGTAACCGGTTCGCGAGGGCGTAACTACGTAACTACGTAACTACGCTATCGATACCGTGACTTCCCTTGTCGGGTCGTGAGCGAGTTGTAGGTAATCCACTCAGCGAACAAGGGCATGAGTTAGATCACGGTCTATTATAGCAACCTCTATTCTGTATCATCTAAACCGTTTTGAAGGTTTTAATTAAATTTTTCTCTGGGACTCTTTATTTGTTGTGGCGAAGTTTACCACTTAACCACAAAAAATGTTTACAAAGTATAGAATAAAAATAAAACCTTAACGTATAATATTAAACTCATCTTTATAAAACAATCACCATGGTCGTGAAATATTTTTCCAGAACGATTTATACAAAATAATTTAACAAACTACATGCATGTAAAATGAACACACTAAACATATATATTTTTTTATGAAACAATTTAAGTAAATTAACAAAAAAAGTATATGATTGCTTTCTTATAAGATTTATAGGACAAACAGTCTTAAAAAAATCTTAAAAAGTCTTAAATTCGTAAAATGATTAGACATGTTTGTCATTTATCACTGAATAAATTGTTAAAAAAAAATTTAATGCTGGCACATCTCTTATCTCTTGTTTACTAACATTCCTTCACATAATTGATACTACAGCTTAACCTTACAAAAGGACAATTACTAAACACATGAATAAAACATTACAAATCAATTTGAAGCCTAATTGACTCAGGAAGTACATTCCAGGTGCGTACAGTTGACTTAAAATATTACATACACATATTCTTGTCGTGAGGTTATAATTGGCTTAAGATCGTGAGATGTTGTAGGCCAGGCACTGACAAGTACGTTTGTTTATCAATGATTTTTTGCAATTTTATCAAAATGATTGAATTTAAAGTGATATTTTTACGTTTGGTCTGTCTCAAAGTTAAGAATGATGTACAGAGTAAACGACGCCCAATATGCCAAATGGATACTATCCGGCTAGGTAAAATTAAAAATATTATTTTCTACCACATTCATAGTTAATTTAAGTTTTAATATTTTTAATGAATTTTCTAAGACCATCTAAAAGAATTCTAAAAGAAAAAAGTCAAATGCTATAAACCAATTTATTGTTTCACAAAGAGAAACTGTTTCTGGCAGTCCGTCACTTTTAATAACAACGCAGTCCGTTAAATTACTCGATTTTCCCAAGCACTGCAAAAATCTTTAATATTAAAATATATTAACAATTAATTGACAAAAACCGGTTCCTTTTTTGGAAGGAAATATTATCAAAAGGCGTTTTTGATTAAATACGAGATTATAGATTTTCAAGATTCTGATTTCGAATTTTTCCTTTCAAAATTACGTTTCCAGTTTATTTTTAAAAAAATGCATTAGACAGTCGTGTCTGTAGCTTTTGTGCTCTTGGAGTATATCTAGCAGCAGAACGCACCGAAACACGGACAATAGGTACTAATGCGGGAATCATGCATTGGCTTTTAAGTAGGTACTCGCGTGGTATACAGATTAGTATATAATTCATAAATACATAAATAAAAGGTTTTTGGGACAACCCAGAAAAACTCAGGTTTCTATAATTTTTGGAATACCTAACTTTTATTGGTATAATTAATGATATACTAAAATATATATATATATTTTTTTTTTGAAGATGAAGGCTACGAACGAACGTTTAATTAAAAACTGTTTACACATAATCACCCTTCAGTGCATGCTACGGTTGACATAAAAATTTGCCTTCAAGTCCGTAAAAACCAATAAATAAGGAATTTTTCTGTAGAGAAAACCCATTAAAACTGTTAAATACGTTTACTTGATGAATTTATTAAATAAACGAAAAATAGAATACTACACCCTTAATGGGGTTTAGGCCTCGCGATCTTGCAATTTAAAGCTTCCGTGTTTTTTTTTTTTTTTTTGTTTTTTTTTTGTTTTTTTTTTTTTTTTTTGCGTTTCGTGGGACACAAACTTGGCTACTTGCTGAAGTCAAGACTTGTGGAATGGTGTGATTATCATGATAGTTGTAGTCGCCTTGTGTGAAATAATAATATATTTCTCCGCGGCACTTACAGATTAGAGCATGTTAGTAAATATGCGGTTGCAACAAGGAATATAAGGCCTGGGAGACATGATTTATGCCTTGACATGCCAAAAATTTGAATGAATAGTTCCAAATTAGAGTCATAGTCACTGGCGGATTCAGAAAAAAAAGGGTGCGGGGGAAATAGTGGCATGGCCCCTCCGTTAACCCGGAATATATTATTTTAATTTTCTCCTAAATAATTATCATTGTTAACCAATATTATTTAAGTATTTTTTTACTGCAGTACTAAAGGTAACAGGAACTTTTTGAACCACAAATAAAATTTACTTAATTTTCTAACTATGAGTGAACTGAAAATTGTATTAGAAAATTTAATTTGGCCCTCCCTTGACCTTCGTGCTGGATCCGGACTTGGTCATACCAAACAAAACAAAAAATGTGGTGGAAAAAATTGGTTGTCTGCAAAGTCGGTTTACGGACGATAGTGTAACGTGACAACGTCATAACAAAACATTAATGAAATGATTGCATTCTTTATGAATAAAATTGAATCATTTTTATTTTAATAATAAAAGAATAAATACTTGAAATTATACTAGTAATCAGATTTTTAAAATGCAAGAATAATTAACCTTTATTGCCGAAATTGTTGTTGTAACAAGCAATGAAAACCACATTAACTTTTCACTTCACTTTACTAAGAGTCGAGTGTAAGAGAGATAGATGCGGCGCAAGCGTACAATGTGCGTAACGGGACACAGCGTAACGGAAAAATGTGCGTAACGGGACACTTTTTCGTGCGTGCAGCCGGCGTTCATCGATTTATTAGACGTTGTCACGTCAAAAATGCAAGATGGCGGGGCGAAGGCCGATGGTCGCTGGGCTCAAGACGTGAGATTCAGGCACGTGGCGGTCCCGTCGAGACAAAGCTGCCGGTGCCTCTCCCCCGACAACATGGCGGACACGCGGTAATGTTCGGTAAGTGAGGGCTTGTCGTACGTGACGAGCGACCAGCCGGGCCGTGGGTGAAGCCCCGATCTGTTGCGCGCGCATTCACTCTCTCTCTCTCTTTCCAGCGCACATCTGCCGTTAGCGCCGTCCTTGTCTCGGTCTGCCCTGTTGCCAAATGTGCCCAAAGAGCACACACGTTTCAGACACAACGTTATAATTTTAAAAATATATTTATGTTTTTTAAATATATTAAAGAATAATTTAAATTTTTTAGAGTAAAATATGCAGTGAAATGTTCGGAGGTAAAGTTTCTTGTATTTCATCAAGCTCACCATCTGATAATCTCTCTTCTAAGAAAATTAAGTAGAACGACGCCATCTTTGTTTCATACATTTCCGTCCACAGTTTGATGTTTGATATCTTACAATATTACAATTTTGAACTCTGAGACTGACCATAGAAATTTTTAAGTATTAGAATGCCTTGTTATTAATAGAGTGACCGACTCTCTTGTCAAAATATTAATTGGTTGTTTGGAATTTTTTTGTAACTGTAATAACTATCAAAAGGCGTTTAATCCAAAAATGGGTAAAAATTAAAAAAATATTGAAACTTAGCCATCGATAGTACCTATACTGAATAGTAATGATAATGATAACAAGCTAGGTAGTAACAGTGGGTGCCAATACAGTCTAAAGCTGGGGTCACAATGTCGCGAAGAACACGACACGAAAAACACGACAAACCGTCGCACAGCGCTCCAGCACGACAGATTCAATAGAGCAGTGTCACAATACCGTGACAACATTAACCGACGATTTCTGATTTGGCTGTTGGTAAATCATTCCAAGACAAATAAGCAAAAAAAGGAAATTCTGTCTCAGCCCATGGTTTTATTTTTTTTTATTTTTTGACAGATTTCTGTACTCGTTCAACATAATGTCATGCAGAATACCACGATCCTGAAATTTATTAATTAAAAGTTCTTGGCTGAACTCGTCCGTTCTTAAATTAAATCTTCACCAATCTACAATAAAAACATTGACCAAAAACACGATCATATCTGTTTATGTAAACAGATAAACGCAAGCTAGAAATGTTATAATATTACCCGCACTTAAACCGTAATTTTCATTTTTTTTTTTTCAGCATGAACATTTACCTTGTAGGTAAATATTTTTGAAGTTTAGTTCTGTAAGGTTTCCGTTTCCGTTTGGCTTTCTGTCGTGCGGCGCGACACGACGAAATTAGAAATAGAATATATTCCATGCGGGCAGTCGGGGCACGTATTTTGTCGGGGTGACGTCACGGCAACCTTGTCCCTCATTGGGTGCTGAGCGTGTCCTGTCCAACGGCGCATTGTGACCCCGCCCAGCTTAAGACTGAGACAGACTGACTATACGGCTGGGTAACTTCACCAACGCCCCGAAGAAAAAAGAGTAATTCTCGGCGCACGCTAGGAGGAGCAAGGAGATAAGGCGTATTCCTTAGAGTTAAAAAAAAAAGAAGCATTAATCTGTAATCATCATTACGTATTTGGTAAATCTAGTTGTTTCTCACGCCCACCTGCAGTACGTAATTGGAATTCACTTGAAGAGCCAGCAAGGCAACCATTTTTTACACTCAGCTTACAGAAGGTATGTTTTGAAATATTAAAAAATAATCATGTTTCTTGAACTGGGTAATGAATATGATTCTTTTTTTTCCAAGCAACTTCAAATAACGAGTGTGTGTATGGCTGGACTATACATTTTATGTGATAAGTTAATTAGCTTAATTTGTATGCTTAAATAATAATGACTAGTTTAAGTTTTCATAAGTGTTATTTATTTTTTGTAAATTACAGTTTTTTGTTCTTGTTTGTCTATCTTGTTTAATTTTATATTCATATTTTGTACTTTTTCTCAGTGAGGAATCAAAACATCATTTAAAAGCACTCATTAAAAAAAATCAATAAATTATACATTATTTTCTGTAGTTCAAGTGTGAGCTATTTTTTTAGTTGAACTATTTTTTTAAGTGAACACATAGTTTTTATGGCTTTTTATTGAGCATTTTTATTTGTAAAAGTAATATTTTTTTAATTTTTAAATCTGTTGTTAAGTGTAAGACAAGATGGAGTCAACGCATTAACTAAGTACAAATGGTTTTAGGTAAATTGTGTTGTTTATACATCATTTCTTTTGCACAGAATTACAGTTAAATCTGGTTCGACTCTTACGTAAGACTAGTGACTCGATGTCTTGTATTTACTAACGAATTCAAAAATCAAAATGGAACTCTTTGTTGTAATGTAAGGAATATTTTTTTTCTCTAAAATTATTTAAAGCGAAAACGCTGTTCTAGTATTGTTTTTAGTAAAGAGAAAACAATCAAACTTCAGCCGTGGGATGAATGATAAATGTTTAGAAAATTTGCAAGTAAAACATTTGACAATGCACGTATTTGGTGTCGTTCAGAAAGAGTTTAACGGATAGAAAAATTATTACACTGAAAGAAAAAAATGTCAACACTTTTACGAAATTTTGCCAATAAATAGTTTATAATACTACAAGAACGATATTTTAACTTTGAACATCATTTGCATTCATGAAAAAACGTCTATAACTCAAAAACTACGACATATTTTTAGTATGTTTTTTTTTAATTTATAGCAGTATAATTGGGCCTATAAACTGTCCTCACTTTGATATTGAGTTATGGGACATCCTGTGTAAGTTTATTTTATTTCTTTATCATTTCTGTTTTTGTTTTTTTTAAACGTGTTTGGACTTGTAAATATAGTGTGTAATTTAGTGTATAGTGTTTGAAACATTTGAATTTCGAACTTACCGCGCTGCTTGTTGCTAGCAGCGCCAAGTTTTTCAAGTTGGCTGCCTGCCAAGGTGGGTAGCCCTGCAGCTTCCGGCAACGAAGCAACAGTTGTTGTTCAACCATCATGGCGGTAAGTTGTGCTATCGTGCACGCTTGCTGCCAATCGAGTTGTTCGCGAGTGCATCGTTATTGTGTCTTTTTATCTGGATTTTATAGTCTCGTACGTCTCCGGACAAAAAAAAACGGAAGCCAGTTAAAAAATAACTGCTGTGATTGAGTAGTCACGAGAAGAACGGCGATAGGTGAAATGTGTTAGAATGCCGGGGATTGGTCGAGTTGCGAACCATTTGGGTAGGGGAAGGGAGGGTGGAGCAATGGAAAGAACAGTTCCTCTAATCACGCCTGGCGGACGCCACGACTGGGTCGTTACATGTGATGAGCCCCTCGCGCCGACGAGCGAACGAGTGCAGCGCCGGTGCGGCCTTGGGGCGTAACTTCTCCGGCCTGAAAACACATTACGGTATTTAGAAGTCGTTATAAAACGAAGCAGTTCAAATACATAAAAAGTATTTTTTGACGTGACAACGTCTAATAAAACGATTAACGCCGGCTGCACGCACGAAAAAGTGTCCCGTAACGCACATTGTCCCGTTACGCTGTGTCCCGTTACGCTCATTGTACGCTTGCGCCGCATCTATCTCTCCTCCACTCGATTGGAACAACCATCGATTTGACTTTTTCGAGGCACATTAAACTTGAAACACTCCCATTCGTTTCCTACTTTTCCTATCATCGTCCTATCCTTAACAGAATAACACAGATTGGAAGAAGTTAAATAGCAAACATGTATAAAACTTATAGTTAAAATAATCTCTTCGTTAAAGTAATAAATATATTTGAATTAATGAGTGCAATTAAATGTAAATTTATCAATTAAATTGTAGATTTCATTTCACTCCATCTTTGTATCCATACAAAATAGTGATAATTCAATAAAAATGATTCAATTTTATTCATAAAAGTATGCAATCATTTCATCAATGTTTTGTTATGACGTTGTCACGTTAAACTATCGTCCGTAAACCGACTTTACAGACAACCAATTTTTTTTATAAAGTAATTTCATGAAATAAAAAAGCTTATTTAAGCGCCAAACGTAAACGATGACTTTTCAAACACTTAAAATATGGGTATTAAATTGCATTACTCTATAAAAAGCAGCATTTTTCATAACTTTGTTATATATTATCTTAAATGTTGTACATTATTCTCAAATATTTACGCCTTATTACATATTACGGACATGTCTGCTTGCACTGTGTCGATCCGAGATCATTGTCATGAGTCGCCATGACTGTATGTTCCCCAATGTTTTTTCGCCCAGCTATCAAAACACAATGATGTCACAGAAAATGTTGTCAAACCACGATCGAACCAGCTTACTTAACATGCTTGAACTCTGATGGCGTAACTGGCCACTAGGCAAAACAGATAATTCTTTCAACGGATTCCTCTGTGTTGTTTAAGCATGTAAATGAAATTGCTTGATGATTGATTCAGTGACATCAGTAATTTCCACCTATCTTTCTGCGGTTTCATTTGAACTTTCAGTAAACTTCATAACCCAATCCGCTGATACTCACTGGAATCCGCGCACGTGTCGTTGCTCAGGTGTCTTAAAGGCTGAAGTTTTAGTCAAAAGCTGTCCACTGATTGTTACCACATGTTCAGATTCGGAGTGAAACTGCTTCGTTGTTGGCGAAACGCGAAGTCCCGTCCCAAAGGAAATAAACCAATAAAAACAAAATGGCTGATAGCTGTTTCAGGGTAAGCCAATAAGATACTTCGGCAGTCGACTGGGAAACATGCGGATGTCGTAAACTGACGGAGGCCGCAGCTGTAAACTGGTGGTGCTATCAGTGGGTGGTGGGTTTTCTTCCCCCCACACCCCTCATGTCCCACCTGACACAGCCTCGCGTCACAGAGCCCGGAACAGCACAGAGACGGAATCACAACTGCTTCCTCGCTGAGGGGGACGTGGCAGCAGGCCGAAAATCACTACACCGAAAAGTCACTACACCGAAAAGTCACTAGACCGAAAGTCCCTAGACCGAACAGGCACTAAACCATAAGTCATATAGCCGAAAGGCACTAAACCATAAGTCATATAGCCGAAAGGCACTAGATCGACAAGGCACTAGACCGAACAGGCACACGACCGAAAAGTACTAGACCTAAAGTCATTTAGCTGAAAGGCACTAGACCGAAAGTCATTTAGCCGAAAGGCACTAGACCAAAAGTCATTTAGCCGAAAGGCACTAGACCGAAAGTCATTTAACCGAAACACACTAGACCGAAAGTCATTTAGCCGAAAAGCACTAGACCGAAACTCATTTAGCCGAAAGTGCAATAGACCGAAATTCATTTAGCCGAAAGTGCAATACACCGAAATTCATTTTCCCATATGGCACCAGACCGAAAAGTACTAGACCAAAATGTACTGCCCATCTTGTAAAAACTATTTAAATAATTAATACATTAATGTTTCTCCTTTTTCTTTGTGAACTTTGGTTCGCACCATCCGCCACAGATGGCAGCTCATAATCACTCCCACCAAATGCCGTATACCGAGAGCTAATATGTTACAACTCAACGTTGCGTGTGAGAGCGAGCATCACTCGTGTTGTATAATCTCAGGAGGCTGCAGCCGCGGGCTGGGCACCGCATGTTCGCGACAGGTGTGTCGGTAATGGTTCTGTGTCAGGGAGTGTGGTAGTTGGAGGGGGGGGGGGGAGTGGCGGTGTTGTGTGTGGGAGCCCCCTCGGGGCTAGTCGGCGATTTCGACATCAGCCCGAGGGGCGGCTGTGGGGGGGGGGGAGAGGCACCCCTCCCTAGACCACCACCACATCCCCCCTCCTACATCTCTCGGGTACTTAAAGCAGTCACGACTACGACCCACATACTGGCGCGGCGGGGAGAGGTGTTGGGAAACACAGGCGCACCTCGCAGACTCCCTCCACCCTTCTTCCCCCTTCCCCCCCACCACCACATCTTGTGCCCCTCCCCTTCGTCATCATCGATCACGGCTGGTGTCCATAGTGCGATTTACAAGCTCGTCGCTGTCTTCCCTCGTCGCTCTCCCAGACAGTGTTGCCGGTTTTCGGGTAATCACCCCAATTTCGGTTTATTTTAAACTACTGCGGCGAAAAACTTCAGTATTCTCTGGTTTCGGGTATAATGATGGTATTTTTATACCACACGAAATACTTAACACTTTTTAAATTAGAAACAAAGGACAAAGTTTCTGCCATAACCACTGGAAGTACATATTTGATCCGGATCTGACCTTTCCAATATGCATAGCTTTGGAAATTTATCAGTGCATTTCAGCACTGGTGGTAATCATTTACATTTAAAAAAAATATCTATGATTGAACTACTTAACCTCAAGTTATTTGAACTAACATTTTGACGTTTTCAGCTTTCAGTTATTAAAAAAAAAAACCTGAACAGGTTCACATGGTTGGCTAGACTAAAATGCTACATGTAGAATTGTTTGTTTTGTTTATTGGTAAGTATATTCAGTGGTCAAAGCAGAAATGTCAGTTCAAGAACTGTCAAAATCAGTACATCTTATCTTAATAGATTGTAATTTTCCACCCTTTCATTTGTATTAAACGTTCATAAAGTTATAATTACGGAAAAATTAGTTTCACTGCTCCTTTATTCCATTTTGCCGGTTTTTTTTTATAGAAGTGCTGGTGAAAGCGGGGATTTTTGGTTTCGCATAAGGGTCTAAATGAACAACTGCATTGGCAACCCTGCTCATAGAGCGGATTACAGGCGAATAAATACAATAGCGTATAGCGTAGAACCGTTTAGGCAGTTTTACTAAAAATGTACGAAGACACCAGCGTCCTGGTACAAGAATCTTGATGCTTCACAGGATGATGTACTACGAGAAACTGTTGCGCTGTTTGCTTAAATATTTATAATTATAGGATAATAAAAACAAAAAAAAGTGATTAAGTAAACGGACATGAGGGCCTTTTATTCGGAATTCAGAAACGAGGAACAAGATAACAAACAGTATGGCTGGACGTCTCGACAATCACCCCCTGCTTCATCAGCTACCATTCTGATGGTTACAATTATGTTTTTATTAATTTAAATAAAACATAATAGTAAATAAATATAATTAAAGATATTATAAGTCTTATTAATATATATATAAATTAACTCTCTATTTTGTGGTAAAGTATTTAATATCTATTATGGTATCCATTCATTAATAGTACTGTTATACCTGCTCACCAAATCAACCGAAAACTAAATACAAATTAAATGAAAATTCAAAAAAAATAATTTAAACCAATACGTTAAAACTAATTATACAACAACAAATATGAGTAAAATTATTAAATCAGTGCATGCTGGTTTAGCGACTGATTACATCAGACGACTTATCGCCTCGCGGTAAAGATAAGAATTGTTACACTCTTCTGCAGCTACCGCTGGACGCAGTTTCAAGAGCGAGTTGCCTTGCTAATAAGGAAGCCTGCCCAAATAAAATTATCGCGGTAACGTGTGAATTACGCTTTTGGCATATATGTAACCACGTCGGCGGAAAATATGTATTTTCTTATTTTATTTTTTTAGAGCGCCTGCCACACGCTGAGATACACAAGAGACATGCAATATGTAAGTAATAAAACTGAAACGGAGTCGAGTCTGTACAACGTAATATTTGGTGGTTGCGACAGCTCTGACCACCTCCGTGCCGCTGCCCAGGACAAGTCGTGACGAGTCGCCTAGTTCCCCGGCGCCCGAGACACCGTGCGCGGCCAGTAGCCTCGTCGTGCGGACATCTGGCCGCGTCCAGCGGCGCCCGAGGCGGGCTCGAGCCGGCATGCGTCCGTCTGCGTCCTCAGCGCCGTCGTGTCGCGACGAGACGCACATTGCGAACTGGGGAAACCTCGCGGGCTCAACGACCTCCAGGATTGGCGACCGAGGAGGCCTTCGCAATCTCGGGCACACCTAGTCTGTGTCTCGAATAGGGGATGCACCACAACGCCGACATGCCAAATTGACCACAACGCCGACAGCTAGAAAACTGCTGTGTACCACAACGCCGAATTACCACATCGCCGTATTACACTAACGCCGAAAAATGTCATTGCACGACTGCCACAAAGGTTAGGTTAGGTTAGACTAGGTTAGGTTAGACCAGGTTAGGTTAGACTAGGTTAGGCTAGGAAAGGCTAGGTTAAGTTAGGTTAGGTTATATTACGCTAGGTTAGGTTAGGTTAGGTTTGATTGTGGTATTTCGGCGTTAAGGTACATTTAAGAAACACACACAAATTCATTCAGTTGTTATTTCAGCGTTGTGGTACACATCAGTTTTCTAGCTGTCAGCGTTGTGGTCAATTTTGACATTCGGCGTTATGGTACTTCGGCGTTGTGGTCAATTTTGACATTCGGCGTTATGTTATTTCGGCGTAGTGGTAACGACCCCTCGAATATGACAGTCTTCAAAAAGTAGTGCCGATGGTCTACTGTATGATCGCTTCGCATATGGCATTTAAAAAATGGGGCACTATACTTTTTTTGAATCCTTAATCTGCAGATGAGTTACACAACTCAAGACTTTTTTAATTGGCTGCGTGACGGGATTTGGCTTTGTGATTCTGTACTTCCTAGGCAAAGGGTTTCTCATTAGTTCACACACTTTGTACCATGTGCGATTTTGCAAGGCTCTGCCTTGTAGTTTTGCAAGAAATATCCTTGGCAACAGGTTTTCCAAGAATTTCCCTTGTAAAAGTACAATTTTTTTTTTAGAGTGCAGTGTCTAAGTTTAACCATGGGCCGATTGCAGAAGCAGCACACTTTTTGACCGCTATGAAATTATTCCGCAAATGGTTTTAGTCTTTACAAGTTGTGAAATAAAATATAGTATTGCTCTTGTAAAAAAAGAGCATTTAAACAAAAAAATACATCTTCATTGTGTAGAGAACTGATCATTCCGTCGCAAAGGCCAATGAACTCGCGAATGTTTGGAGCTTCTATATGTAAGCCTACACAGAAACAGTTTCGTTTTTTGATAATAAAAGAATTATCGTTTGGTTCTGTGTTGGGACACACGGCCATTGGTTTAACGTGAAACGTCTATGTCAGAGAATAGCTCTTAGTGTAATGGATTGAAATGGAAACGATAAGTTGACTGCGTACAAAAAACATTTCAGACGAAACAGGCACTCAATATACATAATTTACATAATTATTTATTTAGATTAATATGCCCATTGGTGCAGGTACAACACCGATAGATGTGTTGGCCGTGGCAGCTTTTTGACGCTCCAGAGACAGTCTCGCTCGCTCGGTGCCGGACATTGGGGTTCCTGTGTGTGGCCCATAGCGTCCTCTTTCCAACGATAGGTAGAGACCGGAAAAATTCGCGGATTCCTTTCGAGACAGGCTGGAATCCAAACTCGTTTAGCTTAATGCTGCGTCAGTGATTGGCCCGCAATTTACCTGAAGGACACTGAGCCAATGGCAAACACTCAACAAAAGAAGTATCGAATCATAAGAATCGCAGTAAACAGGTGTCCCGAGTCGGTAGCCAATGACCAGGTGATAGCTGCCCGAGTACATTAGAGAATCGTGGAGTCTATCCTAGTGGTCATTGAAACCGCGAATTTTTCCAGTCCCTAACGATAGGCGTGATTTCATATTTTTTTATAGGCTTACTTTACTTTTTTACACACAAATATTGTCCAAATTGATTATTTTTTGGCTTAAATCTATCGATCCAAATAAACTCTACACACAAACACACGAATCGCCGCGCCATCACGTCTGAGTCGTGAGCTGCGCTGAGTAGAAAGGAGCGAGATAGCTCCGGTTTCGACCAATCAGCCTCTCCCGCCAACCCGCCCGCCTGCCCGCGACGCAAACTCAAGGTCGTATCAGCGAGTTGACTATATACGTTAAGTAGTGACACCGCACTTACGTCTCTAAGACCAATAGTTCGTGAAGTACAAATGCAAGACGATATAGATCTTTTCGTTACGGTACAAATTTCTGATCTGGTACCCGTATGTTTCGGTGCGATTTTGAAGACGTTTCACGCCAACAAAAATAATTGGCATATTTTTCCTACCAAAAACAATATAAATTTTTCTTTTGCGTGTGGATTTTTAAATTATGTCTCAACCTGGAATCATAATGCCACGACCGACACGACATGACAAATTCAATTAGACGTCATACATCCATCTAGCACGACGGAGTTAATTCGTAGGGTTACAATTACAATACCTCGACAACATTAACACGACGAACTCAAATAAGGCTGTCGGAAAATCATTCCAAGCCAAATGCGTCTAAAAAAATGCAGTTTATAATGTGGGTCCTATAGGATTCTTTTACTTCCTGTTGATAGTTAAAGTTCATAACAAAATGAAATTTAGTCGTCTCTTGCATAAAGTGAGATTAAGTTTATTTAGATACAAGTAAGGTAAGTGACTGAAAATAATTAAAATAATACCGCTCTTAGCGATGCTAAGAATAAATAATACTAAACTTAATAAACAGTTAAAGTCACTACAACTGTAAAAGTGTACCTAAAAGTAAAACGACTTTTTTTTTTTTCAACATAAATATTTACCAAGTATGTCAATATTTTGGAAGTATAGTTCTGTAAGGCTTCCGTTTTGCTTCCTGCCGTGCGGCACGACAAGAAGAAACTAGAAACTAGAATGAACTTCTAGCTGTCCGCCGGGGGCGCGTATATTGTCAGTGTGACGTCACGGTGACCTTGTATTTCATTGGCTGCTGAGCGTGTTCTGTCGTGTCGTGTTGCGTGTCGTGGCGTTGTGACTCCAGCTTAATAGAGACGCGGTTCCTTTCTGTCAAATAAAATATGTTTAGAAGTACATCGATCGCATTTATGTTTTCTATGTTGAGCGCTGCATGAGTCTGAAAATACAGAATCTCTGCAAACATGAGTTTCCAAGTCATGAAGTCGAACTATCCTGCAATGTTTGACTTCATTTCGGAAGCGGGCTTCACACGGAGGGAAAAATTCACTTCTTTCTATTATGTACCTACTGAACATAATAATCAGAATAATGCCCTTAAGATACGGGATTTGAACATAGTAGGGACCGTTTTATAACCTCTAGTGACGAAGAAACCCATTCCCTTTCCCGATATTTTTATTTCCAGTTTTTATGCGGTACCGTGGGAAGATTTTTCATCGCCATTTATTGTACGCCTGACATAAAAGGGCATTGCAAGATTTCAACATGATTACGCACTTGCTGGATCTACTGCAAACCGGATCAGGAAGATTTATTTATGACTAAGTTGATCAACATGTTTGCCACTTCTCATAATACATACTTAATTGAAACTACACGTGTAAGTGACGAATTTGTTTTCGATTTTCAAACCAAACAACTCATCACAAGCAAATCGACGTAATTATAAAGAAAGTGGTTTTAACCTTTTCTGGATTGACGTCGAAATTTAGCAGGATGTTTGTTAAAGAGATATCATTACTTTATTTTAAATCAATCATCTGTAATTTTTGCCAAATCGATGTTATGAAGTGGGAAATTATGTACCAGATGGCTGTATGAGGTAGATTTTCCCTAAATAATTTTTCCTCAGCCCGGTCTTAATGCTATTATAATATCATAAGCACGCCTATTTTTTTTCAAAGCCATGGGGATAAGATATTAGTAGAAATATTTTACGAACCTGTTTTACTACGCATAACATTATTTTTACAACTATTTTACGTATTATTTATGTGACCTATCAACACCAATCTTTCATTTCAGTTACCAACCCTTAACACATGCAAAGTTAAAACACCAACATATTTTAAAGTTCTTTTCTTTCAATTTAAATCATTATTTGGTACAGACGTCGTTGCTAGATTGAACTGTATGTTATAGGGAAAACCCGAAGTACACACACACAGAAAGCAAGCCAAAGACAGCCGATGAAAAAAAAAAATGCAAATAGCGAATGTCCAAAATAATGATTTACATTAATGCAAGAGTAATTAATGCAAGAATAGAGTCGCACCAGTGTTTTCGTACCATGTGCGTCTCTGCCTGAGGACGGGAGCAGATAGCAGTTCCCGAAACGTCGCTTGTTTCTGTTTTAGAAAACTATTGTGTTTTGTTTCGTCTTTTCGTTTTGTCGTGTTTTTGTCTCGTTTCAACTGTTGTGCTGAATTTTTTGGGTTCAATTTTTTTGTGCTGTCATCATTTGTGAGGTTTTTTTCGTTCTGTTAGTCCATTTTTCTTTGTTTTTCTTTGTTTGTTGACCATATTCCTGTTATGGAAATTATGTGGTGTTTATATCCTGTTGACAACAGCAATTTTTTGCTTAATTTGTGTTTTTGTCTTTTGTGTTTTTTGTAGTTTTCTTCTACAGACATGCATGTGCTTTAGCAATGGCGTATGTCCAAAAGCTTACATCAAGTCATGCACTCGCATTGCACAAATCTTTCAAAGATAATAAGAATCATTCAAAGAAACGTATTATTTATTTCGAAGTCAAAAACATTGTACCTGGCGTACGTTTTTAAAAAGTCCAAAGATGAATGAATGCAAGTGTTTCGGTCGTCAGGGTCGTTCGGGCTCGATGAAAACTTGGTTTCTTCCTTGTCGTGTCGGGAGCGGTGAACGAGGTTGGTGTTGTGGAAGAGGGCCGGGAGGGAGGGGGGGAGATGATATAAAAGTCCGCCAATCACGGCCGTCGAAAGACACACCGCCGCACCAGACAATCAGGCCGGTGCCCGCGGCCGGTCACGACTCCGATTCTTCTTCGGCCAGAGGGCGATCTTCTTATTTCTCCGAGCCGCTCCGGGTCGACCCGAGCGGAGCTGCCTGTCTCATTTGCATTCGCCTCCTGACGCCCGGAGGCGCGCATTTCTCCCCAGACTACACCGTCATTTATTTTCCCTCGATATAAGTGGAACGGGAAATACTCGTGTGAAATCATAGGCATCTGCGAAATCATACATTTACATTATTAAAAAAATTGGGGGGGGGGGGGGGTTTTGTCTGTAAAGTCGGTTTACGGACGATAATTTTACGTGATAACGTCATAAGTAGAGACCTGCAAAATTCGAGGATTCATTTCGTGATATGCTACAATCCAAATAATTATACCTTAGCGCTGCTTCTACGACTGGTTCACTGTTAATCTGGAATAATGAGGGCCAATTAGAGACCCTCGCTCAAAGAAGTGTCGAATCACAGACACTCGGTCGAGACGACTCACAAGTCAGCAGCCAATGAACAGACGGCATTTGCCCGAGTGTGTAGAGTGTAGTAGAGTCTATCCTGGAGGTCATTGAATCCGCGAATTTTGCAGGTCTCTAGTCATAAGAAAACAATGATGAAAAATTGCATACTTTTTAATTTTAAAATATTATTTACAGTTTGCAAATTTAATTTTAAATAATTTGTTTAAATATAATCACGAACAATTAGTTAAAATGCCCGCCTTAACCTGTTTAATAATATAGAAGATTTTCTCGCACGGTGGTTGGCCGGTTCTTGCACGCTCGGCTCAGGCCTAACGTGATAATGAGTCATGCTTTTTCGTGCGTGCAGCCGGCGTTCATCGATTTATAAGACGTTATCACGTCAAAAACAACTGTATCTCTACGAAATTGTGCTCGCAGTAATACTGTGTTCGGATCCCTACCCGGACATTTATGCTTTGTGTTGCCCCCTGTACCTATAATAGTTAAAAAATTATTTGAAACCCGTTTTCCTGTATAGCTTTCCCCGTATTAACTGCGCACAGTTTCCCGGAAATAGTTTGTAACACTGCAAGAAAGATATTGTAACATTGTAAAAACACATGACTATGTTTTTTTGCATATATATATAATACGTTTTTCGAGATACATAATACCAAATCTTTCCTATGAAAATTAGTGAATTATTTTATATTTTAATCGATGTGTCATTTAATAAATGTTTTAAAACAATGGGGAAACATCGAATATTTATCAACTTTACTTTATTTTGTTGAATTATTCTTATTATGTGCGTAGTTAATACTGGAAAGCTATTCAGGGAACGGTTTACAAAATACTTTGACTTTTGGTGGTACCGGGACAACACAAAGCATAAATTCCTTGGCAAATATCCGAACCCTATTATTACTGCGAACACTATTTTGTATTGATACAGTTTTTTTTTATTTCATGCAAATGTACAAATTTTTACTATTCTGTAATTTTACATATAAATATTTTTGTTCCAGTTGCAAAAAAAAATATTTATTTGCAGTGTGTTGAAGGCACTTGACTAGCATCCCAAACTGCCGCAGTCGCACTTTCTCGATTATTGATTCCCTCGTGTTCTTTTTTGTTGCAGGTGAGACGTTGTTCCCTCCAGAGATGCTGTCTGGACCGCCTCGAGGCCCGGGTCTCTGGTGGTGGACGCGCGGAGACATTTGGCGCCACTTGAAGCGACCTGTTTTCTCGCCTGCAAAACATAAGTAATTATAATACAGGGTTTCCACAAATATCTGGCGAAAAACGTTCAGGAATATTGAAGGACCTTTCTATAAAATTTGCTTTCCATGTAGACAGCAATTGTCTAATTGATTATTGAGTATCTGGATGGATAAGTAACAAAATCAGCATAATCCAAAAACACGTGCAAAGACAGTTGATAGAGAAAGAGATAATACCAATCCATCCGAAAAGAATATATCGAATTCCTAGAAACCCCCAAGTCAAGACTTGACGGACGCACCAAATGACAGAGCGTTTAAAATTCAAGGCCACGTCATCTATTGACGAAGTTCAGAACTAAACTGTTATTAGCGCCGTTAGTTCGCTAGCCGCCGCGAGCTCCACTAAGCGGACGGGTCTCACCAAGGAAAAGGATGAGAAGTTGACAAACCTTACTATATGACCGTGTGGCGGACATAGAGAAATTACCCACGCTCACTGTTTGTATGTCTGTGACCTAATATTTTCTGTTATAAAAATGAATTCACCCATTGTGATTTTTTGAACGGTATAGAAGTTGAAGCGCTGCAGCAACATATTTTGGAGAGTTACAAAAAATGGATAGCATGAAAAGCTTCTCCATAGAAAAAACACTTCAATGTGCCAACTTCCATGAAGATAGGTCATCAAGTTAGTTTATCAATTTCTGATATATGTACCAACATCCATTCGCAAAATTATACATAATACTAAATAGATCATTATTTGTAAGAACGTGCCGGTTTTTATGTTAGAAAGCTAAAACTTTTACGGAGATATCTAACACGCGATTTTATTAGATAGTTGCCATTTTTTTCTAATGAATCGAGGCGTCAAAGAACAAATAGCAAGTTAAGAAAAAGCTCCTTAAAATTAAACTTGTTGAGACTTCCAGTACAGTTTCTTTTAATTTCGAGACTTTTTCGTGACTTTAATGACAATTGGCAGGAGCTGGAAACATTCACTGGTTCAGTGACCCCCAGGATAGACCTCACTGTTTCTTGCATACTCGGCTGAAAGTCTCATTTTAATTGGCTGATAACTTGCGAGACGTAAGACCTGAGACGCCTCAGATCATATACTCTACTTCTGTGGTTGAGGGTTTATAATTGGCCCACGGTTATCCAAATAAAATGTGAGCCAGTAGCAGAAGCAATGCTAAGTTTTGCGAATTTGTGTTTTAAGCTGTTGCGAAATGAATAGACTAATTTTCTCATGTCTCTAACAATTAATTTCTTATATTGTGAAGGAGTTAAGGTTCGTTGACTTCTCTCACATTCAAAAGCTAAGAAATGTGGTTAAAGAAACACGAATCAGTTTTACAATATTGTATAGTAATACATTGCACTCAGTATTTATGGTTCATACTAAAAGTGTAGGAAAAAATATTTCCGAATCAAATTATAAGTGGATACAACAATATTACATTAAGACGTAGATAGCAAAAACATAACCACAAATACTGCTTTCAAACTCATTTTACTCTATTCAAAATCAAACACACTAAATATTAAGTTCATTATTTTACGTAAACCTACATCTACCTATATAAAAAACACCAATAATAGTTCACGTTCATTATTATTTAGACTGCTTAAGGGTAAGTACACGTAAGGAGTCTTTAAACTAACGTATGTAAGAAAAAATTCCTTACTAAAGATTAACACATAAATAACTTAAACTAATAAATAACATATGTTTATATATTTTTGGATAACTTGTGTACTTTCACACTCTTTTAATAAACTGCACAAACATTTTTCATACTTTTCACAGTAAACAAGGATATCAAATTTTCATATCATAATGAAGTACATCTATAATAAGAGGAAAATATAATTTTATTGAAAATAACAACGTGTTCTTGACAAAGCGTTTTTAACATAAATATTTAAAGTTACATTAAAAACCGTACAAGATTATAAAACTAAAAAATATATATATTTCTTTAAAATTCAACTTTGTCCAACAGTTTTTGGCACCGCCAAAATATTATAATTTTTTTACTTCTCTGGTCACTATTTGTTTGTATTTATATAAAATGTGTTTTATTTTGTAATAGTTAAGTATAAGTATAATGGACGTAAGAATATGATTTATTGCAGAGATTAAAAATTAATTGTGTAGTCCCCTGTAATCATTCCGTTATGACTAAAATAAATTGAAATAGGAATGATAACGTAAATTTACGTCGATGTTCAAAAAATTCCAAAGAAAAATACCAGCAAACATAAAAAAAATTTATAACAAATTGCGTCATTCTTTACTGTGACCTAAAAGGCTAAATACAAGCGTTTTGCTATGAAAATTGTGCAGTGTGTGTGGAGGATGGCGTACCTAGAAATTTAATTAGAGAAATTATAACGGCAAGTAGCACAATACCGCTCAATTATCCCAGGAACTAACTATCAAGAGTGGTTGGCAAGCGTGAATGCCAGCGTAAAAAAAAGGGGAGTAACGTCTTCAAGAACTTTCCGAATGAAACCTTCGCAGAATTGGCCAGCAGGGGGGCGCTAGTTCCGGGAAGATACTGCTAATGTGAATCGTGATGATTATGACGGGGTAATCATACAAGATTGAATATTCCTTCAGCTATCGCTTCCGGGAGATTATATGTACCTTGGCGTGACCTGGTTTCACTAAGCGAGGTGAATCTGCAGTGGTTCTTCGTTGCCTACCGCAGATTGGAGGTTAATGGACGACACAACACCGAGTTACCGGGAGGTACTGGAATAATTCGCGGGTTCAACGACCTCCAGGATAGACTGCAAAGTCATCTGTACACGCGGGCAAATGTCACATGTTCATTGGCTGCCGACTGGTGAGACGACTCAACTGTGCAGCCTGTGATTCGGTGCTTTTTTGGTTGAGGGTCATTCATCAGCTAAGAGACCTCCAGATACACAGTGAAATGATAGCACAAGCGGCAATAAAACTATATAGTAATAGAATTGGATAATATAGCAAAATAAATCCGCTAATTTTTTTGGCTTCTAGCTGTGTGCCTGGAGCGAAGATATTTCCTCGAGTGAAAAATATTTGAACCAACTGAGAATCGATCTTGGATATTAGTCACAGTAGCCAGATGCTCAAAGCCTTTTTCTTATATTTCGGGTTTTTTCATGATATTTAATAAATTCGTGATGTAACAATATAAAATGTAAAATGTAAAATTGTATAATGTGTTTTCTACTAAACAAGTTCTTATTTAATGGTTTCTTATTAACTTAAAGGATTTTTTTTGATGTGACAACATCTAATAAATCGATGAACGCCGGATGCACGCACGAAAAAGGATGACTCATTGTCCCGTTACGCACTTTGTCCCGTTACGCTCATTGTACGCTTGCGCCGCATCTATCTCTCTTCCACTCGATTGGAACAACCATCGATTTGACTTTTTCGAGGCACATTAAACTTGAAACACTCCCATTCGTTTCAAACTTTTCCTATCATCATCCTATCCTTAACAGAATATAGTTATAGTTAAAATAATCTGTTCGTTAAAGTAATAAACATATTTGAATTAATGAGTGCAAATAAAAGTAAATTTATCAATTAAATTGTAGATTTCATTTCACTACTTCTTTGTATAAAAGTTATAGTTAAAATAATCTGTTCGTTAAAGTAATAAACATATTTGAATTAATGAGTGCAAATAAAAGTAAATGTATCAATTAAATTGTAGATTTCAATTCACTCCTTTGTATCCACACATAATAGTTATAATTCAATAATAATTATTCAATTTTATTCATAAAAGTATGCAATCATTTCATTAATGTTTTGTTATGACGTTGTCACGTTAAACTATCGTCCGTAAACCGACTTAACAGACCACCAATTTTTTTTATGTTAATCGTAGAATGTAGTGAAAGCATGAAATAATGTGGGAGACAGTTGAGGAAAAACCGTTCGTATGTAGCCTTCGTCGTAAAACTATTTATTCAAACAATTATACCTTTGCGATGCTTTTGCAATTGATTCTCAATCGAAGAAGTATCGAGTCACAAGCTATACGGTTGAGACGCCTCACAACACAGTAGCCATTGAACGGGCGACGTTTGCCCGAGTTTGCAGATCACCGAGTATCTCCTGGATGTCATTCAACCTGCGAATTATTCCGGTCTCTATTAATCCCCGTATAACTGTCCCCTAAATCAACAGCAGCTGCTCGTCTCGCAATCGATGTTTCCGAGCTGACTACTTTATTGGAACTGATGTCGGAACATCGGGCACGCGCCCGAGCCTAATGACGAACACGAGCCTTCATTCTCTCCGTGACTCGAGAGCGAACTAGGCCTTCCGCCTGGTCGGTTCCACGTGTGCACTGCGCGTACGTCCCGTCCAACCCAAGGCGGTGGCGCGTATACCCCGTCCACCCCAAAGCGGTTGCGCGTATACCCCATCCAACCCATGCTGATGGCACATATACCCCGTCCAACCCAAGGTGGTGATGCGTATACCCCGTCCAATCCAAGGCGGTGGCGTGTATACCCCGTCCAACCCAAAGCGGTTGCGCGTATACCCCGTCCAACCCAAGCTCATGGCGCATATACCCCGTCCAACCCAAGGTGGTGATGCGTATACCCCGTCCAATCCAAGGCGGTGGCGTGTATACCCCGTCCAACCCAAGGCGGTAGCATGTATACCCTTACCAACTCAAGGTGGTAGCAGGTATAAACACGTCTATTCAAGGCAGAAGCACGTATACCCAATCCAACACACTTTGGTAACTTGTATACACCATCCAACCTAAAGTAGTCGCTCTTACACCCCGTTCAAACCAACACCGTGGCTGGATTGCTCGCAGAATACTGTCGATGACTAAAGGAATGTTTTTTTTTTCGAAAAGAAAAAATCTAACGCAGTATTGTTTTATTGGTAGCCGTCTGCAAGAGAATAATTTCCTTATTTGGCCAGGCTATCCAGGACGTATCTGCTTCCTCACTGAATGGCTGTGATTCTTGTGCCGACGGTAGACATGTAACTAAAAGAAACTCAAACAATCACTAAACGCAAACGATGCTACAGTGTTTTAACGCTCAAGCTATTCTCGAAATATTTTCGTGAAAAATTCGTGACCCTAGCGATAATTACCCACTGAGAAAAATGAACAAAGAATAAACAGGAAAGTTTTGCAATAGGTGACAAGGTGACAGTCAACAAACTGCAATATCAACAAACACAATTATATATATATATATATAATAACATTTACATGTGTTGTAGTGATAGTGCCTCCAATCTATCTACTGTCATACTTACAGTCTATATAAATTGTAGGTTGTAATTCTGTTTCCTAAAACCATTAATTTTTTTACGCATTTCTCATTCTGGCATAAATGTTTGCGAACACGCTTTGGTTTGAATTCAGAAAAACAGGTTTTGCTTGGAATTTATAATGGACTTCAGATGAACAGTTGGCTGTCTTATTATCGAATCAGTAACCCCATAAGCTTGTATAAGTTCGGGATGATAAGTGTGAAGTTTGCTGGTGTTTTTTAGTTCGGAATCACCTCTACTTTTAAGGTTGTGGACTGGTGCGCAGTCTTCTCGCGGTAACAGTAAAAATATGTATGTCAGGGAAATAAATGTAAATGTGTAATGCAAGTAGTTTTAGTGCTTTCAAGAATATGTACCGGGTGCTTCATCCCTAGAAATTATTCTGAAAACACGCGTTTTACCCATTTTCACTCTTCTAGAAATACAATTTGAAACCGAGGTACAGAAACACAACTACGCATCCGCCATCAGTGTATTCTTAAAAATGGTTTCCGTACGTAATCCGACACCACTGTGATATCTTGGTCAGTTTATAAATTTCTTGGATTTCTCTGTAGCTCTGCACACAGCATGTGTTCCCGGGTAGGAGAGACCAGAGCTTGTGCCACTGATATATGTCTTTATAACAGAAACGTGGGACGTAAATGTGATTATAAAACTGAATGTCTTGCAGAACTGCTCCTTAGAAATTTCACGGTTTTTTAAAACAAAGCCTTGGTGACCCAGGTACCTGGGTTCGAATCATGATTCAACCATCCTGATGCCAGTTTTTCAATCTATCCGAGTGAGAAAAAAAAACCTCTAGAAAATGCTGGAAATGTTTCTACCCACTATCTATTCACTCTGCCTGCCTAAATCCTCTCTGATTCGTGTCGTGAGTTTCCTTTGCTATGTTTTTTTGCCCTCCCGTGGAATGGGAAAGTTTCACGAGTGTGCATATGCTCTATAACACTGTATATTCTACTTGCTCATTTTGCTTTGGCTAGAAAATTTCATTTAGCAATAGTCTAAAATGTACTATTCTGCTGATTACATGGGTATCTCACAGTTCATCTTGAGGACTGTGAAACAAATATAAACGCTTTGTCAAACAATTCCCGGATCACAGTTGAACAGATTGAGATGTCACACAAGCAAGCAGGCAAAGTTTATGTGTTTTTTGCCCTAGCATGCAAAAACCGAAGTACGTCGTAGAGGTTAATGAAACCGAGAACTTTTCCGCGCCATATAAAGATATAAATAGCACCGCAAATGTAATTTAATTTACCTGGTCACTGTCCCCATCGATCCGTGTAATTTAAGAGAGAAAAAAATTGTGAGTCTTTCAGTACTCACCAGTGATGTGTAAACATCTAACCTCGGTAACGAGGAAATTCATGTGTTAAAATGTTACAAATTCACTTATTATAAAAAAAACTAGGACACGAAATATAACGTAGAATTCTTTAAAATAAGGTCGAGCGTAATAAATATAAGCAAAATGTGTTTTCAACTACAATTTTCGTACTCGCCGCTATAATTCGCTGCTGGAACCGCTACTTCGACTATCGAATCATTCGATTTGCAGAGATAAATACTAAACTATATAATGAAACGGTTCCGATAAGAGCGGGAAAAAAAAATACTCGAGAAAATACTTAAACACCGGTTTTGGACCTGATTTTCGACAAGGAAGTGTACTGAAATACTGCCCATGATACTTTAAAGTTTCCCTTTAGCTTTGTGAACTTTATTTTGCGCCATCCGCCACGGATGAACGCCCCGTGGTTACACATTCCTAGAGACCTGCAAAATTCCCGGATTCATTCGGTGATAGGCTAGAATTCAAACACATATACCTCTTAGATGATTTTGCTATTGGCTTACTGTTCATCTATGGACGAATCTCAACCAGTTATAAACCCTCACCCAAAGAAGGATCGAATCACAGACAAACCAGCTGAGACGACTTACAAGTCGGCAGCCAATGAACTTGCGTTATTTGCCCGAGTGTTCAGGGGTATGTGCAGTCTATCCTGAAGGCCATCGAAACCGCGAATTTTGCAGGTCTCTACACATTCCTACCGAGAGCCAAGATGTTGCAGCGCAAACACAGTGTGTTGAAGTCTTAACAAGTGTTCGAAGTGGTCAGCTCGTGCACACGGGCGACTGTGTATGCGTGGTCGCTGCAGTTCTCTGACGGGTTGTCGTGCCAGATGGCTCGTGGCAGCTCACAGCACTCCTCTGGCTGGAGAGCATGTCCGCCATCTTGCTGCGTCACTGTTCTGGCGGGGAAGCTCTGGCGTGTTTCCTCGCGCACCGGGGGTCTTGTCGACACGACCCGTGTACAGTGCGGGCCGAAAGTATCATCAGCAGTGGCTATGTAAAAAAATTGGTTGTCTGTAAAGTCGGTTTATGGACGATAGTTTAACGTAACGTCATAAAAAAAACAATGATGAAATGATTGCATACTTTTATGAATAAAATTGAATCTTTTTTATTGAATTATCACTATTTTGTATGAATAGAAAGAAGGAGTGAAATGAAATCTACAATTTAATTTATAAACTTACTTTTATTTGCGCTCATTAATTAAAATATGTTTATTGCATTAACGAACAGATTATTTTAACTATAACTTTTATACACGTTTGCTATTTAACTTCTTCCGATCTGTGTTATTCTATTAAGGATAGGACGATGATAGGAAAAGTAGAAAACGAATGGGAGTGTTTCAAGTGTAATGTTCCTCGAAAAAGTCAAATCGATGGTTGTTCCAATCGAGTGGAAGAGAGATATATGCGGCGCAAGCGTCCAATGAACGTAATGGGACACGGCGTAACGGGACAATGTGCGTAACTGGACACTTTTTCGTGCGTGAAGCCGGCGTTCATCGATTTATTAGACGTCACGTTAAAAAAAGGGGTTGTCTGTAAAGTCGGTTTACGGACGATAATTTTACGTGATAACGCCATAAGGAAACATTGATGAAAAATTGCATACTTTTTAATTTTCAAATATTATTTACAGTTATTGCAAATTTAATTTTAATAATTTGTTTAAATATAACCACAAAAAATTGGTTAAAAAGCCCGTCTTAACCTGTTTGATATTATAGAAGATTTTCTCGAAAGGTGGTTGGCCGGTTCTTGCACGCTCGGCTCAGGCGGAACTAGACAATTTTTCGTGCGTGCAGCTGGTGTTCATCGATTTATAAGACGTTATCACGTCAAAAAAAAAAACGCGCGAGAGTGTCTTTCAGTACTGGCCAGTGATGTGTAACACCTGACCTCGGTAATAAGCAAAATCACGCGTTCTCATGTTGCAAATACTACACTTATAATACGAAACTCGGGCACGAAATTTTAACGTATAATTCTTGAAAATAATGTCGAGCGTGATAAATACACACGAAAATTGTGTTTTCAACTACATTTCTTGTCATAAATCACACGTAAATTCCGCGCCCACTGCTAGAAATCGCCGGCGGAGCAGCTACGTCTGCTGTTATCATTTTATTTGCAGAGTGAAATTTTAAACTGCATACCTAATGAAACGGCTCCGATAAGAGCAAAAAAAAAAATAATGAAAAAGTACTAAACCCCGGCTTTGTACCTGATTTTCAACATTATATATTTTTTTAATTATTATACAGCCCATAATACTTAAAGTTTCCATTTGGCTTTGTGAACTTTTGTTCACTCCATCCGCCACAGATGGTAGCGCCGTGGTTACACATTTTCGTTCCATGCGACTTCCTTTTCCGAAATTGCTTCTACCAATAACCGTGTACCAACAGCTAATATATTAGGGGGCCTACACATCAGAAAACATTTTGCTTCTTGCGTTTCTTGCCTGGTTTATGAACACGGCTTTCTGATTGGTTTTCTTTTGTCCTGCCGGCCTGGACTGTACGAAGTGTGGCCTCACCACTGTTACAGCGCAGTTACGAAGTCGGTATCACGCGCAGTGCCAGAGGTCAGGGGGTCTTGGCGGGGGAGGGGGGGCGTGTGTTTTGTCTGCTATCGCGATCGCCGCTTAAGGTAACCTGCCCCTCCCTGGGTGGCGAAATGCTGCGCTTAATTTCGAACTGTGTGCAGAGATCGACCGGCTTCGTTTGACAACGTATGCTGCGCGGACCTATTTTCGTCAACGAAAGTGATGACGTATAGCGTTACTATCTTATGATTAGAGACCGGAAAAATTCGCGAATTCATTTAGCGACAGGCTAAATAACAAATATTTATACCTCAGTGCTGCCTCTGCTATTGGCTCACAACTGACCTGGATGACTCTGGGCCAATAAGAAACACCCAAACAAAGCTTTATCGAATCACAGGCTTCTACGTTGGGACGTCTCACAAGACAGCAGCCAACGAGTGGGTGACATTTGACCGAGTGTACGTAGAACTATGGAGTTCATCCTGCAGGTCATTGAACCCGCGAATTTTTCCGGTCCCTACTTATGATATATACACTGGATAAATCGAATGCCAAGGAAACCCTAATTAAACATTATCGCATAACGTTTTACAATCATGGTAACGGTAACCAAATTAACAAAAGTCAATCTGCCTGTGAAATAATCTTTCCTTATTAACTAATCTAGATTTCTCAGTAAGAACACGCAAAAGTTTTAACTTTTAAATAATTTATTATTAGATTATTAGATTATTATGTTTGTTTTTATTCACAAATTCACATTTCCCATTACAAATACTGGTGTTAACTTTTGACAAATGTTTAATACGATACTAGTAATTTATTTTAATATTCACAGTTATTTGAAGTAACTATGATAAGGCCTCGATGAAACAGCGTGAATATTTAAAATTTAAAATAACATACAAGCACAATAGGCTTCATAATTCAAAACAGTTGCGTCGATTCCAAAACTGGCACCTGCTCTCGTCATCAGGCACAAAGAGAAATCTTTATTTTCCGTAATTGAGGTTTCCGTATGACACAGATTGTAACCAGTAATGGCTTATTAAAAAAAACTGAGCCAGTCTTTCATAACTCACAAAAGATGTGTAACATAGATATAACACTGGTAACGTGCAAATTCATGTGTTCTCATGTTGCAAACAGACTTAAAATACGAAAATCGGACAAGAAATTTAACGTACAAGTATTGAAAATAATGCTGAGCGTGATAAATGTACGCATCTTGTGTTTTCAACTAAACTTCTGGACGCGAAACCACATAGTTTCCGCACCCGCCGCTAGAATTCGTTGCCGGAGCAGCTACGTCGACTATCAAACCATTCCATTTGCAGGCCGAAAAATTAAACTATATAATGATACAACTCCAATAAAAACAAAAACAAAAGTTAAAAAGAAAAAAATATCAAATCCCTGCTTTGGGCTGATTTTAGACTCGGAATTTGGTTTTCGCTTTGTGAACTTATTTTCACGCTATCTTCCGCAGATGGCAGCACCGTGGTGGTAACACATTTTCGTTCCACGCTACTTCCGTTCCAGTCTCGAAATCACTCCTACCAAATGCCGTGAACAGATAACTAAGAAGTTAACGCATCGAAAACTTTTAAAATGATTTAACGGTCGGTTTGCGTGGAAGTTGGGACGACGTCCAAAGCGGGGCAGCTACGAGTGCGCATGCGCAGCTGGACCAGCTGAGAGGGAGAGAGAGAGACAACATCTGCAGCACCCTCCCACGCTCGGCCGTAACTCTCTGGGCTTTACGACCGCCGCGCTCGCCACGGCAAGGCATCAGGGAAGGATAAAGTACCCGCCGCCGACGAGCTATTGGAAGCGGCTCTCTCACAACGGCGACGCTAGGAGATCGAGGGGGAAGGAAATGTGTAAGGGGGGAGAAAGAATCGAACCTCGCCTCTCGAGAAGAAGGTAAGGTCAAACTTCGCGGGCCCCTCCTCTTGCAGCCGTGACCCAGGTCATGGTTCGCTGAGTGTGTGTGTGTGTGTGTGTGAATCCCCAACCACCAACAAATAATTTTTTTCACGTAGCTTTCAATGGAACTCACGGTATTTTCGTCACAACTGCACACTGAGCCAGCTTACGAATGCTGCAATGCATAGGGGCATGCAGATTTCGCGAAAAGATTTCGAGACTAGCTGAAAGTTAAAACACTGTAGCATCGTCTGTGTTTCGTGATTGGGTGAGTTTCTCCCAGATACATATCGATTGTAACAACACCAATCACAGTAATTCAGTGCGGAAGCAAACGCGTCCTGAATGGCTCGGTCAAATAAGGCAACGACTTCTCTCGCAGACAGCCGCCAATCGCGAGGAATAAACTACAGGTTCGGGTATACCTTGTTGCAGTCTATTAAGCGTTCAGATTTTTTCGCGAAAAACGCCCGCTCCTACCAATGCATTATGTCCTTAAAATAATGTCTCAGTTATGAATTTTAGTAGTATCAACTGCAAGCAATGTAGAGTTTTGGTTCAAGGTTACAATTAAACAGTAAATCCAAACCGTTTTTAGATATGCTCATGTGCGAGTAGTGCTTGGTTGTTTTCTCGCTTGCAGCGCCACCTACGCAATATGGCGACTCCTGAGCGTAAATCGTTGTTTTTTCTGCAATTTATTAGGTGTGAATCTGTAATTTCAGTTCAACGTGCGTTGCGTTTAAAGTTTAATTGTGATCCCCCGTGTGGCAAAAACCTTCGCGATAACAGAACTCTTCGTTGTTGGTCTCCACGTTCACCTGACACAACGCCATGCAATTATTTTTTTTTTTACCTTTGTGGCATTATAAAAGATCTTGTCTACATTCCGCCGCTACCTAATGATTTTCCAAATTTTAGACACAGAATTCATTACTCCGGACGTGTTAACCAAAGTGTGGGAAAGAATTGGTCTTTAGGTCGTATGTGTGACGTATAATTAAAGGTTGAACATTTGTAAAAAAAAAAAAAAAAACTAGGTTGGTTTACTTTTAATTTAATGAATGATTTGTTGTGAATAGGCGAAATTAAACTGTTATAATATACCATTGAATCTGGTACATTCTTTTATGGACATCCTGTACATTAATAATCCAAATTTAAATAATAAAATAACCTTCGCATTTAAAGTAAAATTGCTTATAGGTCTCCTGCAAAAATGAACTATATGAAAGTGTTGACTTTCAGCGGCTAGCGACTTTTGTATAGTCGGTCTCAGGCAACTTGTGTTTAGTTTGACAGTTCTCCATACTATTACCAATGGCTAGGGGTATATATTTTTCGCGAAAAGATTTTGAGATTAGTTGAAAGTTTAAACACTGTAACGTCACCTGTATTTCTTGGTGGATGAGTTTTTTTAATGTACATGTTTTGCTGTTGGTGCACGAATCACAGTTATTCAGTGTGGAAGCAAGCGTCCGAAATGGCCCGGTCAAATAAGGCACTTGATTTACTCGCAGACGGTCACCAATCACAAGGAAGAAATTGTTGGTGCGAGCATACCCAGGGCTGCTACAGATATAGAAAAAAAAATGGATAATAGGGAAAAGTCAGGGAAATTAAAATAGTCACGAAATACTGAAAAATTCAGGGATATTACCAAATATTTCTGTAGTTTTTTTCTTGTGACAGCAAAATTAAATAGAAAATATCATTTCCGGAAACGTTCAGGCGACTCAAAAACTTCTCAGACGTTTACTAATCCAGAAATTCAGTTAATTTTCTTTTTCCTTAAAAACCCTGGTCTTTTACTGTGTTCACAAAGGGGTTAAACTATTTTCGAATGCTTACATACAAGTTCGATAGCCCACATTCGATAGCGTTCGGTGAATCTATAACAATTGTATACAAACAGGTGCATCTATCTAAAAAAAAATAGCATTAATTTGACTAAGGTGACTAAGGTGACTAAGCACGTACGTCTTTCCCCCAAGTGAGCCGTGGGATAATTTGTGTCCGGAAGGTCAGGGAATCTTGTCGATTCAGATCTGGAACACGTCAGGAAATTTTGGAATTCCAAGCTTTTAAAAACCCTGATAACCTTATTGCATTCTAATGAGCGGTTAATATTTATTTCGCGACAAATACATGGCTTTACCAATTCTTTTCGTATCCTTCTGCCACTGTTTTTTCTGTAAACAGTGTTCGTAAACAACTTGACGGGGTTGTCTGTGTTTTGAAACTAACATAGTGTGATGCTTTGCAAGTGATAGTTTTGTACTACTAATGAGACTAGCTAATGAGCCGCGGATTCGCTTGCACAATTTCTCAGTATTACTAAAATCTTACCATTACAAAAAAAAATGTTATGTGATTAATTCCAAACATGTTTACAAAATAAATAGACAAAATATATTGTTGGATGCATAAAATATTGTTACGAACGCAAGAGACGACACGCGATGCCAGGTTCGAAGCTGGCTGGCTGCCCTGCACGGCCATTGGTGTCACGTGCCGTGTCACATGCCGTACACTGACGTAAGGCATGCCACGCGCGCCTGGCCGGATTACAAGGGTCGTCGCTAACCCCTCCCACTCCGCTCCTTGCGCATCGTCCTGCCTCGGCGTTGTTATCCATCGCTGAGCGGCCTGGGAAATTCCGCGGGCCACAGCGCGGAGTGGCGCGAATTTACGCTGCTTATCTGGACTGATTATTAATTTTAATATCATACTTACCCCCTTTTCACCCCTTGGGGGTTTTCATTTCGCAAAATACTTATAAACATTTTCGTGGGTAGTTTTAGAATTTTAATTATTGGTACCCATTTTCTTTTCTGATTAGTTTTATAGACAAAATAAATTATCGTATCAACTTATTAACCCATTAAGGGGGGGGGAATTCTGTATTTAGACATAGCCTTGTTTTTATGTTAGCTAAAGAGCTTTACTAAAAACTTCCGTGAAAATCCGTCCAGATGTTTTCTGTTGATGCTCGAACAAACAAACATTTTAAAAACTATATAATAGACGTCTCGAAAATTTTATTTTTGGTTTAGATAATTGCGTTACAAAGGCTGTGCGTTTCACTCCATGGGGGAAACTTAAATGTGTTCACTCTGGAGGGGAGAAAAAAAATTCTGGTTGGCAGTATTTTGAACTACAGCTGCCGGGAGTTTGTTTCTTGAATTTACATCGCGCTGAACTGAAGTGTTGAGGATGAAATAAATAAAATTATTTAACAAAATTTATGTTGCTTTATTTTTTTTTGACGTGAATTCGATTAACGTCTTACTTGACGGCCGGGCGGCCACGCCAGAAAAATTGTTTATAAACGATATATAATGTTTCCGAGTGTCTACAAAAGTGGCCTTGAAGACTGTAAAAATTGTTTGTTGGTTATTTGTTGCGGTCTAAATCTATCAGCTTTTCTTCCATTCATTGCCTTACGGGTCTCTTTCTCGAGAGTTTTGGTGGCTGGTAAAAAAAAAATTACCACACCAAACCGTGACCATCTCGACCCACCGTTCACAACCACTGGCTCGACTGATACCATAACAACACCAGAATCATCAGAGAGCACATCTACTTCCATTACCAAACAATTTTCTGCAATCCTCGGTGCTTCTCGTGACGTAGACGGCTGAGGCTCGCTCGAGCGCACATTTCGTGCCAGTTCGGCTACCGTTTGCCTCATTCTATACCTACGACTAGAGACCTGTAAAATTCGCGATTTCAAATCCCTATATGATAGACTCCATGATCATCTATGCACTCGTGCAAATTACATCTGCTGATTGGTCACCGACTCGTAACACCTGTTAACTGGAATGATCGTGATTCGCTAATTCTTCTGTTAAAGATTTTTCATTTGCCCAGAGTCCTTCAGATAAACTGTGGCCCAATCACTGAAGCAAAATAATGTCAAAAGTATTTGGACTCCATCCTATCGCGAAATGAATCCGTGAATTATACAGGTCTCTCTACCTACGACACTTCTCTGCATTTTTAACTGCTTCTGCTCTGGCGATTTTGCTTGTTTTCTTTCTTTTCTCAAACATAGCCCGTTTTCGCTTAGGTATTTTGCTATTAATGGCTACAAAAGCAAAGTTAGTTACTTTATAATTATTCCACTCAAGTAGCGCCACTTAGTGCTCACTCAAGAGCAAATTAAAGTATGAATCACACAAATCGGTCTATTACTCTCGGAGTCACAGCTCTCACTGACTTCACTTCGACTCTCCCCACAAACGCTCATTACGTCATCACTGCAAATGTTAACTGGGTGAGTCATACGTGACGACCACGAGCGAAGTCTGCTCCACTAAGATATATTCATTCCAACTCCGTAGCTTTCATAGTTTACGAGTTTTAAGTGGTGTCGAATCCTCAGCCGATGTGACACCCAACCCGAAATTAAAGACATTCATATTCCTGTCGGAAATTCATGTCAAAAAACGTATTGATATAACAACCTCCAAAACTTAATAATATTATTATAATTTATTTCCAATTTATTTACACTTTGTTAACAATATTCACTTAACTAACCAGGAAATTTAGCACTCACGAAAGCAAGCGTGGAAAGCAACGTTGGTCATAATGCGTATTTTTTTATGTTTTGTGTTTTGATATGCCGATGATGGACCTTCATTGGTACCAGCCACATCCCACAGGGAAATAAAGGTAGAACAGACCCTGAAACGTGGTAAAATAAATGTGCCGAATCTTAAAAACCGCAGGTAAAACGTGTTTTAAAATTTTCAGATTGAGTTTAAAGTTACATGACAGAAGACTTCAGGAAGGCACTTCTTCGTCCGCTGTTGTCCCGTTCTTGCTTTGTCACCACCCTTCTTTGATGAAAAACGAAAAAAATTGGGGAGGAATCTTGAGAAAAACGCAAAAAGACCGTCCTCTTCGGCGTGCAACGGTATCGAGCGAGAAAAAAATATCCACGGAATTTAAAATGAACAGAAACAACCGTAATCGGGAGGAGTGACTGCGAGGGACTATCTATTTTGGAGTGACTTAGTTCTGAACGTTGTCCGGCTACCGAATTATTCCTCGATGTGTGCAGTTAATGCTCCCTATATGGGCATTCACCGGATAAGACATCGAAAAATACATTCCTTGAATGGAGTCTTTGTAGACTGTAATTCATTTACTGTATACTAGGGTAAGCATTTTATACAGTTATTTTAGAAAACATCTTAGAAAAAATTCATCGTAATGAAAAATAGCTTTTGTCACGAAGTATTTAGGTAAGAAAAATATGCTAAGTAAAATATGGTGTTTTTAAGGTAAGTTTATAGTGACCTAGAAACATTATTCAACAATTACAATTAGAATACCTGTTTGTACAAAGTTTTTTTTTTGCGAAAATCCTATGAGTGATAAAACAAAACAGCGTTGACATACGGAACTTTATCTGAAGCCTGGCTAGTTTGCATTTAAAAAAAAAAAGTAACGACTTTATTCTCCTCCGCCCCTCCTTTTCTTCATTCCCACAATCCGATGTTTGGTATCTAGCAGCTCATTGTTTTAATATTTAATGTTTAATAAGGTTTAATATTTAATGTTAATATTTACAATTTGCAGTTTACAATTTAACAAGTAGCTCGGAAGACGGAAGCCGACGTAGTTACCACGAGAAGGTGCCGGTCATCCAGAACTACGAAAAATCCTTCCTTTGTTTTAGAGGTGCAGTCTTCGTCGCTAAGTCAGTAAGTTTACTGTAATCTCTAACAGTGTAGTTACAGTAGTAGTTAACAGTAGTGGTCTATATAATAGTTCCTCCTGCGCCGGGAGTAGGAGTGAGGAGCTGCAGCCAGAGGTCCGCCATCTTTAATTGATACATCACGGCCGCCATTTTGGATGACCTCGACCTTTAAAATCGATTCGAAATTTCCCTCTACGAGTGAAAGCTTTCCCGGTGTGGTCCCAAAAGAATTTCGCTGGCTATAAATGTCCGCACAGCGGTTTAATCTACAAACAAATGAAGCTCAAACCGCGCTGGGTCTGGGCCTTGTCCCTGACCTTGAACCTTGACCCTTAACACTTTAGAATTTTTTTTTTTTGTTTTTAGATTTTTTTGATATATTTTGGGCGGAATGGTTTTCTTTTTTTTTTAAAACGGAAAACTTTGAGCCTTTTTTTTAAATATAGTGTCAATTTAGGAGAATTTTGAGTCGGGTTTGAAGGTCAATATTAAAGGTAAAGGTCATCCAAGACAACGGGCGTGACGTCACACTCCTGTAGCTTTGGTCTCGGTTGTAACTGATAGTGGTGGCGGGGGGTAGGGTGGAAGGGGAACAAGCCGGGTGACGCAAGCAGTCCTTCCAAGGACGCGAGACGTGACTCATCGCGGCTTTGTCCGGCTCAAACGGATCATCTAATTTTTTTTTTTGCTCTTGGCTTGTTTCATTATAATTTTCCGGTCGCCTTGTCTCCGCCACCTGCCGCGGGTAACAACGCACTGGACTGTTTCGACTGCCACGGTCGCGAGATTCGTTCCAGCCGGTAAAACAAGAGGCTATTTTGTAAGCGTTGCCACTTCGCTGGTTTCCCTGTAAGCTTTACGTAAGAGAATTTTCCTTCAGAAAGATAAAAATAAGGAAAAAAAAATACGGTTGGCAGTGTTCGCGGAATACTGACCAGCAAAAGTGATTTATTGAATTGTGTTTATTTCTGGAAACAAAGTATCTGTGGTGTTCACAGTGGCGGAAATATACCAAAAAGAATGTATCCAGGTTTGAAATTTAAACGTACCCGAACATACCTACAGACACTGAATGCATCGAAAATCAATTTCAAGATATCAAAAGTGTACTTTTTTTAATTGGGAAATTTAATGTGTTTACTCTTTTACGTCAGTAGAATAATCGGGGGACTGTTCATGAAATAAAAATTTCAGTCAGTTAAATACGCTTCACATACCTTTCTTTGGGATTCGAACCTGGAACTCCTCATTTTCATGTAACTTGACGCTTCTGCAAAAGGCAAGAGAATGTGGGAAGAGGAGGTAAATACTCGTGTGGCAGAATAGGATTCGCACGTTGCTTAGTAAGTAACAAAATAGGAAAATCATAATTCAACATTCTCGAAAAAATTACACTTAACTTATAAATCAAGAATTAGAGAAATCGTCACATAGAAGATCATAAATTATAACCGTAACAACTTAGGAAAACACAAATAAGAACTGTCATACCTGACAGCTTAAAACGTCATAACTTAGGAAGGTAGTACATACTTAGAACTTACATGTACTTATTAGAAACTCACAACACAGAACAATAACAAGTAATAAATCGTAACTTTGAGCTATTACTAGTCAGAAACGCATAACTTATAAGATTATATTTTGAGTGTTTCTAAGTTGTATGCATCTAAGTCACTACAGTACCCCTGGCAGAACATATCACGACCGAAGTTTAATGCTTGCAGCCTATGCAGGGGCACCTACCTGAAACTACGTGTATTTGGAAGGATCCTGGTTAGGGGAGGGACCTAGGTGCGTCTCAGGCCGAAGTCCTGCTGGTATCAGCCATGCAGGGAGAAGATCGCATGCATCGTGTGCATTGTTCGGGGATTGGCCAGCCACGGCAGCGATTGATGACGTGACGTAACGGCCCTCACTCTTGATTATAGACTGTAACTAGAGACAGGTTAGACACAGTCGTGCGGGCAGCAAGTGCAGAAGGACCCAGGAGATAGAGGCTGGCGTGGACGAAGAGTCGTCCAGAGCGGGGACGCACCACAACGCCGAAATACCACAACGCCGAACGTACAATAACGCCGAAAACCATAACGCCGAATGCCAAATTGACTACAACGCTGACAGCTAGAAAACTGCTGTGTACCACAACGCCGAATTACCACAACGCCGAAATACAACTAACGCCGAAAAATGTCATTGCAGGACTGCCACAAAGGTTAGGTTAGGTAAGGTTAGGTTAGGTTAGGCTAGGTTAGGCTAGCCTAGGTTAGGTACACAAATTCATTCGGTTGTTTTTCATTTTGCTCCTGTGGCCCCCCTCCCCGCAGCAACATTTTTCGGCGTTACTGTATTTCGGCGTTGTGGTACACAGCAGTTTTCTAGCTGTCGACGTTGCGGTCAATTTGGCATTCGGCGTTATGGTATTCGGCGTTATTGTACGTTCGGCGTTGTGGTAACGAACAACCCGTCCAGAGCAGGGAAGACTCCGCCGCGCGGAGGTTTGGGAGCCTGGACTCAAGGTCTGCGGTGCTTTCGCCGGAGATGGATCGGCGCGACCTTCCGACTCGCGGCCAAGTCGGGAAGACGTCTTCAGGTCGGCGCCAGCCACTAACTCACTCGCCGGAGAACCCGGTTGCCCGAGCTGGATTCATTAAGGTTATAGAAACCCGGAAAACCGCTCAGGTTCAGTGAACTGCGGCGGGTCGGACGCCACAGTCTCCTGTGCATTCACTTTATACTGTAAATCACAGATATATATATATATATAATAGGATGTTTTGGTATGCATGACGTCGATGAACTCCGACACCGTTGGACCGATCGCCATGAAAGTTGGCACATCGATGTGTTTTTTTTTTTCGTGTAACTCTCGGCTAGATGGTGCTGCAACGCATCAGCTTCCAAACCGTTCAACCGATCACCGTGGGTAAACAGAAAATCATGGGTCATAGACATGCAAACAGTAAATGTGTGTAAATTTTTCTCTGTGTTCACCACACCGTCATATAGCGCTATTCAATTTTGCTTTAGCTCGCGGACAATATATCGCCCCGTGTTCAGCCCGGGCAAAGACGGGTACTGCAGCTATATATTGTAAATATGTACATGTACTACAACAAAAAGTGTTGGCAGTAACACTGAGTTCGGATTATTACCCTAATATTTATGTTTTGTGTTGTTCCAGTACTTCTAATAGTCAATTTTTTTTTAAGCTTTTCGCTGAATATCTTTCCAGGATTAACTGCGCACATTATAAGCACAGTAAAACCAATTGAAGTCCAATCGTTTCACATTCTATTATCTTTTGTATGGTTTAAAAAATTATGCTTGAATGAAACATCAATTTAAATATAAAGTTTTGCGTCAATTTTCGTAAGACATTTTCAGTATTAGCTCGATAAACTTATTTTAAATAATTTAAAAAAGCCATAGCCATATGTTTAAAATATTACAATTTATTTCTTGTAGTATTACAAACTAATTGTGGGAAACTAGTTTCCAAAGGAATCTTTTTTGATAAATATCATAATTTTTTTCTGTGTAACATAACTCAAAGTTTTTTTACCCTAAATCTTTCCAATAACAGGAAATTTCCTTGAATTTACGGACATCTGAAATTTACAAATACAGAGGTTTTTTTTGACCATAAACCAACAAATATCTCGGGATACGTATTAAGAAACTTTGTTGCAGCTACGCAGTTACACATTTTCACCTTAAATTCTACGAATAACATTGGTTTTTAAGCTTTATCCATGGAGCTTCGTAAACGTACAGGTGTCTTCGTAAATTTACAGGTTGTAAGGTTGCTCAAGTTTGATCATGAACTTAGAATAATCCTCCACGTTAAATTTTACCTTGTTTTCAACAAATCACTTAACTTGGAAGTCTGAATACGACATAGTTTATACGAAGCTGCAACTATCTAAAATTACGAAGAACACTTCGTTTATTTGAGGTTTATACTTCGTTGGAAAGTCTCTAAATTTACTGCGATTTTTATCAGTGTACAGAAAAAAAGCCTTCGTCTTTCTTTCACGTACATGTACAGGTTATCCCGTTCTGAATCGAAACACATGACTCGGGTGTCGTAACTACGAAGAACTTTATTTCTTCACTTGAGATATATTTGCTCGTTGAAAAATCCTTAAATTTACTGTGAGCTTCCGTCATTTGTCAATTGGCAGCTGCCTTTACGATGGACGTACATTAAAGCGGAAGTCTTCAGGAAGAGAGAACTATAAACACGCTAATTTTCCTGAGGGATTGGGGTGTAAGGGTAGGAAATCGAGGTCACTGAAACGTATGCTTGGACCTAAGACCAAAAACATAGGCCTATGATGTAGGGGGAAAAAATTTCGATTTATGGCAAAAGAGAAAAAAATCTAAAATTCAGCCTCTTCAAAAAAGAAAAAAAAATTAGAAGGAATAAAGTTTGAAGCAATATAGCTACCAACAAATCAAATTGTACAGTAAAAATATATGATTGTATTTTAAACAAGGTCAGTATATTTGTCCTTTTCAACGTGTCTGGCAATTTACGTGTGGTTAATTTTTATTGCAATCGTAAATATAGTAATTTTAAAGTATTTTAATTTTTAAAACTCGACACTTAAGGTTTATACATGAACAAAATGTAATGTTATTTTCAGAGTTTTTAGATGAATTGTTTTGTTTGGTTTCCTATACATATTGAGTTTTCTAGGCTTTAACAAATTAAAATTATTTGCATATAACTGAAGGAATTCCCTATAATAATATGTTATGAATTTTGCAAATATAATATATATTTAAAAATAAATAAAAAATAAATATTTAGAGGTTATAAACAATATTGTTAGAGCAAATGTTTGAAGATTTAGTGACACGGGGAACTTCCCAATGCCCGGTAAGCGATACAGCAAGAATACCAGAGGTCCTTAAGGGGCCTCCCTAGTAAAAATGTTTAGCGCGGTGGGCCACTGGCCACGTGCTACTGCCAGTGGTTGGGCGTGGCGATATACCTGCTCAGACTGTTTGCTTATCAGACAACACTGCGACACAGTGTGCCGCAAACTGTATTGTCATCATAGCAGTTGCGGGCCTCGTGGTCCGTATGCCAGAACAAAGCATCGAACCAAGGGCCCGCGAAGAGTTCCAGGCCGCGGATTGCCGCCCACTACCTCTTGTTTTAAAATAGAGTTTATGTGTGGATGTCTGTGAAAATATGATGCTGAGTTACTTCTATAGTGTTGTTTAACTTGTATCCTTTGGTGGGGGCGGTCGGGGCTTTAAAAACCTTCCCCCTGCTGGGGGCTATTTGTGGATAAGAAAGTGGGAAGAGGAAAAAAAAAAAAAAAAAAAAAAAAAAAAAAAGGAATGAGCTTTAGAAACGGGTTCGAGTCCCAATGTGAGCAGTTTCAGTCATACTGCCTGCCCGGTGCTCTAGTTGCCAGAGTTAACAGCCTGGATATGCAGAGAGCGTGTATGTGTGTCAGCGTTGAAAGATTGTGTAGTTTTGTCATTTTAGATTTTTTCTTTTCTTTCCCTCCTCCTCCCCTCCCTTTCCCCTTCCCTCTCCCTTCCTTCCTCTTTTCTTTTTCTTTTACTTTTGAGTCTTTCATTTCTGGGCTCTCAGAATGTGGTGATGATGTTGATGATCGGTTTCGGCGCGCGGGAGTGAAAGGCCCAGCCCCTGCTTCCAGGTATGCTTCCCGCTACTGATGTGAATTATTGTGGAGATGAGTGAAGTGACACACTGCACAGGGCGACAGCCCCGCCCAACACGACCCCTGGGAGCCCTCCCCGCGACAGGCCGCCACTCGAGTCCCTCGCACGCTCCAGGAGACCGCCGGCCATGTGGTAGCACAGCCAGTGCTCTGGCTCGCCGCTGTAGCGCACAGACTCGCGGCCGGGTTTCCCGATACGAGAGGTTAGAGTAGGCACCACCGTCCCGCCTCCCCCTGCACTCGTTGCGGTCAATGCCAGAGTCGAGGGTTCGCACACCGGTGACCCCAGATGTTCCTTTCTCGCCTTGCACTACCGGCTTGGAGCCCCCGAGAGAACTCGCGACTGTCGCACCGCGGGCGCGCGCAGGCGCCAGTACAGCCGCGGCGTGTTGAACGCCGCGCCCGCCTGCCCTGCTCGCTCTTCGAGGCACCTTTAACGACTGCGTCCTCTTAGATTTGCCTTTGTCGACCTCCTGTGGCCGCACACTTTTGACCCGCAGTGCGGAGCTCCTCGGGCAGCGTGCACTGAGTCTATTGGCTGTGGAACGATCTGTGGGTCGGTGGTGTTGCGTATCCCCTTCCCTCTCTTTCAGGCGTGAGTGCGGGGTTGGTCCCGGAGTCTGTGGTGCGTGGCTCGACCCCCGCACCGAGTCCCCACGGCCGGGAGCCGTGAGCAGCCAGCGCACGAGTCCCGCCAGTCTCCGTGGTGCGCTCAGGGTGCTGCGAGACGTGGGCGTTTGTAGCTAACGACCTCCTCCGGGTCGTAGCTCCCCAGTTCTCGAATTAGGGCGTTTCTGTGCGCCCTGGCAGTGTTGTAGAATTTTATGTTCCTATTGAGAACCATCTGTGAGATGAGGTGCATGTTTGTAAGTCTGTGCAGAGTTCGAATGCGTGTGTATCGATTCATGCCCGTGATGAGTCGCAGGGCTTGGTTTTGTGCGACCTGGAGTCGCTGGATGGTGCGGGTGGCTGCATAACCCCACACCTCGATGGCATAGAGCATTGCGGGCAGGACAACTGCTTTGTATATGCGTACTTTAAGTCTGTCCGGCAGCACTCGGCCCTTCAGTAGTGGGTAGAGTGCTCCTATTCTCTTCTTGCACTCCGCCACTCTACTGGCCACATGGTGCTGCCAGGTCAGGCGGGAATCTAGATTAAGACCCAGATATTTAGCAGTGGGGGCTAGGGGAATGTGTGTTTCAAATAGCTCAAGAGGTAGTGGCGGTTCCGGCCTGCGACGAGTGAAGATGATGGCTTGAGATTTCTCGGCGTTGGCCTTAATTCGCCATCTCTCAAGCCACCATTCGAAGAGTCGCAGGTATTCCTGCAAGTGCTGTTGAACCTGGTTGATGTCCGGGCCTGTGGCCCACAACGCAGTGTCATCAGCGAAGAGCTGGACGTGCACGTCTGGTGCTGTGGGGATGTCGGCGACATACAGGCTGTAGAGGAAAGGACTTAGCCGCGCCCCTTGCGGCACTCCACTGGAGATTAGTCGTGGCCTGGACAGCTTGCCCTCCACCTTGACACGGAAGGTCCTGCCAGCCAGAAAGCTGGACACGAGGAGGATGTAGCGGGGTGGAAAATGCAGTGATATGAGCTTGTAAATGAGCCCCTCATGCCAGACTTTGTCAAATGCCTTTTCAACATCAAGGAACACGCCCATCATGTGTTCCCGGGCATTGAAAGCATCTGTGGCCGACTCGACGATCCGTGTCAGAGGGTGTGTCGTGGAGTGAGCCTCCCGGAAGCCATATTGAAAGTCCGGGAGCACCTCGAGGGCATTGGCATGCGCCAACAGCCGACTCAAAATCACCTTTTCAGCCAGCTTGCTGAGTGAGCTCAGCAAGCTGATGGGACGGCGATTTTGTGGGAAGATTGGATTCTTGCCTGGTTTAGGCAGTGTAATGACGTGGGCCTCTTTCCAGGCGCGCGGGAAGACTCCAGTGCGCAGCACCGCATTCAAAACCCGAACCAAGAACTCCACCGCACAGGGCGGCAGTTTCTTTAGCATCAGGTTGGAAACACGGTCCGCCCCCGGGGCTCTTTGCGCCGGAAGATCCCGCATTACACGCCTAACTTCAGCGTCTGTTACATGCTCTTCGAGTTCGAGTTCAGGTGCGGATGACGTGCGGAGATGTTGGCGCACAGTGTGTTCCACCTCGTCCGTGAAGTCATCGTCCTGGGGGTCCTCATTTGGCTCGAACTGACGCTCGAGTGATTCAGCAATAGCTTCTGCCTTTGCCTCGGCCGTGTATGCCATTCCGTGCAGTCCATGAATGGCAGGAATGGCACGCCGTGCCTTAGCGCCGCGCAGTGTGCTCGCCAGCTTCCACAATCGGGCGTCAGTCCGCTCCGCTTCCTGAACATGATCCTCCCACTGGCTGATTTTGAGTCGCTGTGTTGTGCGCCTGAGCTGTGCCTTAAGCCTGTTGTAGGCTGTCTTGGCTACGGGCGCGCGAGTGCGCTGGTACTCTCGTCGTGCCGCATTCTTCACTGCGATGTGGTAGTCCAAGTCAGGATACTGGGTGCGCTGTACCTCGCGCCTGGTGAGGTGCATCGTCGCGTCTCGTGCGGCTGTGTGAAGTGTGTTTGTGAAGCACTCTACAGCCGCCTCTACATCGTCTGGGGTCTCTATGGCATTGTCTGGGAACAGTATATCCTCTAGAGTGTAAGTGTATTCTGTCCAGTTTGTCACTGAGTATTTTATTTCGGCCCTGGGTTGCACATCAGCACGAAGCTGCATCTCGCACAGAACAGGGTTGTGGTCGGAGTCTAGTTCGTCTAGTGATGTCAGAGTAAACTGGTGTCTAGCGTCATTTGTCAGAACCACATCCAGTACGTCCCCCGGCCCCCCCGCATAGGGAAAGTGCGTAGGGAGTTCCGGGGCACGAACCAAGTAATTTTTTTCCGCTGCATAAGTCGCTAGTCGTCTGCCTACTGGGGAGGTAATGCGCGAGTGCCAGTCAATGTGTTTGGCATTTAAGTCGCCTGCCATAAAAAAGTGAGGACAGTGACTCGCGACCATGTCAAGGTCGTCTTCATAAAAACGTTTACTGGGGGACCTGTATGCCGCGGCCACTAGGAAGTCCCCTGCTCGTGTCGGCAACACAACCGCGAGGCTTTCCAGTGTTTGAAGGTTTGTAAATGTGACGGGATAGTGATGCAGCCCGCGCTTTATGAGCACGGCTGTACCTCGGCCTGAGTCGTCCCTATAAATTATATAGCCAGGGACGCTCAGGCGCTGCGTGGATGATAGAACCGTTTCATTAATTAGTGCAATTGAAATTCCATATGTTATCAACACTTGTTTGAACTCGTGCATTTGTGGTCGCAGTCCGTTAGCGTTCCAGTATAGTATGTTGAATGTCTCGTCAGTCCCGTCAGTCGTGTCTGTCATAGAGTTAGATCAAGTACTCAGACATGGCCTGCAGGAACACCATCTTGCGCTGCGTCGGGTCTGTAACCGAACGCATAGCAATCAGGTGTGGTTGAAAGATGTGCAGCATCCTCGGAAGATCCATCTCTCGCAGAAATGCAAACAGCTCTCCCAGGGACGCTGTGTTCGGATTTTGAGGCGGCTGTGAGTGTACCGTGTGCGTTAGGGAACTGGCTTCATGCGCCGGGGCTGCAGGCGGAGTGGGACTGGCAGCATTGGCAAGAGGTGGGGGTGGGGGATGTTGGTAGCCCTGGACTACCTGCTGCTCGCTCTGCATGTTATCCTGCTGAGCTGCATGCCGCGGTTTGGAAGCATTGGCGAGGGGTGGGGGTGGGGGTTGTTGGCAGCCCTGGACTACCTGCTTCTCGCTGTGGGCGCTTTCCTGCTTAGCTGCATGCCGCGGTTTCGACAAACCAGGCCAAGATTTCTCCACCTGCTCCGTTAGGGTTGGTGGTTGGGGAGGGGGTGCGCTCTGCTGTTTCGCGGGTGGTTGGTTTTCCTGTCGGCCATGGTTGCTCTGCACCGCGCGCCCTGTGCTTCCTCCAGCCCCTGCCAACACCATTGTTTGAGTCACTGTCGGTGCAGGAAGGAACCTTTTAGCATGATGCTTTGGTCTGGAAGTCGCAGAGTACCCTTGAGGGGGAGGAGGAGGCCCGGGGGCTGGCTGTTGCTGCTCCCCCACCCCCCTCATCTCACGGTCCCCAACCCCTGCTGGCACTGTACTAGGCTGGCTCGATTTATGTCCATGAGTCGGCGGATCCTGGGCTTGAACTCTGCCCGAGGTGCCTCTCTGAAGCTCCAGGCGCCGAGGGCATTGTTTGTAGTTTGCTGTGTGAGGACCTTCGCACAGGCAGCATTTAGGCGGCGTCAATGGATCTTTGGTGCAGGCTGCAGTGGCGTGCGCCCCTGCACACTTCACACATCGCGCTGGCCAGTTACAATTGTTTTTTGTGTGCTCATAGCGCTGGCATCTGTGGCACTGGGCGATCTGCGGCGTTCTTGGACTATAGGGGACTATTTTGCATCGCAGATGTCCAACCCGGTGTATCGCGAACAGAGGCTGCACATCAGTTCCTGGGGCCAGGTGCAGTATGTATACTGAGGTGGGCAGGATATGTCGCTGGTTAGATGCACCATCTGTGCGCGCCTGTGCGATCTGCTCGCACCTGATGGCTGGTATTTCATCGTCCACAAAGGCCTGGAGGAGCTCTGTGGCTTTCACACTAGGTGGAACCTCGCGGACGCAGACGCGCGCCGACTTCTCTCTGTCTGTGCTGTACCAGTGCGCCGCGAAGTCCGATCGGCGCACCCAGTCTCTTATAGCCTCGAAGTCCCCTACCGTACAGAATTTTAGCCGCAGCATGCGGCCCCGGGTATATCCTATAGTGAAGTCTGCCCTGCACTTCTCCTTGCATACTTGTGCAAGTTTAAGGTACAGCGAGGCATCCTGCACTACCATCTCGTACCACCGGCGACGTCGCGCGCTTGGCTTTGTCTGGGTGGTATTTTGGGTCACCTTGGTCGGGGCTGGGGCCGTGTTGATTTTATCTACAGCAGTAGTGTTTTTACGTCTTTTGGCATTTTTAACGAGGATGAACTCTCCTTCGTCATCGGGTGCATTGGCCGGCAGATCTGGATTTACTGGGGGACGATCTGTGGGAGTCCGCTCCCCTCCCGACTCCCCAGGATAGCTGGTAGTGCCGGTCCCTGATGAACTCTCTGCCGGCAGGCCGAGGAAGGCGGGCTGAACTGCGTTGGCAGGTTGGAATTTTGCAGACTTCTCAGATCCGTTCGCTGAGGCGAGGGTTGGAGGCCCTGGCTCTGAGAGGAGCTTAGCTGCTTCTCCTGCAAGGATTACAGGTGGGGTGAGATTTGATGAAACGGGGGAACCTCTTTCTGGATTTTCAGAGACTGTCTGCTCCATGGGAAGGGCGGAGGAGGCGGGCTCGGGGCTGAAGCTTGGTAGAGGTGCGGCGAAAGCCGCACTCAGGCGTACTTGTTCATCCTCACTCTGGGACCAGGTGGTGAGATCGAGTACGTGCATGTCATCTGACTCAGACCCACTCAGAGACTCGTCGTCACTGGACCCAGCCGAGTCTCGGGGCGGACTAGCCGCGTCCGGAGCTCGGAATGGTTTCCCCTTTTTGCGCATCCCGCCGAGATCCTGTTACACAGGAACCTCGGGGGCGGGGGGCGGTAGTGTCGCGCCGCCGGGCCAGCTGCCTGCGACTGACTCACCTCTACCAACTGCTCTCTGCTCACTGCTGCACGGGGGGAGGGGAGGTGGTATGCCACCTCTACCCTTCCTCAGGTACCTGGCTGATCCTTCGCACGCGGAGCTCGTCTGATAAACGCGACCTGCTCGCCCGAGTGCCAGACAGGAACTCCTGGGCCGACCCCGACGCCCGATCAGTCAATACAGGGCGATATACCTGAGCCTGTCGCCTGCGCCGCGGTGGAGGGGGGAGAGGGCGTTTCAGCGAGGGGGGCGGAATAATGGGAGGGTTGTCATTGTGTGGAGTCCATTTACTACTTATACCTGCGTTATCTGCGAACAAGATCGTGGCAAGAAAGGTGACTGTTTTTCCCTTTCGCTACATTCAACCAAAATGATAATGTTCTCGCATTGCCTTGCTTGCTTTCTGACAGTGTTTATTAACTTGAAACATTAAATTAGTGTTGCGATCCAGTCCATATCCATGAAATGCAAACAATCGTCAATTCTGTTTAAAACATTTATTTTTATTTTTTAATTATGTTCTACATAATTAAGAGATTTACATATATTACAAAAAATTGTCACCAAAAATTGATGCGTTAGCTTGTGTTTACAGAAAAAAAATTGTAAAAATTGTTATAATTAAAAAAAATTTACGACATTATACTTTATAACTGACATTTGTGTGATGAATGGTTTTGCACGAACATTATGCTTTCATTCATAAAAGTCTTCCGCACCGCGACGAGAAATCACGTCCTACTAATAGATTGAGTAATAAAACTGGGAATAAAATGATGAAAATAATATTAAATATTTTTACTCTTAGACACAAATCAACTTTTGAAATCGCAATAACGACAAACAAATTTTTAACTTACTTCCTGAAGAAAAAGTGCATGTCAAACTCACTTTAAAATTCTGTAGAGAAAAAAATGTCAGGAACAAACAAGTGTTCCCACCAACGACACATCGTCATCTTTGTATTCTAGGATTCACGTCGTATTTAGTTACACTAAATATTACAGCATATTATTATTTTCTGGCACTTATTACATGTTTAGCATTTTATTTTTTTTAATATTTTTTAATGACTTTAACGTTGCATAATATGATGAATAAATATACACGAATGAACTGGAATCCCGTTCCGAGACTGTTTACGAGCAGTGTAAATTACTTAGCTGTTGCAACAGCGGCCTACAGGTGGATTCAGACTGCAAGCTTATAGTCAGTCATGCTGAATCCACCTGAGTTCAGATTTTATCGAAGACAAGTGCGGGTGGTATGTAAGAACTCAGTGTGAACTGACTGTTGTGCTCAAGGTGTCAGTGAAATGTATAGCTGGAATCACGGGCGAAAATCTGTAGGATTCCCATGAGGCCCGCGCGATAACGTGAATATTTTGCAAATGCAAGCGGGCCCCCTCCGATGGGCTTTTTTATTTCAGGGAGGTTCGGGCCACCCTGAGATTCTCCCCTCCTCCCGGAATGTACACATGCAGCTGGAATTAATTTTTAGCCAAGTACGTCATTTGGTGCTGTATTTAGGCTGTCAAAGAAGATACGAAATATGGCTGCTTTGATAATTGACGATAACTCCTTTTTATTGTGAAATAGTACCCATCTACAACGAAATCCCTAAATATATCACCACTACTGTTGGGGATTTTCTATACAAACTATCAAAATAATTTTGGTTTCGTCACTGTCACTAGCTGTTATTTTATCATACGAAAACATGTATGTTTTGTGTATTAATTTACGGTATTCATCTCTGTCAAAAAGAAATCTTTTTCGATAATAAAGTGTAAGCAAGGTAGAATATAAGACTAATTTTAAAATAAAAATTGAATAAAGTATTTTTTGCTTGCAGTAGTTCAAATTTTTGAATTAATTTAGTTGTTTGTTAAAAAAAACCTTCTAAAATCAAAGAAACTACCTACTTCCTAAATAGATAAATAGCGCTTTAAGAGTTCACACGCTTTTATTAATATTTAAACGCCAACATTTCAAATGTATGTTTCACATAATGATAAAATCTTATCTATTTTCATGGTTATGCCTAATGGAAATAATACACAATTCGTCATATATGTTTTTTATGCTTTTCATAACTACTCTACACATGAGCAAATTTCATTATACATAAAACTAAGGAACTCTGCATTACATTTTAAATCTGTGTACGACACTAACAGAAATTGAAGCATAAAATAACATTTTTATTTTTTAATTAATAAGTATTTCATCAACGTGAGCTATGCTTTCATCTCAATGAAGCCACGCTACATAGAGGAAGTGCACATGTATTCAGACATAACAACAGACCCTCCGGATCACAGAGTAAACGAATGAATGGAATTCATAGCATTACCAGGGTTTTAAGACATATTTTCGCTTCTACTCAATCGCAACATCTCACTTAGCATGTATAATGATATGGTTTCAGTAAACATAACATAAAACATATTCGCCCCATGTACAGTAGAGGAAACTAAAATGTTTGGAACACTGTAAACTAATTGTATTGTCATTTCTGTAGTCGCTCAAAGCGGCAAACTATGTATTATTGTTCAATAAAACGAAATATTAAAACAAAAAAAAAAACAATAACATTACGTTCAGACAATTCGTTACGTGAAGTGAATGTAATAAAATACACAAGACAGTTTCTTCAAAATACACACACCATTACCAAAACACAATCCCATAAAAATCATATAATATTCCATGTCGACTTAAAATTATTATCTATTATTCACCATGATAATTTCTTGCGGGTAGCCAGCAGCAAATGGACACAATTTTTATTCATTTAAATTAACTTTGACCAAACTTGTAAAGCCTGGCATGAGCAAAGTAAGCTAATTCACAATTTTATTTTGCGTCACAATATTAAACATCAACTAGTAATGAATTAAGACTTTGCTTCACTTGGTAGAACATCGAATATAGTCATCTCCAGGTATTAAACTGAATTTTGAAAGAGGGACTCAAGTTTATGAACAAGTTGTTGACTTTCCTGATGATCCATCGACAGTTCGTAAACGGTCTCATCGTCGGGATGTCGAGCTTGGGACCTTTTTCCTCACCATAGACCCGTGGTCTGTTCTACCATTCGCACAGCTATCCCAACCTATACTAATAGCCGAGTGCTACTACTCCCGTTGCTTCTATCATGGAGCTCGCCCGCAGTCGTACTTCCTTATCCAGCCTGCGTAATACACGCGTCCTACCTGCTAGCCGCCAAGAACGCGTCCATTTGTGAAAAAGCCTCACCCGCTAACAAATACTAACTCATTAATTACAATATGCAAAACATAAAAACATTACATATGCGATAAAACAAAATTTTCTGCTGTCATAAGCCGAAGAAAAAGAATCAAGTTGAAATACCTATAACATAGACAGATAAATCTAAAATAGAGTTATCGATAGTAATGTTTTAATAAACAGAATAATGTATGTCATATTACACTAAATACGTGTTCTTACTAACAACCGAATTTAAAAATAATATAAATTACTTTCTTTTTCTTTTTCAACCATAACCGCATAGACGAAACAATACTTTTGATAAAACATTTTGTATAACTATACGACAGGACTAAAAGTACATTGTATGTAATAAGTATTTTCTTATAGGAACTAATGCTGCAGAATATACGAATATATTCAAATGCATATATTGTCGAATTTATTTGGCAATATGCATGTACAAAAGATAGAATTTGAAATGAATTATCTGTTTTTAACTACAAATATAATTTTATCATATCTCACTTTCATTCAAACTTCAGAGTGTCATTTTCAACAACAAAATAGCCACAACTTCACTTAAAAATATTTTAACTTGATACTTATATTGTATAACTTTTGATGAAATTAAATGTTAAGAGTTTCATTTAAGTTCGAAAGGAAACATAAATATAACGTTCAAAATAAATAACAAACGTTTTTTTCTAGTTAGGAGTTCCGCGTCATGCAAATAAAGGAAAGTTAAACTTTTCAGTATACGGCTGCAATAATTATAGAGGTAAATGCTATTTATTCATTACTTTTAATTCCCGTTTGAAGAAGAATAAATCGAAAAGTGCTATACCGAAAGTATAAAGTTGAAGTTCAATATTGCTTGTCAAGTAAGTTCAAGATCAAAATAAAAAAGAAGAAAATTTGTTTTCTTGAATCTACTTTTTTCAGAAAAGTATACATACATACAATATTTTTTTAGTTAATTAATTTTTTCATGCGAAAAAATATTTAATTGTTAAAATCACGAGAATCACGTTTATGTATTCTAAAAGCTTATGTTAAAAATCGACTATATGCTATTCAATTTGCCCAAAAATTTTACTGCAATAGGAGAGCATTGCAAAAAACACAATTTAACTAATAGGTATTATCACAATAAGATATGTTCATAAACTATATTAAAGGGAAACAAATATTTATCATTTAATGATATGAAACTTTTTCCTTTGAGGTAAAAATTGAGGTTTATTTAATGTAATAAGTAAATCCTCTCATAAAATTTACTGAAACTAATATTCTTCATTGTCCGTCATATTATGATCCCAAACAGTTTAAATCAACTGAAACATGAAATAAAATAGTAAGGTTAACCATGAGGTGTGAAAGAAATTAGAGATTGCTTTGTAAAAAGTGTTAAAAATTTCTCATGAAATATTGTGATTATTATGTTCGTACATAATGTAATAAACACATTCAATACATGAAATTCAACACATAGGTACTTTGTCTTGCAAGTTATTAAACATACCTATATTTTAAAAACACATGTGCGTATCTAAGTCGAATTGTTATGTAATACATGATGAACAATAACATTACCAACACAACTTCCCTTCCAAATAACTTTCACCCAAAGATAAGGCCGCGGACAAATTATACACACTGGTCGCACGAGGAGCTGAAATAAGTCTTATAAGAAAGCCGGCCGGAGTAATTCTTTTCAAGCCAAAGCTGAAAGTAATGGATGTTGTTTGTCTAAAGCAGGCAGTGAAATGCATTACAAGTTTACAGAATAGCCATATAAGATCTTTGACGCTTCTTATCCCGTCAGTGGACTGTACGCGAAGAACCAACTGCATCATGGCCCGCCGCCAGTTATATACTTGTAAACGATGGTTTGTATACTTATGTATGTTGCCGACATCGATAGGTATTATTTGGCAGCTCGATGTGGATTCATTCGAACACGTTTGCGCTAAACACGACATATTTTTACATAAGAGTGACATCGCGCACTGAAAAAAGTTGCAGGTCTGTAATGCAACAGTGATACAAATATTACATAGTTCGAATATTTTCTGGAGCACGACATTCACTTTGGGTAATGCTAAGCTACTTGATAGGTACACTTTACCCGCTTTAAAAGTGATAACTTAAAAAAAAGTGTACAGGGAAGCAGACTCTGCCATATGTTTATTGCTGTTGTATTTGTCAAAAACCTACTAAGTTCAATACGGCCTGTAAGTAGAACCCATGTTTTTTTACGACTTGTGTACAAGCTGTGGTTGTAAAGCGAATTTATATTCTTAGTTAACTAACGTCTATCCTAACAAATTTGGAATAAGGTTACCTTAATTTTTTTTCTAGAACGAAAATATCTGGAAATAAAAATCAAGGAAAAAAGCATGAAAGATTACGGAATTTTTTTTTTCAACAACAAATAATTTATGGTTTAACTGCTTTGTGTACTATATAAAAACATAACAAGCTTTCAAAATTTTACAATTTTTTTGATTATCTTTATAGTTATGTTTTGTTTTAACTCATAAATATTTAAGTTGATTGCCAACGTCACGAGTGTACAATAATTTATTTCACACCGCTCCGGGTTGCAGGTAAAGTAACAGGCGTGAAATTTGATCAGAAACGCGTTCTATTTATTCAGGCCCTTTAATTGGGCGTGACGTACCATGTGCCAAATATGTTATAATTATAAGTAGGTGAAGTATTAAACAAAAAGAACTTGAATGCAAAATAATGCATCTAACAAAAATAATTTGCAAGGTTCTTTCGTGGATGTTGTAATGTATGGGCAATATTTACTTAATTTTGGTTTTTGGATAAATTAATTATTGTGGTTAGTAAAATTTTAATAATTTTGTGTAATTGCTGCAAAAAATTTATTTCCTGCCCGTATTAATTAATCGAGCTGTAGAAATAAGTTTATATGAAAATTTACGTAATCTTCATTAAACATTGCCACTATTTATACTTTTTAACTTCAAAATGGTTTTTGAATTTCGTAATTAATAACGTACCATCCATAATTACATATGTGAGCGATCGGTCACTGACCTCATCTTCAATACTCCTCGTGACTCCTGCGCCAGGAGGAACATAATTATACTTCTGACTATACTTCTGACTAGCTTATTTAATATAGATCTTCCCTAGTTTTTATTTTTTATTTATCATTCCATGAACATTTTTAAAACAGAGAAGACCATCAGATATATATCTAACCAAAAAGCATAGAAAAATGACATTTAGTTTTCAAAATATGATTTTTCATTTAGTTTAATATACATTTTATATAAACCTGCATTTTTAAGTATGAAAACTATTGTAAATAGTTAACCATTTGGTTAATACCAGTATAAATTTTTCTTCAGCGTTGTAAGAAGTGTAAAATCATTTTGGAAAACTAAAATAATTTAAAAAAATATTGGGTAGTATAATAATTGTTTTTTGAATATTTATTAAAAATAGAAGGAAAACACTGAAGTGTATGTTCATGTTAAAAGTTAAATATAAATTTTGTCGAATTAGCTAGCGAGACTGTAAAGTCACCAATAAATAGTTTGTACGACAACTTTCAATGTGTTGATTGATCAGTTTCAATACTTTATTTCGTAATACATGATCTAGTATTGTAAGCTTTAGGATATTAGTAGTTTAAAAAAAAAGCGATGTTTTAGAGATACACGAATATACACACAGAGTAAGTCGAGCACATAGTACTGTGGCGAGGTACACTAAAAGCAATTCTGAGAATTTCTTTCGGTCAGGGGATTATCTTACCTTTGCGGTTGTGGGTTGTCTCCCTCTCACGCACGCACGCACACACAGGTAGCCTGCCTCACCTCCGGGCCAGGGTCCACCACCACGCTACCTGAGCGGTGGGCGGCGAGCTGGCTTCGCCGAGCGGCAGCACGAGACGGTGGAAAACTTTCAGGATTTGCAGAAATTGCGGAAACGAAATCTCGGAATTTAAAGCGATGACTATATGTTTTAAATACATGAATTTCTTCAGAAAAAAATTATCTTTTTGGCTAAACTTGTACTTTTTTTCTGTCATTATCCTAAGCAGTATAAAATGGCCCCAAAGTTGGACAAGTTGGTGATTTTTTATTTCATATTTTGATAGAAAAAAACAAAAATGTAAACGTATACAGACAATTCGTGTAGTATCTTCTCGTGGGTGAAAATTTTTCAGATTCGTAGTGTCGATCAATAAAGTCCCATCATTATTTAAAAAACATAGTGTTCCGCTAACTTCTGAAGCTACTAGGGAGGCCCCTTAAGACCAGGATACACCTGATCTCTCCGGACACTTGCCTCGCCCTAGCGACCGGCTCGGCCTGGTTCACACTGGTTCACACTGGTTCACACATCCTCACAGCAGTCTCCCCCCTCGGGAACAGTTAACAGAAGCAGCGTCAGCTCCGAGACTTGGCTGTCAACGGGCTTATCTGTCAGCCGGTTTGTGGCCTTACTCGCCGCTTTCCGTGCGGAATGGCTACCCTCTAGCGTGTTTTACAAGACATCACAAAAAAGATAAATTAAAATAGAAGAAAATAATTAACTTAAAAACATTTAGTTTTTTTTATGGGAATGAAGTTTACTACATGTAACTTGAGAATATCATTCTTGAGACGTGTATTCCAAACAGGGTTTGGCAACACTGTAACTTTTTTAATGGAACAGAAATTCTCATTTAAAATTACAGATATTTGTACATTTGTACATTTATATGAAATCAATAGGGACCGGAAAAATTCGCTGGTTCAATGACCTCTAGGATGAACATTATAGTTCTACGCACACTCGGTCAAATGTCACCCTCTCATTGGCTGCTGTCTTGTGAAGGTGTCCCAATGTGGCGGCCTGTGATTCGACACAGCTTCGGTTGAGTGTTTCTCACTGGCCCGGAGTCGTCCAGGTGAGTTGTGAGCCAATAGCAGAGGCAGCACTGAGTTATAACTATTTGAATTTTAGGCTGTCGTGAAATGAATCCGCGAATTTTTCCGGTCTCTGGAAATCAACAGTATCACTACAAAATTCTGTTTGCAGTAATATTGGGTTCGGATTCTTGCCCGGGCCTTTATCCTTCGTGTTGTCCCAGTACCTCCAACTGTTAAAGTTACTTGCAAATCGTTCCCCGAGTAGCTTCCCAGTATTAACTGCGCACATTTATAAGCACATTAGAACAAAGATGCCTAATTATTTAATATTCGATTATCATCTCTGTGGTTTGAAAATATTATGCTTGAATGAAACATCAATTAAAATTTAAAAAATATGTTCCAATTTTCGTAAGAAAAGGTAAAGATGCAATAATAATAATAGCAATGTGTTATCCAAAGTTACAGTATCTTTCGAGTAGTGTTTTGAACTATTTTTTGGCAACTGGTTTTCAAAGAAATATTTTGTAAAAGTACAAATATTTTATTTTTTTTCTTTCAATACATGCATTACCACACGGACACTCCCTTAACCGGCCGTTCGTCAGCTGATTGTCTTCGCCGTGTTTGTACGAGACACAAAACCTTGGGCGAAGTGTATTGTTTGCACTTTGGGAGCATTTTTAAAGAACTGGGGTTTTTGTGTTTATGACGGAAATTCTAATTCATACCTACTTATCGACCAAACTTCAACTGGGGTCAAGAAAAATTTCCTCAATGTTTTGAGTCCTGCATTTTGGTCATGGCGAGGTAGCAAGTGACGTCAGCTGGTCACAGCAAGACATCTCTCGACAGTTCCTATCTTCTGGTTGCAAACATTAAATTATCAGAAGTAGTATAGGAATGACGGGCCGAGCGCAGGGTCCAGGGTGAGGAGCGAGGAGCTGACCAAGCTCTGACGTCACGACCATCTCTGACGTCACGGCGGCCATCTTGTATGAGTGTAACGGGACACAGCGTAACGGGACATAACCTAACAGGACAAGTAGATCACGGCGGCCATTTTGGATCCGCCATATTGGATCCGCCATTTTGGATGACGTCATTGTGTTCTCGAAAATTCCGGCGATGTGTTTTCTGTCATATTGGATGATGACGTCACCGTTGCAATTTTGGTTACGGCCGCCATCTTTAACTTTTTTATTTATTATCCGATTTTAATGAAATTTTTTTTAAAAATTATAAAAAAATTAAATAATAAAATTTTAATAAGTTATTTATAAAAATCATACATTAACGACACGGAGCTCGGAGTCCTCAGTTCGAACCCGACTAGTGCAAAAAAAATAAAAATGGCGACCGATCTTCCCCCCGTGGTGACTTTTGGCAGACTGACTCCCACCACTTTTCTTAAAGCATATATATCGTCACCTAGTATGACGTCATGTCCGCCATCTTGTCTACGTTGCTGGAGACCACCATCTTGTTTTCGTCGGCGAGAGTGCGCTGACGCCATGTTAGTTTAGTTCTTATCCGCTAGAGTGCAGTAATCATTTATTACTGTGACACCCGCCATCTTGAAATTTGGACACCATCTTGAAAATCCGTAATTATTTAGCTAGAAATTCGGGAAAAGTTCCAAAATTCATTAAATAAAGCACTCATTAATTTACATATTGATTCGATCCGCTCCTGTCCTTGGTTCGATACCCGATCGATGCAATAATGGTTAATCTTATTTAAAAAATAATAATTTCAATAAACCATGTTCAACATTCGTAAAGAGACTCTAAATCCTCTACGACCACCATCCTATCAGACGTCAAGACCACCATATTGGAAATGTGTAATTTTAATGCTAGAGATTCGAGAAAAAGTTCAAAATTCATTAAATAAATTTTTAATCCATTTAATGATTGATTAGATCGACTAAGATCCTTGGTTCGATCCCTGGCCGATACAAAACAACTTTAATTTAAAAAAATACTAAAAAAGTGTTAGGTTTGAGAAAATAAAAACACCACAAGCTCTTTTAAAAAAATTAATTACATAAATTCAATACACTACTACAAGTACAAAAAAAAAACACTTACAAATACCAAAGCCTTTTGGATTCCTCGTTTCAAACAGTCTTCTTATTGTACGGACTAAGCCTTTTACATGACTTTAAATGTCTATCCGATCCGTTCATTACCGCAGCCAGAGACGGACTGAAGTTCATATCACTTATATAGTCTCATTAGCCGGTACAACACATGAGTCAAATCAATAACCATGTTCATTATACGTCTCGGAGCATTTTTTATAATGAAGATGTAAGCTATCAAGACGTGAAATTAGTTTTTTGCATTTATTGCACTGAAATTGTATTCTTTTAACATTATTAGAACAACTGCTTCTTTCATGTCTGCGAGCATTTGAGGTGATAGTAAATGATGCGTCACAGTATTTGCACTGACGCAATGTACGCTCTTCATTAATTGAAGTATTCAATGCTGATGAAACTTCGGATGATGGTGGAACAGCACATATCGAAGTCTCCTCCAGTGTTGTCAGAGGCGTTGCCAACGGGATCTGCTCCAACATCGTCGGCGCCGACGTCATGGTTCCCGTCGTCGATGGTACATCCTCCATCGAGTACGACGTTAAAGTCGGCAAAGATGCCATCGAAGTCTCAAGAACAAGCAATTACACGTCTTATGCACCAGAAGAAACAAACTAGGTGATCCGTACACCGTCGACGTCAGTAACAAAACTGAGCGTCCTGCTGTCTAGGACTCGCTTATATACATGCACCGTATGGAATAATACGCTAGTCAAACCAAGAACATTTTACTAAAATACTAGAGTCAAAACAACATTAAAAAAATAGAAGCACCATCAAAAAAAAAGGAAGCACACTTGGAAGCACCTTCAAAAAAGGAAAAAAAAATTGGAAGCACCATCAAAAAAAGGAAGCACACTTGGAAGCACCTTCAAAAAAGGAAAAAAAAATTGGAAGCACCGACTACGAAAAGGCAGCACATTTGGAAGCACCGCCTACGAAAAGGCAGCACATTTGGCAGCACCGACAACGAAAAGGCAGCACATTTGGCAGCACCGACAACGAAAAGGCAGCACATTTGGAAGCACCGACAACGCAAAGGCAGCACATTTGGAAGCACCGACTACGAAAAGGCAGCACATTTGGAAGCACCGCCTACGAAAAGGCAGCACATTTGGAAGCACCGACTACGAAAAGGCAGCACATTTGGAAGCACCGCCTACGAAAAGGCAGCACATTTGGAAGCACCGACTACGAAAAGGCAGCACATTTGGAAGCACCGCCTACGAAAAGGCAGCACATTTGGCAGCACCGACAACGAAAAGGCAGCACATTTGGCAGCACCGCCTACGAAAAGGCAGCACATTTGGAAGCACCGACAACGAAAAGGCAGCACATTTGGAAGCACCGACAACGAAAAGGCAGCACATTTGGAAGCACCGACTACGAAAAGGCAGCACATTTGGAAGCACCGACAACGAGAAGGCAGCACATTTGGAAGCACCGACAACGAAAAGGCAGCACATTTGGAAGCACCATCATCGAAAAGGCAGCACATTTGGAAGCACCGACTACGAAAAGGCAGCACATTTGGAAGCACCGACAACGAAAAGACAGCACATTTGGAAGCACCGACAACGAAAAGGCAGCACATTTGGAAGCACCGACAACGAAAAGGCAGCACATTTGGAAGCACCATCATCGAAAAGGCAGCACATTTGGAAGCTCCATCAACAAAACAAAAGGCAAAAAGGAAGCACAAGTTACGAGATCTAAGTCTTAGAAATCAGAATACAAGAAATAAAAACATTAAATTCTTATAATTTAAATTGTTCATTTTATTGCTTTACATTATACAAATGCAAGTAAAACAAGCCATTATTGTATGTAGCCAGCATTCCTAAGTTCCTTGAGTATGAAGGATATTTCTTTGATGCACGAATAGTTTCTTGCACAAAGCGAACCATGTAGAAGTCTTAACCGGTCAACCAATATGTTTGGATCATTCCATGATGTGTAATCAATCTCTTCTACCACCATCTTTCTTGCACCTTTATAAATATTATGATCTCTGGTGTCTTCCGTTTTACCACCAACCTCAGGGTAACTTTCATGTTTGAGACGGTGATCATCACAAGCTTGATCAGATTTATTTAATATATCACGTCGTATCCACCGTTTCGGTCTCAGGACACCGCCACATTCTTCGATCTTGGCAGCTTTAGGTGCTTCATCATAGTCTATGTCTTTGTCAACAGCCTCAGAGTCACTGTAACAATCACCGTAGAAGGAATCGTCTTCACCCAATTTTCCGTAATATTTCGATGTTGATGATGTTGAAGCGTCTTCATCGTCTTCATGCTTCCTTTTTAGGAGTCCATCATTTTTACAAAGTAGGAAAGATCTACTTGAATTCGGCTGGAATATATTCTCACTTTTCACGTTAAGGATTCTTCCATTGTCTTCATTCTTCCGTAAATCATCAACCTCCTTCAATTTAAGTTCTTTGTCGAGATCGGAAGAGCCAAGAAAATTATTGTGGTAATGCAGATCACTCTTCCTTAGGATGGTAGATTCATCGTTGTCCTCTAGCTTGTACGCAGGCTTGGCGCTACAAGTTCTTCCATGTCTTTTTAGGCTCTCTCTCCGCGTAAACGACTTGCTACATCGAACACAACTTATCATATTGCGCAGTGGATTTTTAACACAGTCATTCTTCTCGTGTTGTCTTTTATTCTTTCTCAAGATAAAATCTTTACTGCAAAACTTACAACTATGTTCTTTCGATACAGCGTCAGATCCCAAATCAGAATTCATATTAGTTACTGAGACTAATGCCAGATACCAATTGAGTATTTTAAATTAGATTCAATACTTAAATAGAAATTTTTTCATATTTCATCAGCGAGAATTAATATATCTCCTGCAAAAGTACTTTATGCATGTAGTTCTGCTTTTCAACAACAGATGTCGCCACATGTTGCTTGCAGGTAAATAATATTTAGTTATTTTATGCGGGATGCGGGATGCTCACTAACGATCGCAAAAGAAGGATGGCTTCGCTAGACTCCAAGGAAAAGGAAGTTCGTCTTGCATGTTGGTGCTCCACAGATGTCTCATGGCATAATATTAATTTGACTGAGTAATGATATGTGTTAATTCCACCTTATAAAAATATTGCAAGTTTTGATTTAGTAGCAGAAATTATCGAATTAAATGTAACTCCAAATAAAATGACATGTCTCATTAGACAAAAAAAAATCCATGCAGAGAGCGGTTTTCTCCGTGTGCTTCCGATTATTCTTGTCAATATTATGGTGGTTTTCTCCGTGTGCTCCTGAATATTCTTGTCAATATTTTGATGGTTTTCTCGTGTTCTTGCAATCATTCCTGTGGTTTCTTCAAGTGTTTCTGACTATTCTGAGAAACCGCTCTCTGCATGGATTTTTTTTTGTCTAATGAGACATGTCATTTTATTTGGAGTTACATTTAATTCGATAATTTCTGCTACTAAATCAAAACTTGCAATATTTTTATAAGGTGGAATTAACACATATCATTACTCAGTCAAATTAATATTATGCCATGAGACATCTGTGGAGCACCAACATGCAAGACGAACTTCCTTTTCCTTGGAGTCTAGCGAAGCCATCCTTCTTTTGCGATCGTTAGTGAGCATCCCGCATCCCGCATAAAATAACTAAATATTATTTACCTGCAAGCAACATGTGGCGACATCTGTTGTTGAAAAGCAGAACTACATGCATAAAGTACTTTTGCAGGAGATATATTAATTCTCGCTGATGAAATATGAAAAAATTTCTATTTAAGTATTGAATCTAATTTAAAACACTCAATTGGTATCTGGCATTAGTCTCAGTAACTAATATGAATTCTGATTTGGGATCTGACGCTGTATCGAAAGAACATAGGTGTAAGTTTTGCAGTAAAGATTTTATCTTGAGAAAGAATAAAAGACAACACGAGAAGAATGACTGTGTTAAAAATCCACTGCGCAATATGATAAGTTGTGTTCGATGTAGCAAGTCGTTTACGCGGAGAGAGAGCCTAAAAAGACATGGCAGAACTTGTAGCGCCAAGCCTGCGTACAAGCTAGAGGACAACGTTGAATCTACCATCCTAAGGAAGAGTGATCTGCATTACCACAATAATTTTCTTGGCTCTTCCGATCTCGACAAAGAACTTAAATTGAAGGAGGTTAATGATTTACGGAAGAATGAAGACAATGGAAGAATCCTTAACGTGAAAAGTGAGAATATATTCCAGCCGAATTCAAGTAGATCTTTCCTACTTTGTAAAAATGATGGACTCCTAAAAAGGAAGCATGAAGACGATGAAGACGCTTCAACATCATCAACATCGAAATATTACGGAAAATTGGGTGAAGACGATTCCTTCTACGGTGATTGTTACAGTGACTCTGAGGCTGTTGACAAAGACATAGACTATGATGAAGCACCTAAAGCTGCCAAGATCGAAGAATGTGGCGGTGTCCTGAGACCGAAACGGTGGAAACGACGTGATATATTAAATAAATCTGATCAAGCTTGTGATGATCACCGTCTCAAACATGAAAGTTACCCTGAGGTTGGTGGTAAAACGGAAGACACCAGAGATCATAATATTTATAAAGGTGCAAGGAAGATGGTGGTAGAAGAGATTGATTACACATCATGGAATGATCCAAACATATTGGTTGACCGGTTAAGACTTCTACATGGTTCGCTTTGTGCAGGAAACTATTCGTGCATCAAAGAAATATCCTTCATACTCAAGGAACTTAGGAATGCTGGCTACATACAATAATGGCTTGTTTTACTTGCATTTGTATAATGTAAAGCAATAAAATGAACAATTTAAATTATAAGAATTTAATGTTTTTATTTCTTGTATTCTGATTTCTAAGACTTAGATCTCGTAACTTGTGCTTCCTTTTTGCCTTTTGTTTTGTTGATGGAGCTTCCAAATGTGCTGCCTTTTCGATGATGGTGCTTCCAAATGTGCTGCCTTTTCGTTGTCGGTGCTTCCAAATGTGCTGCCTTTTCGTTGTCGGTGCTTCCAAATGTGCTGTCTTTTCGTTGTCGGTGCTTCCAAATGTGCTGCCTTTTCGTAGTCGGTGCTTCCAAATGTGCTGCCTTTTCGATGATGGTGCTTCCAAATGTGCTGCCTTTTCGTTGTCGGTGCTTCCAAATGTGCTGCCTTCTCGTTGTCGGTGCTTCCAAATGTGCTGCCTTTTCGTAGTCGGTGCTTCCAAATGTGCTGCCTTTTCGTTGTCGGTGCTTCCAAATGTGCTGCCTTTTCGTTGTCGGTGCTTCCAAATGTGCTGCCTTTTCGTAGGCGGTGCTGCCAAATGTGCTGCCTTTTCGTTGTCGGTGCTGCCAAATGTGCTGCCTTTTCGTAGGCGGTGCTTCCAAATGTGCTGCCTTTTCGTAGTCGGTGCTTCCAAATGTGCTGCCTTTTCGTAGGCGGTGCTTCCAAATGTGCTGCCTTTTCGTAGTCGGTGCTTCCAAATGTGCTGCCTTTTCGTAGGCGGTGCTTCCAAATGTGCTGCCTTTTCGTAGTCGGTGCTTCCAAATGTGCTGCCTTTGCGTTGTCGGTGCTTCCAAATGTGCTGCCTTTTCGTTGTCGGTGCTGCCAAATGTGCTGCCTTTTCGTTGTCGGTGCTGCCAAATGTGCTGCCTTTTCGTAGGCGGTGCTTCCAAATGTGCTGCCTTTTCGTAGTCGGTGCTTCCAATTTTTTTTTCCTTTTTTGAAGGTGCTTCCAAGTGTGCTTCCTTTTTTTGATGGTGCTTCCAATTTTTTTTTCCTTTTTTGAAGGTGCTTCCAAGTGTGCTTCCTTTTTTTTTTGATGGTGCTTCTATTTTTTTAATGTTGTTTTGACTCTAGTATTTTAGTAAAATGTTCTTGGTTTGACTAGCGTATTATTCCATACGGTGCATGTATATAAGCGAGTCCTAGACAGCAGGACGCTCAGTTTTGTTACTGACGTCGACGGTGTACGGATCACCTAGTTTGTTTCTTCTGGTGCATAAGACGTGTAATTGCTTGTTCTTGAGACTTCGATGGCATCTTTGCCGACTTTAACGTCGTACTCGATGGAGGATGTACCATCGACTACGGGAACCATGACGTCGGCGCCGACGATGTTGGCGCAGATCCCGTTGGCAACGCCTCTGACAACACTGGAGGAGACTTCGATATGTGCTGTTCCACCATCATCCGAAGTTTCATCAGCATTGAATACTTCAATTAATGAAGAGCGTACATTGCGTCAGTGCAAATACTGTGAGGCATCATTTACTATCACCTCAAATGCTCGCAGACATGAAAGAAGCAGTTGTTCTAATAATGTTAAAAGAATACAATTTCAGTGCAATAAATGCAAAAAACTAATTTCACGTCTTGATAGCTTACATCTTCATTATAAAAAATGCTCCGAGACGTATAATGAACATGGTTATTGATTTGACTCATGTGTTGTACCGGCTAATGAGACTATATAAGTGATATGAACTTCAGTCCGTCTCTGGCTGCGGTAATGAACGGATCGGATAGACATTTAAAGTCATGTAAAAGGCTTAGTCCGTACAATAAGAAGACTGTTTGAAACGAGGAATCCAAAAGGCTTTGGTATTTGTAAGTGTTTTTTTTTTTGTACTTGTAGTAGTGTATTGAATTTATGTAATTAATTTTTTTAAAAGAGCTTGTGGTGTTTTTATTTTCTCAAACCTAACACTTTTTTAGTATTTTTTTAAATTAAAGTTGTTTTGTATCGGCCAGGGATCGAACCAAGGATCTTAGTCGATCTAATCAATCATTAAATGGATTACAAATTTATTTAATGAATTTTGAACTTTTTCTCGAATCTCTAGCATTAAAATTACACATTTCCAATATGGTGGTCTTGACGTCTGATAGGATGGTGGTCTTAGAGGATTTAGAGTCTCTTTACGAATGTTGAACATGGTTTATTGAAATTATTATTTTTTAAATAAGATTAACCATTATTGCATCGATCGGGTATCGAACCAAGGACAGGAGCGGATCGAATCAATATGTAAATTAATGAGTGCTTTATTTAATGAATTTTGGAACTTTTCCCGAATTTCTAGCTAAATAATTACGGATTTTCAAGATGGTGTCCAAATTTCAAGATGGCGGGTGTCACAGTAATAAATGATTACTGCACTCTAGCGGATAAGAACTAAACTAACATGGCGTCAGCGCACTCTCGCCGACGAAAACAAGATGGTGGTCTCCAGCAACGTAGACAAGATGGCGGACATGACGTCATACTAGGTGACGATATATATGCTTTAAGAAAAGTGGTGGGAGTCAGTCTGCCAAAAGTCACCACGGGGGAAGGATCGGTCGCCATTTTTATTTTTTTTGCACTAGTCGGGTTCGAACTGAGGACTCCGAGCTCCGTGTCGTTAATGTATGATTTTTATAAATAATTTATTAAAATTTTATTATTTAATTTTTTTATAATTTTTAAAAAAATTTCATTAAAATCGGATAATAAATAAAAAAGTTAAAGATGGCGGCCGTAACCAAAATTGCAACGGTGACGTCATCATCCAATATGACAGAAAACACATCGCCGGAATTTTCGAGAACACAATGACGTCATCCAAAATGGCGGATCCAAGATGGCGGATCCAAAATGGCCGCCGTGATCTACTTGTCCTGTTAGGTTATGTCCCGTTACGCTGTGTCCCGTTACACTCATACAAGATGGCCGCCGTGACGTCAGAGATGGTCGTGACGTCAGAGCTTGGTCAGCTCCTCGCTCCTCACCCTGGACCCTGCGCTCGGCCCGTCATTCCTATACTACTATCAGAAACCATTATTTTCTTTCTGTTCATAGGGAGTAGCGGATATACTCAGCCTGAATAGTACTTTTTTTTTTTTTTTTGCGTTCGTTAGATTCACAAACAACGACGACAACAAATATTTTACAAATTACAACCGAACAAAATTATCTTTTATTTTTGGGAATAGAACTTTCTAAAATGAGAGCAAGATAATAATAGTGCAACGCCCCATTCTCGCGTGAAGTCCTCTGGCCTTGTTACTATGGAAACAAAGAACGGCACCATGGAAGATGTTATTGGCTGATTTCTGCCCGTAATTTTCCGTAATTTTAATTTTGTCAGTTTTTTTTTTTTTTTTTTTCCACAATGTGATCTTCCGGGATTGTGTGTGAAGGCAGTCTTTCTCCATCTGGCGGTTAAACATACATACACACACACACACCTAAGTTTCTGCTTGTTGGTTTCTGTTTCTAAACTGTAAAAGTTGTACGTGAAAGCCAAGCAAATACGACGAGCCTCTCAATTATTACGACATACGGATTCTCCACGCAGGGGTCGTAAACAACGTAGGATAAAACAAACCGCTTTTAGGTTCCTAGAGTCGTTATACGGTTTGTGAAAAAGTGGGGGGGGGGGGGGGGGGGGCGACACTCCATAAATACCGGAAGTATTTTAGCACCCTTGTGTGACTATGTACGTTCAAACGAACAAAGCACGCCGGTCATCGAGGTAATGTGTCAGCTATAGTCATGCGGACATTATCTTTCATCGCATGTGCATTTTCTCTCGTGCACACTTTCATTCACAGGTGTTGGTATGAAAGCGAGTAGCGTTAGCCGATGCAACAATAGACAGGCAGCCTTTAAGTGAGCTGATGTCGATTAACATGACCTTCCGATGACCTTCTTGGCATTTAATTAACCTTTTTTTTACTTTCTATATAGTTTTCCGCACGTCACCTTTACATTACTGGCATTGTTATGTTAAACATTTACTGTACTTATAACTTTTTTTTTAACTTCGTACAAAACAAGATTGTTATTTATTAATCTGATTTATTTCAAACATAATTAAAAATTGATTTTTAAATAACATAATATCTAAGTAAAATTTTAGTGTTTTATCAAAATATTTCTGTCGAAAAGTTATATTTATTTTTATACTTCAGTTAATCTATCTAATCACATTATTTTTTAGCGAGTTGAATCATGACAATGTAAATAATTTGTTGACACCTAACTCATAGCTGCCACAGCTATTCAGTTTGAAATTATATTGCTTTTTTAATTTTCATTAAAATAGTAAACTCTGTTTAATAAACTGTGCGAGACATTAGACAATAGTTATAACACTGAAGTGTGTGTCTACGTCTTATATATTGTTAAAAATGTGAATATGAAATTCAACACGTAGTTTCACTCCTCAGGGTCTACATGGTAAGGTAGTTATTATTATTGTTATTTTAATATTGAACGCTGTAAGGCTAAAGTTAGTTGCTTGGCTAGGTCGCCATACGACGTGAAGAGCTTCAGATGTGACGCGCCACTTAAAAAACTGCTCGAGATTTCTGGAAGTGTCTGAAAACGAATGGCATTTAGGGGCCATTGCACTTGTCTTAACAAGTTTCGTTTCAAATATTCGTCTTTAACATTTATTTATTGGACAGTGAAAGAGAATAAAACGGCCTTTTTTTTTGTATGAAAAACTATAGATACATAATTGTAAGTGGTACCTATAGATAAATGCAGGCAGCATTAAAACTTAAATATTCCATTGTTAAATGAGGGTATCGCCGCTTTAGGTCCCATAGAGGCGCGTTGCCAACGAGATCAAAATTTATCCCGTCGTTTAAAGTTTTTAAGGTTTCGTCACAGTTTTGAAACCCGATAAAAATCCAATCGCGAACTTTTAATACCCATGCATAAAACCTAAACAACGTCGTAATCCTTCACAGTCACTGCATCTCGCCTGAAACAGCCACAACCAGGACGCTAGACACAAAAGGTCTACAAAGATATTTTTTAAAAAAATGGGTGGTGGCTGTGTCATGGACACGGCCGTGTGTTGTACGTGAATACGTGTACGTAACAGGCAATATTTTTCTATACAAAATATAGAATACGCTATTTTATGTATATTATAATCATGTTTGTACACTAAGAAATTCTTTGGGTTTCCATGGTTTGTTTATGAGAGCATCTATTGTTTTTTTTTTAATTTTAACACCATATATATGCACTGTAACTAATGTTTTATATATGGAATCGATAGATTTTGACGAGAGCTGACTATTGGAAATCAAACGAACGTCATAGCTTCTGCGAGTCAAAAGTTTTACTAAATGGAAATTTCGAAACTCAGCAAAATGACCTCAAAATGAATGCGCTTCCCCCTCCAACGCACGCGACGCGTCACAGTCCTCACTTAGCGTATCTAATTCTTTGATCCTTTAGCTATCCAGTTATTAAATTTTGGTTGGAGATGATAGTTATGTGGCTGATGCAACACCAAATTGTATCCCCCGATTTTGTTATAATTCGTTTTTTTTTCCAATTGCCTTCCACTATGGAAGCAATTTTAAAGACGTATTCTCGTCAAAAAATTCCATAGCGTATTTTATTTTTTGTATAGAAAATATTACCTGTTACGTACAACACACGGCCTTGTTCATGACACAGCCACGCCTTTTTTTTTTTTTAACTAAATGCGAAAACTGAACTAGCTCGTCAAATCAAATTCAAATTTAAAAGTTTTTATTTACACATACTTTACACTTTACAGGTTTGGTACTTACAATGAGACATCCCAGCACTCAACAGTGCTCTTTTGCCTAATCTAATTGATATATGTATAAGAAATTATTTAAATAAACATGTTATGTATGCATAAAAGGAAAATTTAAAAAACCTGCTCGTCCGACATCGGCTTATTCTCAGATGCTGTTCGTAAACAGACGCCACTCGGATGTCTTGAACAGTTTCGAATCGCGAGGTTTATTCTGAAGCTCCGCACAACTCGACTATATCAAATCGTCGTGACAATTAACAGCAGTTTCGCCTCGCGCTGTCGATCATCTGATGTGTGTCGGCCCGACAAGCGATTCTCCACGGACAGGGGAAAAAAATATATATTTATTTATTTTTGACGTGATAACGTCTTATAAATCGATGAACGCTGGCTGCACGCACGAAAAATTGTCACATTCCGCCTGAGCCGAGCGTGCAAGAACCGGCCAAACCACCGTGCGAGAAAATCTTCTATAATATCAAACATGTTAAGGCGGGCTTTTTAACTAATTGTTCGTGATTGTATTTAAACAAATTATTTAAATCAAATTTGCAAAAACTGTAAATAATATTTGAAAATTAAAACGTATGCCATTTTTCATCGATGTTTTCTTATGACGTTATCACGTAAAATTATCGTACGTAAACCGACTTTACAGCCAACCCCTCTTTTTTTTTTTTTTTTTTTTTACCTTCGCTTCCTTCGCTAGAATGAAGATGAAAATGAAGGTTCGTCACGGGGCTGGCTTCTGTTCGCTGCGACGACACGTCAGAGTAGGACGCTTGTCGCGTGTTGAGTCGCGTGAAATGAAGGGATTAGCGGTTGGTCGTGCACGAGGCACGACAAAGCACCGTTAAAATAAAAGCTCAGCTCTGCTGTTCAGTGGAAGTTGCGAAATTCGTTGCGGGGGGAAAAAAAATTGCTTTGCTGATTATAACGGTTTAGCCACCACTGTGAGCGGCAAAAATTTCCGAATTGGCTGGTATTAATTGTTGTTAGCATCAAATTAATATTTTACAACTACTAAAATTAATTTTTTTTTATTGATCCGTAGCTAACGCCCGGCATGTTTGCAATACCTCAATCTTTTTTTTTTTTTTAAGTAGGTACACATACACAAAGCATCTCTCTCTATCTGTCTCAATTCTCTATCTCCCTCTATATCTCAATCTACATATATATATATATTTCTCCCTTTATCTCTCTATATCTCTTTCTATATCTATCTCTATATATGTCACTCTATATCAATGAAAAAACATGTGTTTACTTATCTATATTTTATTTATATTTTTATTTCACAGGTGTGACATCAATGCAACGTGATTTTAATGACCAATGACCAAGCTAAAACCATTTCAAAGCAATTGATGAAGGACTTTCAGAGATTTATGATTTTGAACGAACGGACTTTAAATTTTTTTACTTACATAGATTCTTTCAATACAGCTCAAAAAATTTCCGTGCTTGTTGCTTGATAAACTTGCGCCGTTCACTGCAGATTTACCTATACAAATTAGGTCTTAATTAAATAGGATATCACTTCTGCGAAACCAGTAACTCGTTTACGTAAATATCCGAATTGACTAGTATTAATAGTTGTTAGCATTAAAGTTAATATTTTACAGCAAGTGCAATCAATTGTTTATTAATCGAGTTTTTTTTTGACAGCTCAACAAATACCTAAGGTTGTTTACTCGTTGAACTTGTATCGCAACATTGGAGATTTAAAAAAAAAATAAGTTTTAATTAAATGCGATATCACTTCTGCGAAAACTTAAACTCATATAAGTTGTGTACTGGAACGTCGGCGTAATTAATCATGTCGTGAGCATTCAGACGACTCGTGTGAATTACTGGACGACTGTAAACAAGCGCGTTGATTGCTTAACTATGCCACGTTCGCTTAATAATCCTCTGATGGCATGTAATGCGATATTCTTTTCCGAGCTAAAACCAGCCTGGCCCCATCGACAACCGGTTTACAGATGATTAGGTTCTTTTTCTTCTTCTTCTTCCACCACGCACGTGTTCACTGTACGGACGCCTGCCACTTAACGGGAATTTTTTTTTTTTGTAAGTGGAACAGACCTATTCATGTAAAATTACAGATACTTGGAAATTTGTACATTTACGTGAAAAAAACTGTATCACTACAAAATAATGTTCGCAGTAATACTGGGTTAGGATTCTTACTTACAATAGTTAAAGTGATTTGTAAACCGTTCCCTGAAAGGATTCCGATATTAACAGCGTATATTAAATAGCGCAGTAAAAGAAAATAAATTCAGATTCTTTAATATTCAACTATATTATCCGTGGTTTAAAAAAAATCATGCGTAAATGAAACATCAATTAAAATATAAATTTATGCGTCAGTTTTTGTAAGAAATACTCAGTATTATCTCGAAAAAGCTCTTTCATATATGCAAAAACAAAACACCATAGCAATGTGTTCTAGAAAGTCAGAATATTTTCCTGTAGTACTGTAGTATAACCAATTATTTCTCGACAACTGGTTTCCAAAGGAATATTTTAGTACAGAAAATGTATTTCTGTGAAGGACAGGCGGCGCTGGAGGTAGTGACATGAACGTGAGGTAAGAGGTTAGCGTCACCAACATTGTGTCGGGAATTGTCGCAGAGATGGAAATGTGTTGAAGCAGTCAAATACACTTTCTACGACGCCATCACCATATTCCAACACGTGAAAACATTGCGGAATCTGTCCTCGAACACGCCTGATCATGTTTAATATGTGCGAATAAGAATTTCCGTCGAGAAACATAGTCGCCGCCTTAAAATGAAGCCATGTTACACATGCTCTCATTTTTGAAAGTGTATTTAATAATTTCTGAGGTAAATGTCAGAAACAAGATTTGGGATAATTTTTTTTCATACCTTGTTCATTACGGAAGAGGAAAGCCTTTATCTGCAATACAAAAATAAAAAAGGAAATGAATGATTTTTCCTTAAGTCTGCGTTGAGCAGTCAGAAGGCATGTGGTACACCCAGTAAGATCGCGATCTGCCTTATGTCTACGCCTCATTGCAGCGAATACACCCGAAGCTATGCTGTTCCCTAGAAAAACATCTAAAGATAACTTTTTTCCTGTCAGTTTATCACCAAAGCGCTCTTCCATACTACGTTTCATCTTAAATTCTCTCAACGGGTAATTATGATGATCATCTTCGTGAAATTTGCAGCTCGGAAACAACTTTAAGTAAAAATCGGTCGAGAAGAGTTGCGAAGGAAACAGCAAAATGTAAGAGATCCATCGGAAACAAATCTTCGGTGTGTGTATCACTTTCTTTGAAAGTAGTGACAAGGAAACTATAAATAACCGACTCTTCGTGCTAGACAGAGGATCCTTCAGCGCCGTTGGTTGAGAGGGTTAAGCGAGGCTAAAAATAACGTGAGTAATGCAGAAGGAATCCGTGCCGCGTCTCGAGAGGAGATTATTTTCGTGCATAATTTTCTCAGGGTGTAACCGGTCCAGCGGGTGTTGAGCGAAGTCAAAGAGCGAGGTCATCTCCGCCTTGAAGACTCGTGCGGGTATATCGAGTCCCGCTAATATTAATTTTATTTTATTTTTGTTTCTTCCTCGTGGAACTTCTTCGAGGGATCGCAGGATCGCGGCCCGATAGCTCCGGAAACCCCCCGAAAAAAACGTCTTCTCTCGCCTCGTTACTCCCGGTGACTCGACGGAAAAATCCTCTCGGGTCGCCGCGAAATAAATTGCCGTAGTTTCACGTGGCTGCGGCAGACCGCAGCTTCGGCCTTGTCTTTCAAACACCTCCCCCACCCCTCCCCCTTTTTCACCCCTATCGTTTTTTCTCCGTGCCATTTCGTTATGTTATTGTTTTTTTTTTTTTTTTTTTTTTCCTTCAGAAGCCGGGGAGAAATCTCGCTGCGTTTTGCCCGCACAGCCGCGCGCCTCTGTACTCGTCGACTCCCAACTCTAGCCCAATAAATTGGGAAGATTGTAAAAGGGGGGGGGGGGTGGGAGTTCGACACGGCATAACGCTCTCCGGAATAGTCTGCTGCTCGCTTTCTGCAAGTCACGCGGACTCAATGCACAATGTTTCTCACCGCATTAACAGTTCGTAGTGCACATTCCTCTGATCAGTACTTGAATGTGTTTTCCAGTAGTGTGTTTGTGTATTAATCCATTGTGTTTCATTCCTGTGGTGTCTCTATGACACACAGTTTAATAATTAACTAACTGCAGCAATTTTTAGAAATATATTAACGCCCATAAAAGGTTTTGTGGCACCATTGTATGTATCACAAGCAGCGACCACAGGGTTGTCATGGGGTTGACATGACTACCAACCCTTCAAAAGTAAATAGTAAATATCACCTTATCAATATTCCAATACAACACAATTCAAAAATAATACACTTTGTAGAAAACAAAAATAAAATTATCTTTACGTTTTCTTCTAGCACATATGCTACATTAAATAATATTAACTTAAGTTTAACGATTATGATTATATAAACTTTTGAATTTGTTATGGTAAGTAATTTTATAAAATTGTTGTTTGTGAAATTAAAAAAAAATAACCGCATTTGCTGCAATAGAGGCTACACATTAATATGTAGTTCCTATGTTAAATATTTGTTATGTAGGAGGAAGATCTCATGAAAGAAAGAATTTAAAAATAAGTATTTGTGAATTTCTTTAGGTTTAGGTTAAAGACCGGTGAGTTTTATTTTAGTTAAAAAAAAAAAACATTGCTTCGTGTTGGATTTTAGGAACCTGATTACATAGTAATTATATAGTAGTATACACTTCCAATTTTTTTTAATAAACTGGTATTCTCTAGTTTCTTAAACATATGTATTTGAATAGTTTTAATAAATTCTATTTCACAGCTAATGTGAGTACAAGTGAGTAAAAATACTAATATTCTTCAAAGTAAAAAAAAATTGAAGACTAATTTTTTTTTGTAAGTGAAACAGATACATTCATGTAAAATTACAGATAATTGTAAATATGTACGTTTACATGAAAAAAACATTTCATCACTACAAAATAGTGTTTGCAGTCATAGTGGGTTCGAATTCGTACCCGGTCATTTATGCTTTTTGTTGTCCCAGTAACTACATCCAATAATGAAAGTTATTGGTAAACCGTTCCCTGAATAACTTTCCAGTTATAACTACGCACATTAATAACCATAATAAAACCAAATAAAGTCTAATTATTGAATGTTAGATTTTAATTTCGTTTTTAAAACAAAATTTCGGTTGAATGAAACCAATAAAATATAAAATTATGTGCCAATTTTCGAAAGAAAAAAAAAGCTCAGTATTATCTTAAAAACACATTTCATATAGGTATGCAAAACTAACCATACCCATTTGTTGTATAAAGTTACAATATCTTTATTCTAGTATTACAAACTGTTTCTTAACAACTGGTTTCAAAAAAAAATTTTTTTTTAAGTTCTGTGCATTGTTTTTCTTCATCACAGAGCTAGTTCTCCTCGGTTTGCGGGAAGTGTGTGTGTGTGTGTGTGTACGTGTGCCATTAGCGTTGGGGGTTATCGTCGAGTCTGGCGTGGGGGGGCGGTGTTGCCGCGACACTAACAATTACCCCCTCGTGCCCCTTTATCACTCCCACCATCACTCCCGTTGCCTGCCTCCGGGCGTCTCACGGGAAGATCAGGGATCACCACTCCGCTAATTAGAGTCGTCGTCGGCGGTCCGCGGGCAGCTAATGAGGGCCGCGGTCACAATGGTGGGGCCCCGAGGCGGGGGCGGAGTCGACGGCTCTGATGGCCCCCCCCCCCCCCCCCCCCATGGGAGGCGTGCAAACCCCCGGGGGCCGAGCCGGCAAACACGGCGCGACAACAGCACGCGCGAAGATACCCGAGCTCGCACGAGCACACGCGGACAGACACAGGAAACATCATCTCACCTCCCGCGGAGTAATTAGAGACGTTTCTTTTCATCCGCCCGTCCGCGGGTTTCTGGGGTCGGCTCCGCCGGCTAATTTCATCTCCTTCTCCTCCTCCTCCTCCTCCTCCGTCGCTTTCTCTCTCGTCCCTCCCCTAAACATCACACACTCCCACAACCCACAGAGATCCCCGAAGAAGGCCGCAAAATACCCGGGGGCATCGCGCCGTAGATGTGTTGAAGCCAGATCCAGAGTTTATCACAATTTCAAAGAGCTCCGATCATCTCCACTCCATCGCTTCAGCCTATTCCTCCAAAAAACATGACTCTGAAGAGCCTCGCGAATTCCCAATGAAGGTCTTACAACCATTGGGATGTCGCGCCAGTTGCATGTTCAAGTATATAGTTTTGTTACCCAGTTTCAGATCTTAAATATCTTCCAAGGTGGGTTACAAGGGCTTCAAAGATCAAAAATTTTCTATCTTTCAGTTGCATGTCCTACACACTTGAAACTCGACAGTGCAACAGGTTATGTGTTTCTGTTAGGTCAAGTGCGAGGATGTTACAAGGTTTTTTTATTCTGTTGTGTTGTAGAATTTCACATGTATTTTTTGAAAATCAAATCGTTATCATTAGAGACCGGAAAAATTCGCGAATTCATTTCGCGACAGGCTAAAATACAAATAGTTATACCTCAGTGCTGCCTCTGCTATTGGCTCACAACTCACCTGGATGACTCTGGGCCAATGAGAAACACCCGACCAAAGCTTTATCGAATCACAGGCTGCTACGTTGGGACGTCTCACAAGACAGCAGCCGATGAGTGGGTGGCATTTGACCGAGTGTACTACGTAGAACTATGGAGTTCATCCTGGAGGTCATTGAACCAGCAAATTTTTCCGGTCCCTAGTTATCATACGCTAAAAAAAAAAATTTCCCCCGTCCCTCATGTTTGTTTTGTCTTCTTTTTTTTTGTGTTTTTCGCACCTGGAGCAGTGATGATGCTATTCGGACGCGTGGTGTTGGAGGTCCGGGACTGTGTCTGGGTAGCGGCGGGTGTCTGGTGCTAGCTGCTGGGTCTCCTCGCGGCCTGCGGTGTTCCCTCGGGCGTGACGCCGCTGCTGTCGCGCTCGGCCGGTCCCCGTGTGGCGGGGGGGTCGGCGGCCGCCTCGACCCTGGCCGGACCGTCAACCCGCGCGCCGTCGCGGCCCATCGGCCCCGCCGCGGTGCCCAAGGTCTCCCGCCTCGCCAGGGCGCTGCTCGCCTCGGAGCGGCTTCAGGGTTCCCCCCACGGGGACGCACCACAACGCCGAAATGCCAAATGGACCACAACGCCGACATGACAGCTAGAAAACTGCTGTGTACCACAACGCCGAATTACCACAACGCCAGAAATGCCAAATTGACCACAACGCCGACAGCTGGAAAACTGCTGTGTACCACAACGCCGAATTACCACAACGCCAGAAATGCCAAATTGACCACAACGCCGACAGCTGGAAAACTGCTGTGTACCACAACGCCGAATTACCACAACGCCAGAAATGCCAAATTGACCACAACGCCGACAGCTGGAAAACTGCTGTGTACCACAACGCCGAATTACCACAACGCCAGAAATGCCAAATTGACCACAACGCCGACAGCTGGAAAACTGCTGTGTACCACAACGCCGAATTACCACAACGCCAGAAATGCCTAATTGACCACAACGCCGACAGCTAAAAAACTGCTGTGCACCACAACGCCGAATTACCACAACGCCTAAATACACTAACGCCGAAAAATGTCATTGCAGGACTGCCACAAAGGTTAGGTTAGGTTAGACTAGGTTAGGTTAGATTAGGTTAGGGTAGACTAGGATAGGTTAGACCAGGTTAGGTTAGGCTAGGCTAGGTTAAGTTAGGTTAGGTTATATTACGCTAGGTTAGGTTAGGTTAGGTAGGGTTTGGTTTGATTGTGGTATTTCGGCGTTAAGGTACATTTAAGAAACACACACAAATTCATCCAGTTGTTATTTCGGCGTTGTGCGGTACACAGCAGTTTTCTAGCTGTCGGCGTTGTGGTAACGACCCGTTCCCCACCACCAACCACCACCCTGCAGTCAACTCGTCGGGTTGAATCCGCCATTGCTTTCGCCTTTCGAACCTCGCGTTTTCATATCGTGGGTCCGGGTTCGAGCGGTTCTAGTTGCTGAGATGTGCCGTCATGCAATAACCGAGACAACGAACGGAAGAGTCCCTGATCTATTGTCGCTGCTGTCGGATCCGTTTCATTATGTAGTTTAAAATTTCCGTCTGCGTCGACGTAGCTGCTCCGGCAGCGAATTCTATCGGCGGGTACGGAAACTACGTGTGAATCGCGTCAAGAAAAGCAGTTGATAATACAATTTGCGCATATACTACTTGTATGTGTGTGTGTGTGTGTATATATATATATATAAGACTCTCTAACTTTTTTAAAAGTTCAGCATGCATTTATTTAATTTTAACTTACATTTATATTGGGTAATTTTATTTTCTTATGTTGCGAATTTATTCTACACCTTACAATACGAAATTAAGACTTCAGATGTTAAGAGTTATAACTAACTATTTTTTATTTGTAGCCAAAATGATGTTAATGTTTAGGACATCAGTAAGAAAACAATTTCTAATGAAACATTATCGCGTTTGCGTATTACCTGGGCCACTCTGTTCGGAACCACTGTGTCTGTGTGTACACTACTCTATTGGGTTGATTTAATGAACAATCACAGAACACTATGAAATTTACATATGAACTTTATATTTGGGTTCAACCATTCCTGAAAATTTAGTTCTAATTCATAGATATTATTCAAGATATGGATCTTTGCAATATTAAAACTTTTTGTGTGTATATGGCAAGCAATGGCAAAATATAATTTCTAGTTACCTGAAGGGAACTGAGATATATATTAACAGTATGCTGTAAGAATCAAATGTTTGTGTATTTAAATATATTGATAATTTTACTTAACTAAAAATTATATACCACACATAACAATAGCATATATTTAAGTATGAAGTATTATGCATATGATAATCATAGAGTATGGTTCAGCAGCCTTCAATTTTATATATATATATATATATAATATTTATCCAGTAACTACGGCACTGATAAATCATGTAACTTAAACTGGCAAGTAAAATTGTTTTCAGGAATAGCGTTTAGTGGTATAATTTATTATGTCTTAATCTTCAAAATGGATATTAATGCTACATAAATGTTCCAGGCCAGCTATCAGTCGTTTTACACAAGATTCTTTATCAGGGCTTCTGAGAATTAATCAAGTTAGATATTATGAAACTAATTTTTCTATTTTTAGTTCATTATAGTCTTAGTGAATATGTTGAATAATTAAAATTGTCTCAAAAAAACAAAAAAACGTTAGTAGTTTCAATTCAAAGAAATATTTTTAATCAATTATATTGCACCATGTTCTTTAACACGGTGTAGTCAAATGTCAGAAATACTATGATTTATAAGTCTTTCTTACTATTTCCGAACTTTATCACAATAATTAAATTTTCACATAAGTATACTTATTCAGCTTCTTTCAGCTTTCTTCTGAATATCACCATTCATTCCAACATCACTGGTTATTCACATGACTGATCCATTCACAGAATGACCAATTATTCAGCCATCCTACTAAAAGTTCCAATAACTTTCTACAATCACACATTCAAAAGCAATGTTTAGTTACTAAACATCTCCTTGGTAACTTAAACCAATTTGCCATAGTACCTCACACAGAAGCTATGTTTATAATTTTGCTTGAACTTACTGATCGGAAAGACATCTAATAGTAATAAATTTACAATAATACCCTTACTAACATTAATCAGTAAAACAGTAATTACAAATCTTGCTGGTCATCGTTTGAACTAACACAATTTAAACACAGTTCCAATATAACCAGATGGACTAAGCAGAGATATAGTAAATCTAAAGATAGCAGCAAATAAAGTGGTATTACGGTTAACAAACATTCCTCCTGGTGTTAATATACATATCTAAAGAAAACGTTTCCTTCTGTGTGCCTGTAATCGTACAACCTTCTCTTTGTAATTTCAAAAAAAAATCCAAACTTTAAAATTAACTTAAAAAAACAATATATAAATGTACATATATTACGACTAACCATTAAAAAAAATTGGTTGTCTGTAAAGTCGGTTTACCGACGATAGTTTAACGTGACAACGTCATAACAAAACATTGATGAAATGATTGCATACTTTTAAGAATAAAATTGAATCATTTGTATTGAATTATTACTATTTTGTATGGATACAAAGAAGGAGTGAAATGAAATCTACAATTTAATTTATAAATTTAATTTTATTTGCACTCATTAATTCAAATATGTTTATTACTTTAACGAACAGATTATTTTAACTATAACTATTATACATGTTTGCTATTTAACTTCTTCCAATCTGTGTTATTCTGTTAAGGATAGGACGATGATAGGAAAAGTAGGAAACGAATGGGAGTGTTTCAAGTGTAATGTGCCTCGGAAAAATCAAATCGATGGTTGCTCCAATCGAGTGGAAGAGAGATAGATGCGGCGCAAGCGTACAATGAGCGTAACGGGACACAGCGTAACGGGAAAATGTGCGTAACGGGACACCGTTTCGTGCGTGCAGCCGGCGTTCATAGATTTATTAGACGTCACGTCAAAAATAATAATAATTTTATTCTTTTCAGAGGTCTTCAAACCTATCATCTTTGATCTTCAAACATTTTTTTATCGTTTCTTTACACCATGTTGTCACGACGGTACACATTCCGGTTACCTTGTTTGTACACGGTATGTTGATGCTTGTCGTCTGTCCGGGATGTAAGTTATTGGGTTGTTGGTTCGTATCGCCGCGTGTGAATAAGTCGTCGCGCGGCGGACAGCCGACCGATGCAGACATCCCGATAAAGGATCTGCCCGTCGTGGGTCCGGGGTGGTTGGGGGGGGGGGGGTCGACAGAGCGCGAAAAGCGCTGATGACGAGGAAGGATGCCCTGACGTGGACTCATGAGGCACCTCTGACCCGGGGCCGGCTCTGCGTCAGAGACCGCCAGTTGCGGCCACTCGGACGCGCTTCGAACCGCCATCCAACGATCTCAACCCAGAGGACGATCTTCGGATCGTTCCTCTCCACGTTGCGCCGTCCCCATAAATGCACGATCTTCGCCCGCGTGAACTACGTTTCGTGCGTTTGCCAGTCTGCGACGACAGGTAGCAGCAGTGTCGGAAGAAACCTCGGGTGCATTCCTAATTGGTAGGGACCTGAAAAATTCGCGGGTTCATTTCGTGTTATGCTAAAATTCAAATAATTGTACCTTAGTGCTGCTTCTGTAATTGGTCCACTGTTAATCTGGAGGACTCAGGGCCAATTAGAGACCCTCACTCATAGAAGTGTCGAATCACAGACCACCCAGTCGAGACGACTCACAAGTCAACAGCCAATGAACAGTTGGCATTTGCCCGAGTGTGTAGAGGATATTGGAGTCCATCCTGGAGGTCATTGAACCCGCGAATATTTCTGGTCTCTACTAATTGGCGGGCTGGAACGGCATTCGGTAGTTACAATCGATCGTGACACGGTGAAAAAAAAATTAATGCAGTTGCTGCTTTGATGTTTAATAACTGTTGAAAACACATGATGATATATTTAAACGTATTACGAATCAAATCAGTCTGAAATAAGAACAGGTTTTGACTAAAAAAAACTTTATTTGGAATGTAGTTATGACGAGATTTAAAAAAACCTCATGAAAGCATTAAACTAAAACAACAAACATTTCAAACATTTAAAATATGGGTATTTCGCATGAGAAGTGGTGAAAACACTAGAATAAGTAGCATTTTAATGAATGTGTTATATATAATTGGAAATTTTGTAAATAATTCCCTTATATTTACGTCTGATTAATATGTGTTATAGGTAAAATAATTTTTAAATTTCAGTTTTTTTTAGTTTACTGGTTGTTAGAAAAAAAATCCTCAGGAATGGAAAAAATATCAGATCAGCCAACAGCTGATGTGAAATGTTGCATGCATGTACAGCACAAATACTTCTTTGGAAGGAATTTAGTCAACAGATATCAACAGCAAGAACTAACACAGCAGGCTTATATTGAAGAGACAGTTGTGCCAAGGGCAGTAAATAAAGAAACACAACAAACATGGACTATAATGCCACGCACAGACGAACCCAGCGATCAAACTTAACAGATAATCTTAACAACACTGTCATGCTTGTAAAAAAAAAAAAAAAAAAGGAGGCTGTTTAAATAACGCAGTGATATAAAGTTTCTAACCGAGAAAATGATTTATCGTACAAATGTTTTGCTCAAGGATAGTCTGCTATTAACTGTAACCACTTATTAATTTTATGTTTGGAAGAAACATTTACATAAAGAATTACGGCCATCTTTTATTGCTGTATGTGTTACCTCATTTGCTGAGTTGAGTGCTCAAAGTGTTATTTCCGTCAGAATGAGTATTAAGAAAATAATATATATTGTAAATATATACAAAGAGTATTGAAGTGTATATAACAGTACAAATGAAGAATGTATCAAGAGTTATTGGTAGCATGAAATACGCTTGGTTCTTTGCAGTCGATAAATTGAGTTTCTCCGAGCCGGGAGGCTAGATCAATCAAGCTGCGAAGCCATACTTGTGAGATCTCCAATCAACGGTTTGCAATCTCTCGAGCTTGGTGAAAGGACGTAACTGGGTTGGGTTATTAGTACAGGTCAATTTGTCCATAAATAGGAACTCCCCAGTGTACTGGTGCGCTTCCATTCAATAATCGACTGGTATGAGTACTCGTGATCACATAATGAGCCACGCGACCTATAAAAAAATATTTGAATTCTAACTTCTTTGGGCTCGTTGGGAGTGATATTTCAAGGCCGAATTTCAATGCAACGTTTTCGTAAAACATTATTGTAATATGTTTCTGACGCGGAAAAGACGGTGCAGAGAACTTATCGGGAAGAGAACTTAAAGCCTTTAACGGCCTCCTCGTGGCGGCGTGCGGCTCAGGTAGAACCCCGCCATGCTGCAGGGATAGGCGGGTCGCGGCGGTAGGGACCCGCCTGCGCCTGACGCCACCCCGACTTGCTGGCATCTAGTCAGGGAGTATTGGGGCAGAGGGCAACACAACGGGGTTTGATCTTGTTGTGCACCGCGCCACGGGCCATATTCGCAAGGAAATGGTGTTCTTTGAAATACGTATTTTTGTTAATTACTTGTGTGATTCAGTATTGTGAAAAAGTTTTATATGAGTATTTTTTTAGCTGTGTAACTAAATATTTTTGAAGTGAAACTTCTTTGGGCGTGATGTGGGCAAAATTTCAATTACAATTTGAAGGCCAAATTTTAATGCAACGTTTTCGTGAAGCACTGTTTTGTTATTAATAGCATTTCATAATTCCATATGTACACATGTCAGTTATGCAATGAAATAGAGTTTGCGCGATCAAACATCAAACTATTATCTCAAGTATAGTATTTCCGTCTAAAAAAAAAAAGACCAAGAGTATTGTGTCAAAATTTTGTGGAACAGTTACTATTACTTGCGAAGAAATCTGAAAATGAATTTAAAACATACCTGAAACTTTCTCTTCTGAAAAATTACAATTTTTTTGACATGGTGTTCTACACTCACGGGGTAGAGATGTACAAAAATGTATGGTCATTAACGTATGCAGTACACATACGATAGCCATCCATGTTTTCAACTTTGACGTTCATTCGAGAGAAAAAAATCCAAGCGTGTGAACACGTTCCAAAATTTTCACAGCTAAATAAAGTAAATAAAATCTTAAACAATACACGAATAATAATAATAATAATATTCCTTCTATCCCTCCATCTATCGCAGACAAAATTGTGACACGCATTTTAGTAACGTCGCGCCCGCGAACAGACGGAAAAAGAACGCAACCCGCGTATTTCGTCACCTTGACGTCACGTATGTGTCGGGCATGATTGGCCACAGTGATGTGTAACTGGTGGCCCGCGACAACATTACGCGCTGACAACCTGAAGATTCTTTCGAAAAAAAAATATTATCAGGTAAACTGCCGTGTGTTACCCGTCTGAGTGTTTTTGTGCAGCACATGTAGAATACGTTGACAGAAGAAAGTGTCCAGAAACAAAAAAGAAAAAAAAAATCACAGTAAAAATTGTGAGCAAATCTTTCAGTTCTCGCCAAAGATGTGTAAAGTCTAACCTCGTTAACAAGCCAATGCAAATCTCCTCATATTGCAAATAAAGTTAAATTACGAAACTCGGACACGAAATTTAACGTATAAATCTTTGAAGTAATGCCGAACGTGAAAAATATTAGAAAATCGTCCCATAATCTAAATTTCTTTACGCGAATCACACATAGTTTCCGCACCCGCCACCGGAATTCGTTGCGGGAGTAACTACGTAAACTATCGAAATTTTAAACTACATATATAATTCAACGGCGGCTCCGATAAAGACGAAAAAAAAATCACGAAAAAAAAACAACTAAACCCCAGTTTTGGACCTGATTTTCGACAAAGAATTTCATTAAAATACTGCCCGTCACAAAACCTTAAATAATATAAAGTTTCCCTTTGTCTTTGTGAACCTTGGTACGCGTCATCCACCACAGATGCCAGCACTGCGGTTACTACATTTCCGTTCTATGGGACTTCCGTTGCATTCACGAAATTACTGCCAGCAAATTCCGTATTCCAAGAGCTAAGGTATTACACATAAAAAAATGGAAAAAAAAATAATTTTGTATATTTTAAAATACATATACTTTTAGGGTATATTGTTTCGGTGTTGCTTTTATAAGACTTTAAGTTTTTTTTTAATTTGTGTTAATAGTATTTTTTAAAGCATGGTTTATGTACTTTATAATATGTCACGTATTGTGTTTATTGGTTTCTCTACAGAATTATAAGACATTCATGTGTGTTTGGCCTTGGGAAGTTTGAAAAATGAATCTGGCCTTTGAAACAAGTTAATTTAGCATCACTCGGCGAAGGGAATTACTTAATTGGCGTCGCGCACGTCGCGTCGCGCACGTCGCTTCATCGCGGTCGCGGAAGTAACGCGAAGGCGCGCTTGCTGTCCGCGAGGCTAGAGTAAACAAACGAAGAGAGCCGGTATTCGCAGACATCCCCGATGATAAATCATCCACGCCTTTCCGCGCCTCTTCGAGGGATCACAGCGAGCCGGAATTAAAAGAGTGATGACTCGGTCCCATTTCCATCCTCTTCTCGTCTTCTCTTTTTTTTCACCCCCCCCCCCCCCCAACAAAACCCCTTTTTTTCGTTCCCCTGCACTTGATTTTTTTTTCTCTTCTGGACTGGGAGAAGATGGCGGCGCGGTAACTGTACCATCGCCAGTCCCCGGGATGATTCTGCATTTCTCCGCTCGCGTGCGGCGCGGGGCGAGAGCGGGTCAAGTCCCCGATCTGCAGACCTGGTCTCCCGGACTGGCCTGGCCTGGACCGAGAGTCATCTGACCGAAATACCGACTTTCAGTCTAGTGCCTTCTGGCCTAGTGCCTTTCTGTCGAGTGCCTTCAGGTCTAGTGCCTTCAGGTCTAGTGCCTTTAGACCTAGTGCCTTTAGGCCTAGTGCCTTTCTGTCCAGTGCTTTTAGGCCTAGTGCCTTCAGGTCTAGTGCCTTTAGGCCTAGTGCCTTTCTGTCGAGTGCCTTCAGGTCTAGTGCCTTCAGGTCTAGTGCCTTCAGGCCTGGTGCCTTTCTGTCTAGTGCCTTTAGGCTTAGTGCCTTTCTGTCGAGTGCCTTCAGGTCTAGTGCCTTCAGGTCTAGTGCCTTCAGGCCTGGTGCCTTTCTGTCTAGTGCCTTTAGGCTTAGTGCCTTTCTGTCGAGTGCCTTTAGGCCTAGTGCCTTGAGGTCTAGTGCCTTTAGACCTAGTGCCTTTAGGCCTAGTGCCTTTCTGTCCAGTGCTTTTAGGCCTAGTGCCTTCAGGTCTAGTGCCTTTAGGCCTAGTGCCTTTCTGTCGAGTGCCTTCAGGTCTAGTGCCTTCAGGTCTAGTGCCTTCAGGCCTGGTGCCTTTCTGTCTAGTGCCTTTAGGCTTAGTGCCTTTCTGTCGAGTGCCTTCAGGTCTAGTGCCTTCAGGTCTAGTGCCTTCAGGCCTGGTGCCTTTCTGTCTAGTGCCTTTAGGCTTAGTGCCTTTCTGTCGAGTGCCTTTAGGCCTAGTGCCTTGAGGTCTAGTGCCTTTAGACCTAGTGCCTTTAGGCCTAGTGCCTTTCTGTCTAGTGCCTTTCTTATAGTGCCTTAAGGCCTAGTGCCTTTCTGTCTAGTGCCTTAAGGTCTAGTGCCTTTGTGTCGAGTGCCTGTAGTCCTAATGCCTTTCTGTCTAGTGCATTTAGGCCTAGTGCCTTTGTGTCGAGTGCCTTTAGGCCTAATGCCTTTCTGTCTAGTGCCTTTATGCCTAGTGTCTTTCTGTCTAGTGCATTTAAGCCTAGTATATTTCTGTCTAGTGCCTTTAGGCCTAGTGCCTTTCTGTCTAGTGACTTTAGACCTAGTGCCTTTCTGTCTAGTGTCTTTAGGCCTAGTGCCTTTCTGTCGAGTGTCTTTAGACCTAGTGCCTTTCAGTCTAGTGCCTTTATGAGTATTGGCTTTCTGTCTAGTGCTTGTTTCCAGAGATAAGACATTTTCTCAGCGAGATACATTTTCAAGTTTCCATCAAGTGCCTTTTGGTTTAGTACCTTTCGGTCTAGTGCCTTACATATAAGAGCTAATCTTTAAGTACTCGCCAGAGTAGTGTATCATCTAACCTAGGGAACGAGCGAATTCTTGTGATTCATGTTGCAAGTACACTTATAATACGAAACTCGGAGACTTGATTCAACGAAGAATTCTTTCAAATAACGCCGAGTGTGATAAATATAACTTATATGCAAATTGTGTGTTTGAAATAAAATTTCTTGACGTGGATCACACTTAGTTTCCTCCCCCGCCGCTAAAATTAGTTGCCGGAGCAGCTACGACGACTATAGAATCATCCTATTTGCAGACCGGAATTTTAAACTTTATGATGAAACTGCTCCGATGAAAGCGAAAAATGACTTGATATAATACTGTACCCTGGTTTTGGACCTGATTTTTGACTAGGTAGTAATTTTTTTATAATACTGCTCATCTTGTTAAAATTCTTGAAACATTTAAAACCAATTTTTTTTCCTTTGTCTTTGTGAGCTTTGGTTCGCGAAATTCGCCACGGATGGCAGTAACGTGGGTACACATTTCCGTTTCATTCGACTTCCGTTCCATGCACGAAATTACTACCACCGAATGCCCCGTACAACGAGAGCTATGTTGAATGTGTGATTAAAATATTTTGATTTTATCTCGTCTTAAAATTTTATGTAGCTGCAGAGAAAATACATGTTGCGGCTCTCTTAAAAAAAATTGGAGGTTCTGTTTATTTAATATTCGGCTCATCTCACTGGAAAGTATGCCAAAATCTGGACTATAATTTAAGACAAGTTACGTGAGTCAGGCTGTAATCGTCCGTTTTGTGTGCTGGGATAGGATTTCACATTTTAAGTACCTACTACTGGCACGTTAAAACCATTATTCATTACTTTCAAACAAAAACAATTATTTGTGCTTTGCGAAGAGAAGAACATGACTATATGTGTGTGTGTATAAATAAATAAATTATATATATAATGTATGTACGTGTCTCCGGTTGTTTTTAGAGTGTTCAAAAGACTAAACGCTTAAACATATAGGTACGTACATTGATTAAGGGGCTCTGAAAACATAGTGGTGTACCTCGATAATTTTTACAGATTTTTAGTTTTTCATGCCAAATAATCATTTGAAAGTGTTAGAGGTGAAATATGCATCTAACTCAAAGCTGTAAAAAAAAAATTTTTACTCACGCCACTATGTTCCCGATCTCCTGTAAAATTTTTCCGCACTTTTATTTTTCTCCGGGAAGTGCGACGGAAGTATAGCATTCCGTGCGTGGGAACTCTTGCCAACTTAAGCACGCACGGCGCGCACGAGTGCAGTAACGGAACGATCAGCTGCGAGGAAAAACAGCGCGCGTGGTTTCCAGTTCTCGTCCGTTCCCCCTCCCACTTTTAAAAGACCTCTCCGGGAGGGAAGGGGTGGGAGCCTTCTTTTCACAGACGAGAGAGCCACACCCGAAGTTCCCCGAAGTTCATGCTCGCTTTTTTTTGCCCCCGTTCTATCTCATTGTATAAACCGGTGTGGCATTAAATTTTGCGGTCGATTATGATAGGTTAGCTACATTATAAAATACTTTAAAACATTGTGGATGATTGCTTATATTAGGTAAGTATAGCTACAATAAAAATACTGTAAAATCATTTTATGGTTGCTTAGCAAATAACCTTTTTAATATGTAGCTATCTAGGGCTAGGAAACCGTTTACATGATTTCACAGTATCTTTTAAATGTAGCTATCCTTACCAAATCAACCGTCCACAATGTTTTAAAGTACATATTTATAATGTAGCTAACCTAACCTACAAAAAAAACCGAAGATGCACGATCGGGCGTTTGGCTCTCTCGTCTGTGAAATGAAGGCTTCCCCTCTCCGGAGCAACAGGTCTGCCCCAGACGGGGGTTCAAGGGAACACCGCCCTCCCCCGCGGAATGAATTGCAACAGTGGACGGGGAGGGGGGGGTACAGCATGAAATAGGCGTTACCTCACCCCCCCCCCCCCCCGGGCGGGATTTCTCTCCCCGATACCCCCGACGGCAATCTGCCGACGCCCCATCTAATAGTGGCCTTGGCATTTCGAGACCTGCGCGGGGCCCCCTAGGGCTCGGCCTTGGCTATCAGGATGTCTTCTGCACACCTTCCCCCCCTCTCCTTACATCCTCACTGTCGTTCTCCCGGCCCGCTCTTCACGTGTGTTCGCGAGAGGAGCCCCACAAGCCGATAACAGAAAAAAAATTGGGGCGTGGCTGTGTCATGTACACGGCCGTGTGTTGTACGTGAATATATGTACGTAGCAGGTGATATTTTCTATACAAAATAAAAAATACGCTATTTATTTGTTTTATTTTTAACATAATTTATATTCACTGTAACAATTTTACACTAATGTTTTATACATGCAATCGATTGATTTTGACGAGAGCTGACGGTTGAAACCTAAACGAACGTCGTAGCTTCTCCGAGTCAAACGTTATACTAAATGGAAATCTCGAAACTCAGCCAAAATTACCTCGAATTGGCGGCGCCTCCCCCTCCACCGCGCGCGATGCGTCACAGTCCTCACTTAGCGTAACGAATTCTTTGATCCTTTAGCTGCCCAGTGGTGTGATTAAATTTTGGACGGAGATGATAGATATGTAGCTGCAACTCTATCCCCCGATTTTGTTATCACTCGTTTTTTGGATTGCCTCCCACTATGCAAGCAATTTTAAAGACGTATTCACGTCAAAAATGTGAGCGAGTATCTCTGCACTCACCAGATATGCATTAATTTCTGACCTCGGTCGAGGCAAATTCATTTGTTCTCGAGTTGCAAATAAACTTATAATACGAAACTCAGAAACGATATTTAAAGTATAATTCTTTAAAATAATACCGAGAGTGATAAATGTACGCAGATTGTGTTTTCAATTACATTTCTTGACGCGATTCACACGTAGTTTCCGCACCTAACACTAGAATTCGTTGCTGGAGCAGCTAACTTGACTATGGCTCCTATAAAAGAGAAAATGACTTCAAAAAATACTGAACCCCGGGTTTGGACCTGATTTCCAACAAGGTTTTTTTTTTAAATATTGTCCTATCTTGTTAAAATTCACTAAACAATTAATATCATGAAATTTATCTTTGTCTTTGTGAACTTTGGTTCACGCCATCCGCCACAGATGGCAGCACCGTGGTTACACGTTTCCGTTCCATGCGACTTCCGTCACATTCATGAACTTACTCCTACCCAGATGCCGTACACCGTGAGCTGAGATGTTACGCATCAAAAACAGAAAAAACCGAAATAATTTAATTAAAATAAATACCGTGAAATCAAAAGAGATCCTAGCAGTCACAGACAAAAAAAAATCTTAAACATTGCAGAAATAAATATACCGTATTAATGAACTAAACAAAATTTGTAAATGTAATATAATCACGTATTGAAATATGTTATTTTTAGGATAATTGAAACAAAGAAAGACAGCTAAAAATAATTCAAGAAATTACGATCTTGATGAGTTACGCAACAGGGCTACACAACACAACTCCAATATCAAAGGATACAGCGAAAGTAAGCGGCGAAGAAAAACGACAGGGAAAACATCACCAAACTTTTTGACGTTCTGGGGCGAAAATAAACTTTCATTGATACATCAGAACTCATATTTATCTTGCAAATTAACCCATAATGTTTTGTGGACCACGCCCTGTTAAAAGTATGGTTTATTTTTCTCCGTAGTATAGGCTATTTGTTTTCAGATTCCCAAGCACATACACAAGATCTATTCAAAGAAATATTTTGTTTTGAACCCGATGTTATTGATCAAGCAAAAAGGATTCGTTACCTTGGATGTACGTAAATGTATGTAAAACGTATATATTTCTTAGAAAGAATAAAATAGTTTTTGTTGGGCATGAAGTTCAGTGACACCAATAAAATGTTTTGTTACAACAGCAAATGATCATTTTTTGTTATTTCTGTCAAAAAATAGCACCTGCATTCCAATTTGCAGCGCGAGAAAACGATATGTAATAAATACGGAAATAATATTTTATTATTTTTCCTTTTATTACTTTAAACAAAATGCGTAAAGTTTCCAATGACTTCTATTTTTTTTAAATACATGAAGTTAAAATAATGGACCAAAATATTTTTTTTTTTTAATTATGTAGGTAAAATGTTTTGGAATGTGTTTTCTGTAAAAGGTTACATGAGTTTATTTTAAGGCGGTAGTTCTGAGTAAGAATCTAAAAATAGATGTTTTTTGTATAGGTCATAAATTTAAGGGGCATCTTTTTTTTGCAGAACACGATAGAATCTGCAGACATGTTTCTACCGTATTCAGCAACGTATATTTTCTGTTCCCTGAATAACTGGTTTTTTTTTTTCACTAGTCCATGCATATTAATAAGCTACACATTTCTTCTTGCCTGCATCACGATATAAGAAAAAACGTGTTTTTATACTTACAATAGCTAGCTCATAGTGGGAATTAGAAAAAAAAATTGTATTTTTTAGATTTAATTTGTTCTAAACCATTGTGAAAATATGTAAAAAAAAATTAAAATTATTCCTTCTTTTACAGCGTTTTGTTTTTAAGGGGCTTCCAGGAGAACTATTTTTTTATCGCTAATATTTCTGCCCTTTTCAGAGGATTCTGTTCCAAAACCTAAAAACAATAAAAAATTTATATTTAAAGTAATGTGTACTGCTGGATCTACAACAGTAACGTTTGTTCGATATTTTGTAAATTGTTAAATATGACATACACAGGTGACATTGTTGTTTAGGGATTAATAAAACTGATTATTGATTTTTTTAATTCGTTGTTTAATGACGTTAAGATGAAAATTTCAGAAGTTTTTGCTATAACAATTGTAAAAAAAACTGACATAGTAAGTACTGTGAAATTCATTTACAATTTTAAAAAAATTAATATTTAAGCCAATAACTTTGATAAAACGCTCATCCAAAGTATTTTGATATTTTAGAGAAAGCATTTATGTACGGAACAAAGCACTTGTCTTGCCTTTCCTTGGTTATTAAAAATTCTGGATGAATAAATTGTTTTCTTATAACATTTTCTATTGATTTTCGATCTATTTTGCAGTCAAATGAATTTTATTTATCTTAAAGATTTTATTGAATTCAAGTTTTTGGAGCAAATGCACTTTATTTTTTAATTCAAATTTTATTTACCGGGACAAAGTACTGTCTCACATGAGCATGAGTTATATCAGGCACGTTAAATATTTAATTCTTGGTCCCAAAGAAACACACAAAACATTTATTTGTGTTTATGAAACGCTGCAAACCTATTGCAGTTTTATCTAAATGAAAACATAAAATTTCTGAAATGTATCAGAAACAGAATGTGCTAAACCGAACGCAATACTTTCGGCGAATGAACCGATTTAATCATTGAAATTCCCTACCCTTAAGGTTTCAAGTCGTTTGACAAGCCATAAGGACTTTTTGTTACACTCGTAAATAAAGTTTGACTGATTTGAGGTCAATACGCACGTGATTTAAACTGTTTCCACTCTTTGAACATTTGGGTGCTTTCTCAGTGAAGACCAAGTCCACATCGATTGAACAACGTACTGTTGAAAATTTTCATCACAGTCTACTCATCACTTGACTTAGCGCAATAAACAAATGTATTTATTTTACTGCATACCAGTTAACTTTAACTTCCTTAAGCATTGATTGATGGCATAGTTGCTTGTTCAAACGACGATGTCGTTAATGAACTGATGGAAGACGCTTTAAAGTAAAAACTAATTAATGTAAAAAGCCCAAAACCGAATGGGAGTTATAATTTACAGTTTAAACGCGGCACTTTATCTTGCAGCTAATGCCAAGGCGACAATTAACTTGTCACGCCCACCACCAGCGGTTCTGTCTTCTCATAAAATCTTACGTGATCTGTGGACTCGAGTAAAAATTAACCTTAAGTATGACTGTAGTAAATTATGTCATGCAAATATATCAATCCAAGTTATAAACTTAATTTATCTCATCTCTTCTCGAAGGTCTGAACCATGGTGTGGGTTCATTATGAGTTTGTTTGCAGCTATTACTGTGTTTGCTTTGTTTATTAACTCCCTTATTTTTCCTTAAAGAAATTCGTTAAAGAAATAGCTGTGGTCATCATCATATATCTTGACTTCTCTTGGTTCCTTGTCTAATATAGTTATTTTTCTTTTGTTTCTCCTACATGTATTGTAATTCAGTGGATTGTTGGGTAAGTTACTTTTTATATTATATATTAAGTTTGAAATTTTTCTTTACAGATAACGCCATTTTTTCCCCGCTTAACTTAGTTGCATACAGTTATTTATTTATATTATTTCCGGCTGGTTTTTTTGAGCTCGGAGTATCCCATCACGGTTAAATTCGTGAAATTATCAACCCTCTATTTATTATAAACGTTCATTTACCAGAATACGTAATACTCATCATTTTCTGATGGTTTTAGTTGTAATATATTAATTTACTGTTTTCACTGTAGCATTTTTGAAGTCCGGAACGTATTAACAAATACAGCGTCGTGTCAAAATATGATAATAGCCAGTGCATGCATTAGGATTATATTCTTAGTTGTACGCAGAATATATTTAAAAAAAAAGTTTGTAGGTATAAAATGTGTTACTAGCCATCTCATTTCTTGTTGCGCGTATATAAAATGCAAAATCATATTTCACAACGTCCCTGTAACTCAGGTCCTAAAATTTCAATGGCTTCACGGCTATTGCTTGGCGGACATAGAGAAATGACACTCACAGTTTGTACGTCTGTTACTTTATATGACATATATATATATATATATATATATATATATATATATATATAGTCCCGCACTATTCGCATATCTGGCGATAAGTCTTGACGCGGGAGCCAGTACGCCGCATTATTAGTCCACCCGCCTCACAGCGGCGTCGTGAGGAAGAGGGGTATCCAGGCGCTGGCCCTGTGTGTCTATTCACTGGCGGCTAACTTTTTCTAAGAAGGCATCGAGAAGCTTGTGTCACTAAATTAAAAATCCCTCATCCGTTTTGGCGATTATGTAGAAAAATAAGTAAGACATTGCTGTACGTTTTGTAGTAAAATTATTATTTTATGTAAATTTGTCTTTTTTTATAGCCCATCGGAGGTTTAAAAACCACAGCCCTCGTAGTTAACCTAGATTTCAATTATATATTCATTTTTATTTTGTGTTGTTACGTACGAATTGTAAAACATTAAATAACTGAATATGGTCATGAATAAATAATAATAATAAATCTAAACTCTCAAACACCATGTCCTCCTCGACTGATTGGAAGCATTCCAAACTTAACAGAGTTTGCAAATTAATTGGTAAGATTTGTATTATACAGCCTTTTGAAATGCCCATATATTAAAATAAGGTTGAAGTATTGATCTATCGTAGTTCAAAGTAATCGTGAATACTGCCGATTTGAGTGAACTAGCACATAAGTAACTTCAAATATTAGGAACGGTTTTTGCATTTATTTTGTTAGTAAAATATTTTTTTCCGGCAAGAAAAAGATGTTATGAAAATTTTTGAAATACCGCCCAGCATCCATTAAATAATTTGTAAACCTGTCGCATAAATCCAGGAAGTATTAAATGTAGCTTTAAAAAAAAAGTTAACACATATTTCGTGCTTGCAGCTCAGAAAAAAGCGACTTCGTGAGCCAGTTCCTGGGCGAATTCAGCGAAGCCAGCTACTTCATCGGTCAAAAAATGTATATACTGTAAAAAAAAACACATCAAATTCCATTTATTCCGGTGTCTTGAAACCGTGAGACCAAACAAAAACAATCAAAAAAGAAAGAAAACCGAAATAAGTTCTGAAGGATAACTTAGCAGGAAGTCAGATGCAAAAGAATTTCCCACGCGTATTGCTTATATTGTTCCTGCAGATGAAAGGAGTAGGTCAAGCTAAGCTAGCGAACAAAGAGAAATATTGATTCCAAGGCCAAACGCCAAATAGTTGATGGAGTGGTGTGATATCAGAAGAAAAAAATCTATTTCCTATTAAATAACGTCATCCTGGCCTACTTAAACCTCATGCGTTTCAACTTCACATTGCTAGGTCTCGTTAGATGTCTGCTTCCGTTTCTGTAGTTGCCCTTGGGATACTGACACCTATCATTTTATTTTCACAACACTGAGAGAAACATTTCTTTGCGCTCCCGAACTGGCTGTTAAAAGTAATAAAATATTGTAGGCCTCTTGTTTATTTATATTATTTGTTTGGAATTTTTTAATTTCTTTGTTGCACTTTATCTGACTAGAATAAATCATTTGATTCGTTTTTAAATTGGATTTACACACTTTTTTGGTTAATATGTATGTTCATTTCTAGATGGTTAAACTTTTATGACTTCCATGACCTATTTTCGTTCATTTTACTGATCGCTGTAATGTTATTATTATTTTGTGCTCTCCTTTTGTTTTTATATTCTCTGATTTTATAACTAAAAATATTATGATAAATATGTTCTTGCAACAAAATCACATTTCAATCAATTTATTACATAGAAAAACCTCTTATTACAAGCAAAAAAAAGTCATCCAACGAAATTTAGTGTTAATTTTTGTTGAAGAGTAGCTGAGTGTGCCATCATACACTGTAAAAAAATGTATGATTACATACATGAATATTTAGTGATTTTACATATTTGTAGTGTTATTTTGAAGAAAAGAAACTAGTATAGTTCGTGTAATTTTACACAAATGTTTTTGGGAAACCAAATTGTGCTACAATCTTCGGTAAAACAAATACACAAATCTTCATATTTTATTACATTAATTAACATTATAAATTACATATTTGGATGTATAGATCTTGCTTCACATAGATCAAGTGTTAAATGAAAGAGTGTCCGCTTTTTTTTGTCAGTATACTGTCCTTGTAGGTATGCACATACGTCATTGTATAAGTGCGAAATATTTGTTAGAGTAAATTACCGCTACCAAGGAACTGCAAAAATTATACTGTGTTTTGCCATTTGTGCTGACAAAACCCTATTAAATTGACATTGGGTTACGAAAGTGCGGTGTTCCCAATACTTAAGTATTTATTAACGTCCACGAAGGTCAAGTGGTTTACACGGTAGATTAACAATCTACCGTCACTCGGTGTGTTAAAAGTGTTTACTTAAAAAATTAAACGTGATCGAACTAAAAATCGCTTAAAAGTGCTCATTGTTCACGAAAAGCAATAAGGTACAAAAAAAGACTTTTATAAGTAGTGCAAATTAACAACAGGGTCTCAGTCACAGTCTGAGTCACAGTCACAGTCTGAGTCAGTCACAGTCAGAGTCACAGTCACAGTATCAGTCAAAGTTTCAGTCACCGTCAGAGTCACAGTCACAGTCACAAGGTAACAGTAGCAGAGCGACTGCTCTCGATGCAGAGATTGGCCCGGTTTCTTGACGGGGGAGAGGAGTGACACAAGAAAGTTGTGCTACGCACCCTTAAACGTACCAACTCCGACACTACCATGATAACCGGCTGAGGTATTTTCCATGGGGGCAACTCTGTTGTTCGTGAGTTACGCAGAGGATGACAGTTTGCCAACTGCACAGATAAAAAAATTTCCCTACTATATTCCATAGTTTTTTTTTCAAACCATGGAAAAAATAATCAATAGTTCAATAATTGAACTATATTTTGTTTTATTATTCTTATTAATGTGTGCAGTTAATACTGGAAATTTATTCAGGGAACGGTTTACAAAAAACTAATACTATTGGTGGTACTGGGACAACACAAAGTATAAATGCCGGGAGGAAATTCCGAACCCAGTATTACTGCGCACACTATTTTGTAATGATACAGTTGTTTCCATGTAAATGCACAAATATTTACAAATATCTGTAATTTTTCACGAATATTTCTGTTCCATTTACAAACAAAATTTTCAGTGTGCAGTTTTGGACGATCGCAATTATGTACACGATTGTCGTTCTACAGTATGGTTCTACAGTGTCTGTTTCTACAGTATGGTATTTTTGGTTGAGGCAATTTATTTTATAAAAAACTTATTTTACGCATAATATGCCAAAAATTCTTTACTTACCCATTCGAGGAACTTTTTAAACTTTTAAGATTTTCTGATAACCAAAGATTGTATTAGAGCTGCAGTAACTAGTATGTATAAAAGTAGAAGTCTTTTTATTTATGTAGCTAATTATTATTTTACACGCTATAAAAATAACATGATATACCTATTCTTGTATTGCATTAAAACGTTTCTCAGGGATCTTACCAAGTTTCGCTTCCAAAAATGTTAGCTGTTCTACCTGAAATATAGAAACTAATAATAATTTTCAAATAAAGAAATATATCAAAATTGTGATGCATAGTTAAATTTTGATGATATTTCATTGATATTTACGTATAGAAATCTATTTTATTTGGTAGGATATGTAAACGTATTATTCTTTTAGTCGTTATTTTAATTTTTATGTTTATTTGAATCAATGTATTACTTAGCTTAAGCTTTTTGTATTTTTTTCTATCTATTTTGTGTCCTTTTTGTAAGTTTTATTTTTTTCATAAAATGGATTATATAGTTAAAATACCGCATATAGCATAAATAGAATAGTAGCACTCAAGAAAAAGTTTGCTTTTGTGAGTGTCATATTTCCTGGAGTAAAAAAAAAAACTGTGTTTGAGTAAATGATGTAGAAAATAAATAATATAACGAAATGTAGTATCTGACTTGTGTCATTGCGAGTCTTGGGGAAGATCAGTAAACCTGCATATCTCTCTCTCTCTTTTATTTTTTTATTTTTGCAGTGGTTGAAGGGAAGGCTGTGTAGAAGCTGGTTCCCTGAAAACCTGATGCAGTGACCTATAAAACTGACCCAGGTCGTTGAAACCCGTTCGTTCCTCCCAGAGTTCAAGAGTGTACCGCAGGTCTGGTTCAGGCTCGGCCGGGTTCCGCCTGTTCGCCTCGCACTTCGCAGTGCACTAAAAGGTGCAGTAAATCTGCAACCCTCCCCCCCCCCTTGTTCCTTCCGCAACCCTCCGCGCTGCCGGCGAGCTGCGAAGAGGAATTAAATGGATTGGCACGTACGTAAATAACGTTGTTTAATGTTCTTGCCCGATTGCTGTGCCCACGTGCCCATGGTGGGCGGGAACGTCGTTCGCATTTAATTCTGTTCGACAGACATGTCGGACGGTGCAAGTGAAGTTTAAATAAATCTTGCACACTTTTGTGGTGATTTGTAGAGACTGGAAAAATTCGCGCTTTCGATGACCTCCAGGATAGACTCCACAACCTTCTACATACTCAGGCAAACGCCACTTGCTCATTGGCTATTGACTCGTGACACTTGTCAACTGGGACGCTTGCGATTCGATTCCCTGACGGGAATAAAGATAATCCAGCTTCCACCATTCCTGTAGCTGTATGTACTAGTTCAAACAGGTTTCCCATTGGCTAAAAGACCTTCAGATAAACTGTAAGCCAATCACATAAGCAATATAAATGTACAGTTGTTTGGATTCTAGCTTATCGTGAAATGAATGAGAATTTTTCCGGTCTCTAGTGATTTGTCTGGACTTGCTGACCATTCAACAGATGCGAGATCATTTCAAATTGGTCAAACGGACGAACCAATCAGGTGGCAATCCATCCACTTTTTTTTTCAACCATCACTCCACACAAGGAAGGCCAAGGAGTAGGTGGGAAGTGCAGGAGAGAGGAGGAGAGGAAGAATGGAAGAGAGTGAGGGAGTAGTCGAGAAGGTGGAGTGACAGTAGAAGATTGGAGGCATTTTACTTTGCTGACCCGGCCGCATGCTGAAAGCAACTGATGATAATGATAATGTTGATGATGACTCTGGACAATCGTCTGGATTCCATGAAAAAATTTCAAGACTATCTGTGTGCTCAATCACTGTAGCAACGTCTGTGTTCCGTGATTGGTAGAGTTTCTTTCGGATACAAGTTTACTGTCAGCACAGGAATCACAGATATTTTGTCTTGAATAACTCTGGTTTTGCAATCAAAATGAAGAAACCGCTCTTGCAAGCATACCTTATGAAAGTCTAAAATTTATTCTAATCTTCTCGCAAAAAAAAATACCTTACCCTATACATAGCTTCTCATTGATTTAGCTGTAAAAAAACTAATTATTAAGGAATTAGTCGCAAACTAATAACTTTAAAAAAACAGAAATCACCCCCATTTTTACTCAATGGTTCGTAAAAGCTAGGATCATTCTGTACTTTGCGACTTGGACATGATTAAAACTCACAACCCAATGAAATTCAACAAAGCTTTAAGTTGATAACCTTTGCCACTAGTTGGCCTTAAATTTCAAGGGAATAAAGTAAGATTGTAAATATTGTAGCTTTGAATTAGAGTGGTTCAAACTAATTCTAAGTTAAATTATATTTTTTCAGTGCCACTAACAATTTTAATGCTGTTAATTATTTTGAATAATGCTACGTTAAATTTAGTGACCGAGGTTAGTTTTATACGTGTATTTGCAACTTGAGAACACACGAATTTGCTCGTTGCATATCGCTGGCGAGTACTGAAACATACACTCACATAAGCCCTCCCCCCTTCCCGAAAAAAAAATATCGTCGTCTATATTATTTAAGAGTTATTTATTTATAAGAATTCTAAAACGACAACTCTCTTGCATATATTTTGTTAATTGAATAATTTTTTTTCACAGATATTCAATACATGTAACACTTATAATGAGTGTAAAAATTCACACAAATTTTCGTAAATATATTCACGTGCACGACTTATCAAACCCATTATATTGCACTTAGTGAGTATGCGTGGAAAATATTTGTGACAGGACAGCAAATGCAAGAGATTTATCGTATCAAATGGATGAGGAAACAAAGGCCCTGAGACCAAGCATTAAGGCCCCCGTCTACCCGAGCACGCCCATGGTGCGCACAGCTTCAGGAGAAACAACGCGATTTGGAAACCGCTCGGCATATCCGAATTTAGACTGTTTACGAAAAAAATGTAAGGATACACCGAGGACGGATGAGTAGTTCTGTTTCCGTATTTCGTTTGAAAAGTGTATTTTCAAAAGACTGAAAAAAATGGCTGATTAGCGTGTTTTCGAAATACTTTTTAGACCATGAAATTTTCAATTTACATTCTTGAAAGCACCCAAGGCGACTTGCATTGCGTCCTTTTTATCTTCTTTTCTTCGCTGTGTCGATGGTTGTGGTTTTTGCCGCTCAGATTTCACGCGCGCGAAGAGAAGACTGCGTGCCAGTCTTAGAGGCGACGCCGCGCTAGAAGCAGCGTAGAGCGTCGCCCTTGTCATCCCGCTTCTCTAGCACAGTTACGCCCCTGGACGGGCGGCGTTCTTTTTCCGAGTGGGCGAAACAACTTTCAAACCACGCGACGTTGACCTGATTCGCGTGTGAAGAAGGCACCATGCACTCGGTTTTGTTTTCTTCTTTTTTCCGCATTTTTTTAAACTAATTGCGTGCACCTCGCCAACTGTACTTCCTCGCGTGTGGTTTGAAGCCAAGTTTGCGTGATTTATGGGTTTTCCTGACATCTTGGCGTGTTCTGTTACATTCATCTTCAGGAGCGATTGCAACATGTACAGCGATGATCCAGTGAGTCCACAGTTCAGTAATTTTACACTGATGGGTTAGGGGCAGGCATTTTTCGCGAAAAGATCTGAACACTTATTAGACTGCAACAAGGTATACCCGCACCTGTGGTTTCTTCCTTGTGATTGGCGGCCGTCTGCGAGAGAAGTCGTTTTCTTATTTTACCGAGCCACTCAGGACGCGTTTACTTCCGCACTGAATCACTGCGATTGGTGTTGTTACAATCGATATGTACCTGAGAGAAACTCGCCCAATCACGAAACACAGACGATGATATATAGTGTTTTAAATTTCATCTAGTCTCGAAATCTTTTCGCGAAATCTGCATGCCCCTAGTGATGGGCTATGCATAGAGACTGGAAAAATTCGCGGGTTCAATGACCTCCAGGATAGACTCCAATATCCTCTACACACTAAGGCAATAGCCAACTGTTCATTGGCTGTTGACTTGTGAGTCGTCTCGACTGGGTGACCTGTGATTAGACATTTCTATGAGTGAGGGTCTCTAATTGGCCCTCAGTCCTCCAGATTAACAGTGAACCAATGGCAGAAGCAGCACTAAGGTATAATTATTTGAATTTTAGCACAACATGAAATGAACCCGCGAATTTTTCAGGTCTCTAGCAATGCAGTATAGCCTCTCTCCAAATGATAATGTGAATATGGCAAGCTTAATTTTTGCGAGGTTTATTAACCCTATGAAGAATATAAGTTGGAACAAGTTATGTATTTTATTTTTTCTCTTGAAAATCTGTACGCTCATTAGACTACCGCTACGTATGCCCCGCCTCAGGGGTTTCTTCCTGGTCACTGGCGGCCGTCTTCCAGAGAAGCCACTGCCTTAATTGGCGGGCCATTCAGGTGGCATTATCTTCCGCACCGGGTCGCTGTAGTTCGTGCGTCGACGTCGGAAATGCACCTGAAAGAAACTTTTAGCCATCACGGAACACACGGCGATGCCACAACACGTGGCTATGTTTTTTTTGCACATTTGAAAATACTTTTTTTTTACGAATAATACTGAGTATTTATTACACGGAGACACAATACGAACTGTGAATACTCCGCAAAAATGTGTTTCGGAAATGTGCAATTTTTTTAATACTTGTTTCGTACAAAAATAGTTTTTTTTTTTGAAACTAGATTCTAAAAATATATTTTGTGCGTACAATAATTTTTTAATTGTGCTTTGTTCGTTGTTGTATTGGAGGGGGGTTCCATACTGAGACCCAAAACGTCGATAAAACAACAATGACTCAAGAATTCAGAGTACTGTGAAATAGAACTGGCAGAGAATTGAACCAGATAAAATAGCATTCTGAACAGGGTACAACTTTAAGGGCCACACACACACACACACACACACACACACACACACACGATCGTTCCAGTGGATAATTTGATATTTTTATTGATGTTTCGTTTAAAGAAAAAAAATTTAAACAGTGAAAAAGATAGTTCAATATTAAATTATTTTATTTTATTTGGTTTCAACTTGCTTATTAATGTGCTCAGTTAATACTCGAAACCTATTCAGGGAACGATTTAAAAATAACTTTTAACTATTGGAGGTACTGGGACAACACAATGCATATAAATTCCCGGGTAAGGATCCGAACCCAGTATTACTGAGAACACAATTTTTTAATGATACAGTTGTTTTCAAGTAAATGTAAAAATTCGCAAGTACCTGTAATTTCACGTGAATATTTCTGCTCCGTTGGCCAAAAAAAAATTGGTTGTCTGTAAAGTCGGTTTACGGACGATAGTTTAACGTGACAACGTCATAACAAAACATTGATGAAATGATTGCATACTTTTATGAATAAAATTGAATCATTTTTATTTTAATAATAAAAGAATAAATACTTGAAATTATACTAGAAATTAGATTCATTTTTTTACGTACATTTGACGTAGAAATTATTTCATATTACACTCTTATAAACAAAGTTTTAAGTTTTCACTTCTGTCGGTGCGGCGCAAGCGTACAATGAGCGTAACGGGACACAGCGTAACGGGACACAGTGTAACGTAACAATGTGCGTAACGGGACACAGCGTAACGTAACAATGTGCGTAACGGGACACTTTTTCGTGAGTGCAGCCGGCGTTCATAGATTTATTAGACGTTGTCACGTCAAAAAAAAAGTAAAAGTTACAGTGTAGCGTGTTAACCCACAGCTGGTCTCGAAATCCCACATGCGCCTTGTTATAGAGTGAAAATGCTGACTGGCGTGGGCCAGCCGCGACGTATTGGCGAGAGCGGTGGGCATGGCCGGGTGTGTGATGATGACCCCGGAACCCAGGAGAGGGGAAAGTCGAGGACTCGCCTGATGCTCTTAATCATCGTGGAAAGCTCCCGTTGCTCGGTTTGACGAGGGATGAGTGTCACCTCCTCTATCCCCCCCCCCTCTCCCCCCTCGTCCCTGGAGCTTTCTCGCCCACAGCATCCAACCTTCTTCCCTGCCTGGACCTGACAATGCCTGAATACCCCCCCCCCCCCCCACACACACACACACACACACCATCAGTTGGAACTCAACAGTCGGAACTGCCGTGTGTTTGCGTGAGGTCGTTGGTCTGATCAGTCGGAACTGATGGAAATGATAATACATATTTTTTTTTTTGCAGTCAACACACCCCACACCCCCGCGGGTTCATTTCGCGGTAGGCTAAAACACAAATAGTTATACCTCAATGCAGCCTCTGTTATTGGCTCACAACTCACCTTTATGAATCTGGGCCAATGAGAAACACCCGACCAAAGCTGTATCGAATCACAGGCTGCTACGTTGGGACGTCTCACAAGACAGCAAGCAGCCAATGAGTGGGTCACATATGACCGAGTGAACGTAGAACTATGGAGTTCATCCTACAGGTCATTAACCGGTCCCTACCTATAATTAATAAACACCCGTCCTTACTCAAAACACACAACATAAACACGCAGGTGTTCTCTGGAGGATTCGTGCTATCCCCACCCCGTCTGTCGAGCTTGGAGAGGGGGGGGGGGGAAGACGAGAGGCTGAGGCCCTAATGACGGTTGATGATGATCTCGATTGGCTCCAGCTCGTCCGTCCCGAAACAGCGCGGTTCGAAATCGACACGCGATCGTCCGCACAGACACACACACTCTCTCTCTCTCTCTCTCTCTCTCTCCTCCCACAGCGACGCGGACGGGGGCCGCAGTGATCTCGCCTCGTTGCACACATTCCGAAACCTCGCTCGCCTACATACTCACTCCTCCCCCGTGATTGGCGCTGCTTGTCCGGCGACCTCTGACCTTCCTCCGCGGCTCCCCCCCCCCCCCCCTCCTTTCACCGCTCGAGCCATCTTCGCCGACCACACACACACACACACATACACACCTTTCCGCTCCACCTAACGGACCAGTGTGTTTCTTGCTCTCCGCCCCTCCATCGCAACACTCTCGGGGCCAGCTGTCCGTCAGCTCTGCGCCCAGGTCGACGCCCTTCTACCCCCACAGACCGTCCTCCGCGGTCTGCAAGTCGCCGCGGAACACCCCTACACCCCTAGCGCGCAGGAGAGAAGGCCACCGGGCACACACAAGGTGCGCAGAGCTTCAGGAAAAAAAAAAAAAACAACGCGATTTTCAAAAACTACTCAAGATACCCGAGTGGGGTCTGCTTACGAAAAGCATTTAAGTGTTCGCTGAGGGCCGAACAGTAGGCCAACTTTTGATTTCGGATTAAATTTTTTAAACTGTAGTTTTAGAAGAGTTAAAAATGGCTAAAAACGCATGTTTTCAGAGTAATTTTTTTAGTTTTAAAACAACCGTTACAGATTCTTGAAAGCACTTAAGGGACTTGCATTACACCTTTAAACTTGATTTGTCCGCTCGAATTTCACGGTTATCCTGTGACGACGAGAAGACTGCGCGCCAGTCCAGAGGAGACACCGCGCTAGAAGCACCAGCGAGCGTCGCGCTTGTAATCCCGCCTCACTAACACACACACACACACACACACCTAACGACGACGACGCCGTAACGGACGCTGGACAGAGACGTACTAGCTCGGCAGTGCTGAGCTCTTCCGCGAATCCCACGTAGTTTCCACACCCGCCGCTAGAATTCGCTGCTGGAGCCGTCACGTCGAGAATTGATTCATTCCATTGCAGACCGATATTTTAAATTATATAATAAAACGGCTTTGATAAAAGCGAAAAAGACTTGAAAAAAAACAACTAAACCGCCGCTAAAAACTTGATTTTCAAAATGTTTTTTGACGTGACAACGTCTAATAAATACATGAACGCCGGATGCACGCACGAAAAAGGATGACTCATTGTCCCGTTACGCTCATTGTACGCTTGTGCCGCATCTATCTCTCTTCCACTCGATTGGAGCAACAATCTATTTGACTTTTTCGAGGCACATTAAACTTGAAACACTCCCATTCGTTTCCTACTTTTCCTATCGTCGTCCTATCCTTAACAGAACAACAAAGATTGGAAGAAGTTAAATAGCAAACATGTATAAAAGTTATAGTTAAAATAATCTCTTCGTTAAAGTAATAAACATATTTGAATTAATGAGTGCAAATAAAAGTAAATTTATCAATTAAATTGTAGATTTTAATTCACTCCTTCTTTGTATCCATACAAAATAGTGATAATTCAATAACAATGATTCAATTTTATTCATAAAAGTATGCAATCATTTCATCATTGTTTTGTTATGACGTCACGTTAAACTATCGTCCGTAAACCGACTTTACAGACAACCATTTTTTTTTTTCAAATTATGTCCATTTTGTTAAAAATTCACGTTGACATTGTGAACATCGGTTCGCGCCAACCGCCACAGATAGCAGCACCGTCTGCTACAAATTTTCCGTTCGTTTACTTCCGTCGCATTCACGAAATTGCTCCAACCAAATGCCGTGCACCGAGAGATAAGCTGTTACATGCCAGGAACATTATGAATTTGACCGTTTTATCTTTGATCGTCGCGCAGGTAAAACAGCAGTATCACTACTGTACGTCGCGGTGATTTGCTGTCGCGCCTTGTGATTCCCAACACGATGCTCGCCTTAGCCTCGAACCGCGACTGCGCAAGCAGGCCGTGAGTATGCACACTGTTAAAAATATCAAAACGACGAAGAAATTTGGTATTAATCACGGATCTTCGTAAATTTGTCAGACATCTTCGAAAATTTGCGGTCACTGTGTGCATGAATCAACAATAACAATAATCTTGTAAATGAAACATAAATATTAATGTGTAAAATTTCAGATATTTGTAAATTAGTACAGTTACATGAAAAAACAACTGCATCAATACAAAATAGTGTTTGCAGCAACACTGGGTTCGGATTCTTACTCGGGAATTTAGGTATGCTTTGTGGTGTCCCAGTACCGCCAATCAAAGTTATTTGTAAACTGTTCCCTGAGTAGCAATCTAGTATTAACTGCACACGTAATAATCGTGACACAACAAATTTAAAGTCAAATCGTTGAATATTCGATTTTATTTTCATGGTTTGAAAAAAAAAAAGATTTTTGAATGAAACATCAATTAAAATTTTTAAAAAAAAATTGTGAAAATTTTCGTAAGAAATACCTACTCAGTATTATCTTGGGAAAAAAAGTATTTCATGTAAGCAAAAATTACGGTAGCAATGTGTTTTACAAGTGTGTATAGTATTACAAATTATTTCATGGCAACTGGTACTCCAAAGGAATCTTCTGTAGGATTACAGAAAAGTTTTTTTTTTCCGTTACATGAAATGACGATGAACTCGTCGTCTATTGGAGGTCCGTTCGTCTTTGGAAAGTTGGTAATTTTTTGACGTGACAACGTCTAATAAATCGATGAACGCCGGCTGCACGCACGAAAACGTGTCCCGTTACTCTCATTGTTTCGTTACGCTGTCCCGTTACGCTCATTGTACGCTTGCGCCGCATCTATCTCTCTTCCACTCGACTGTTTATAAATTGAAGTGAAAAGTTAATGTGGTTTTCATTGCTTGTTACAACAACAATATTCGGCAATAAAGGTTCATTATTCTTGCATTTTAAAAATCTGATTACTAGTATGATTTCAAGTATTTATTCTTTTATTATTAAAATAAAAATGATTCAATTTTATTCATGAAAGTATGCAATCATTTCATCAATGTTTTGCCATGACGTTGTCTCGTTAGACTATCGTCCGTTAACCGACTTTACAGACAATCATTTTATTTTTTATTTTGCTGTTGTTTGTAACAGTGTGGAGAGCCGGGCTCTGGCCAGCAAGTGGGACGACGTCCCTGCAAGTATACCCGCGCCGTGTGTGGAGGTCAGCTGTGCTCCACCACCCCCTCCACAAGTCGGCTCGCTGGAGCGCATGCGCGGCTGAGTGCACTGTGTTTGCCCAGCACTCCAAGCCTCGGATCCTTGGGCGAGGCCGCTGTCAGCCGCTCGACGTGCCAGAAGGGGGGGAGGGGGATAGGCACAAATTATCGGTTTGCAATCCTGACGGGTATTTGCATTCAACCTCCTTTCCCCCTCTCCTCCTTATTACACCCCCCCCCCCTCCCTCACCCACGACACCCACCAGCAACCTAGTCTATGAAAACCACGTACGTGTACATGTATGTGTCCATCTGGCACCCACATTTTTCAAATTTGGAAATTATAAAAATCGGTCAGTTCAGCTAAAGGTTTTTAATTCTCCATTCTGTGGTTCGGCACATTCTGTAATCCGGCACCAATCGAGCCTCTTGCGTACAGGAATTTTTAATTTTTTTCTCTCTTCCCAGGTGTGTTCCGGCTTTCGACCTTTGTCGCCAAGTCGCATTACGGCTCTGCCGGCGCTTTCGGTTCGCCCGGAGTTCGTCCTTACTGACGGGCTCCATTCCGCGGAGACATTTTCGTAAAGATATTTGAAGAAGACCAAAGCTTATTTGTATCTTCTCTTTCTTTCGGTAGAACAGTTTATTATAACTGGTTTCATATACCATTGTATTTTAGATTAATTTGTAATTTTTTTATTCCTTTTCAAACCTTACTGACCGTGGTATCGAACATGCCGCATTAAAGTTATTTTACTATAATTATTCTTCAAGTAATGCTAATTTTTGCCGTTAAAACATAATATCAATTACGTAAATTTAAAAAAAAATGTATGTGCGTAACTTCACAGATAGAGATGTAAGAATGTTTAAAGAGTTAAATTATGCGAGTGCGCACGTAAATATCCAGGTGTGACTTTAAATCAAACACGCCATCGAACCGCCCCCACTTACCGATAGTTGCACGTTCCGTTTCCTCCGTAGCTCTGCACTTCCGTTGCGCTGTGACGGACCACGTCTGCTCGACGGGAGGCCTACGATTCACGCCGAGTATTCGACATGCCCGAACATTACCGAATACTTGCCTTCGGGTGTCTTCGGAATTATTTTGTTTAGGTGAGAAAAAAAACGTATGTTTTAAATGCCGGACATAAACAAATAAAGGTAGGAAGTTTCATAACAATAATACAAATTAAGCCATTAAAACCAAGACTAATATTTGAGTAAATATACGAACATTCTTATATTTTACATTCGTCTTGCAATGTCATCAAATAAAAATGCGATGTAATTAACTTAAGATTTATTTGTTGTTTGGATATTGTTGCGCAAGTAATAAGTAAAAAAAAATACGTGAGTTCCTACTGTTGATCCTTTGTCCCGGTTTGTTAGGTCAGGTCAGTTGCGTTATAAATACTTTAAAACTAAACAACTATTAAAAATAATTCATATTATTTTTAATGTCCGCTTAGTTTGAAAGTATTTATAATGTAACTGACCTGACCTAATCGACCATTTTGAATTAATTAGGCATTCACGATCACACGGCAAAATTAAAAAAAAAATGCGTTTTTTTTTTTTTTTTTTTCACCTAAACAAAAGAATTCCGTAGTCACCCGAAGGCAGGTACTCGGTAATGTTCGGGCATGTCGAATGCTCGGCGTGAATCGTAGGCTTCCTCTCCTTCGACTCGCGGCCCCGCCGGCTGTGAAGTGGGCTTCACTGAAGTGAAGTCGGTGGACGGCGTCTAGACCGCGTCCCGCGCGACCTGACCCCAGCTGGCGGGGTAGTCGCAGCCTGTGTCTCTAACCCCCGGGACGCGCGTGTAGGCGTTGCGCCGGACCTGCCCCAGCCTTGACCTGCCGCAGTTAGCCCCCGTCGCTGGCGACTGATAATCACTGACGCCCCAGCGTGGCGTGCTGATCGGTTTCGTGACTCGCGTGCGGTACGGTTTTAAAAAACAGCAACACAGGGGGGAAAAAAACACTTTTGCGAGGTTGCTAGAAAAAAAATATATTTCCTGGTAGTAGTAAAAAATAGTTACACCTAGGACAAACTTCAGGTTGTGGAGCCAGGAGCCGACCGCCATCTTGGATTTTGACGTCTCGGCGGCCATTTTGGATGACCATGACTATTGACCCTGACCTTTAACATTTGCCAAAAATTACCCCAAATTAGCCTAAAATTCGCCAAAAAATCCAGTTTTTAGAAAAACAATTCGCGAAAAATTTCTCTTTTTCAAAGGAAAAATTCCCATTTTGAGGGACAATTTCCCGTTTTATTCATAAAAAATTCAAAAATTCGGATTTCGAAAAACCTCAAAAGACTTTTGCCTTTTGCCTTTACACAAAATAACAATGTGTGTTTTACAACGTTGCAATATCTTTCTTGTTGTATTACAATATTACAAATTATTTCTTGGCAACTGGTTTCCAAAGAAATATTTTGTAATAGTACAAAAAATGGTTTTCTGCGTATGGTGTTTGATCCCGAGCCGTAACAGTTTGAGCGCTACATAATGTCACCAGAAGCGACAACTTCGGGCGAAAAAAAGCATGATTTTGTCTTGAGTGAGTAGCTTCCAACTGTCGTAACACAGACACCAGTTGGCCTTGGTTCTTGGCCCCCTCACACTTCTGTTTGCTTCCGTTTATTTGCCCAGGTACACAGTGCAAGGTAAGGTGGAGGGTTCCGCTTGAAACTACGTTATGTTTATTCGGTAATAGTGTAAGATTTTTCTTTTAAACTTCACACATATAATTATATCCCTTAATTATTTCGTGGATTCATTAGGTGGAAAAGTATACTTGAAGTAAATATTCATGCTTTGACGTTTATGATTGGACAACAGTGCGCTTGGCATTTTCTTGACCGACTTTGAGTTAGTGGTTAACCATCACATGTTCATCGAGAAAAAAAAATGTCGATTAATATGTATTATAAAAACACTCGAGTACAGTTTTATTATTTTACACTAGTTAGCCATAGAACCTTTATAATAATTATAAACGTGATCGAAGTGATTGGATATATACATATAAATATATAGGCCTACATAAATAAAAAGAAGTGTTTAGGCTTGTTTGTTTTGAATACTAATCTACATTTTTATTTATAAATGGATTAAATTTGGCAATCTTAACCTACAAAAAATGGGGGATGTTATTTATTGTCTTCATTATATTTCGAAAAACCATCCCCATCCCGCCCCCTTGAAATGTAATTTTGGTACTTCTTGCTATTATTTGTTTAAGGTTTTCTGTTTGGCAGTAAGAAAAGTCCTTACAGCTTGGAATAATATTCAAGGAAAAGCTGTTTCATATTTTTCAAGTATTGCCTAAATTAATTTTCTTGTTAATAATTGCAACAAAAATATATATATATTGTTTTTTTATGTAAATGTGAACAACCGTTACTAGCGAATTGGAATAAAACGATACACTGATAGTCAAATCAATTCCAATTCTAGTTGATACCTCGTGGGAATTGCAACATCGTTACAGATCTAACCATTTATTGCAACTGAAAATTACAATATCCTCCAGGATAGAGTCCTCAGTCCCTGCTCAATCTGGTAAAAGTCACCTGTTCATTGGCCATTGACTTGTGAGACGTTTGAGCTGGGTTATCCGTCATTTGATACGGGTTTGGTTGTGGTTTTTCTCATTGAACCACAGTCGTATGGATAAACTGTAGCAGAAACAAAACTGAATTTTAGTCCATCACGAAATTAACCAGAAAATTTTTTAAGACTCCAATCATCACTCTAACCAGCTTAAATTGCAATTTCATTGGGACACTTTAAAACAGTGAATCATTGCTGCTGCACACCGCTAGGGTCTGTGGACACACATATATATATGCAAATAATAATTTATTAGACTATATATCTTGTCGCAGTACAGCATTCAAGGTTTCAAGTTTGTAGTGTGAATTTGTTCTAAATAATTATTTATTAACAATATATCTCAAAACTACTTTTTTCTTTAGTTCAGATTAGTTCCATAAATCAGCTCATTTTTACCTTCTCTTTGAAGACATGAACAAGTAATACTTTACTTTACAAGGCTAGAACTATTACCGCTGAGAAAAATAACACGGCATGTATCTGTGAACGAGCATAAAAAAAAAGTTGCCTTGTCCTCAAAGAGCTGTTGGCAATGACGACTTGCTAGGCGTGGGAAAAAAAATAAAATTGCGTTTTTTTTTGTTGTGGCTATTGCATTTCTAACCTCTACTGCAACTGGGTAGGAATAAGTGTTTTCACCTGCAAGTGTCAAGGCTTGATTCGCCGGGGAAGCAAATCTGTAGTATTCTCAAGGGGTGGCCCGCGGATATTGCAAGGGGGTAAGGCCCGACAATTTTGCGTGTGGGTATTAACCGACACACGTCATCTCTTGCTCGGGTGCTTGTTTGTATTATCCTGCCCATATGTTGGCCTACATGCATGCAATGAGCATAAAACTTAAAAAAAATTGCCATACAAACGTTGTTTTGACGTTGAAGTTTATAAATTCCGTTTTACAGTCACGATTTTGAAAGAGCAAGTGGGTCCCATCAGTTAGAGGTTTTTTTAACTTCTGAAGGGCCGGGCCCCTGCCTCGGTATCCACGCCCATGCGTGATTGTGACAACCAGCTCAGTGTACACGCTGCAGGACTGACTCACTCGGCACGGAATGAGTTGGCGAGGCGAAATGCGGAACTGGAAGATGTTTGCGTGTTGCCTGGTGAACCAGACGCGATATTTTTTTTTTTTGTTTTTTGCCATAGCAGGTAATGTTAGACAATAACTTAAGTGGGACATGACAACAAAACAAATCAAATATTTTCTCTTAATATATTCTAGTACGTTAATTTAAGTGGTCATAATACCAAATTAGTTTACGTACTTATAAAATTTAATGTTTTAAACACGAATTTAAATAATTTTATAGTATAATCACAATATATAATATGATAAAAAAAATAGACTAAACAAGTCCTTATTTAACGTTTTTTATGAGCTTGGGGAAAATGTTGATGTCAGTCCTAGCAGGCACTGAAAGCATGCCATACAAACCTACGTTTTTCGAGGTTTTGGGAAAACATTATTTTGTATTGATTTAATGAATTATATACTAAAAGTAAATTGTTTGAAGACGAAGTCTACGTACAAACGTTTAAACCAAAACTGTACACCACAGGATTTCATGCTTCCAGTTCATGCTTGGACTGACGAAAAAATTCGCCTTTACGTTCATAAAAACCATTAATTAATTACTTTTTAGTCGAAACAGCCTTATATTAACAATTAAATATGGTTATATGACACACTTATTTAAAATCATGTGCAAAACCAAGTAATATTAGATGCAAAATTATTTAGAATAATATCCCCTTAAGAATGTAACTAGTTCTTCAGTAATATTCACATGTAAACAAATTAGAGTGAATTTACCTAACAACACATTTAAAACACGTTTTAATAATGATATATAAATCAACTGTCTTAATTATAACTGATAGATTGAAAACTGTTGACTGGCTACTGACTATGTAAGACGGCAATCTTCTAATTTCGCTGACCCACATGAGACCGAGATGTCTAAGTGATCATCCCTGTCTCGATTTCTTTCAAGCAAAGATTAATTCACACGAGGTGAATAGACGCTCGCAAGCCTGTTACACAAACTACACATAGTGGTAGAAGTGGTTTCATGTTCATAATAGTACGTACAGACTAGAAACATTCGTGGATACGATAACTGCTAAGTTAGTCGGTCAAATGCCACCTGCTCATTGGCTGGTGACTCGAAAGTAGTCGTATTTATGGTATGGGGCCACGAGTATATATATATATATACACTTTTCGATTAAATGACTGTCGATGAAACAAGAGTCGATATGCTGTGTGGAAGCAGTCAGTGACTGTCATTTGTTCGATTTTCGGTTTACTGATTGTCAGATAACTTCCGGCGAAACCAATGTCGTTCTGCTGCCTGTCGACAAACGATTTTCCGTCTACTACTCGTGGCCCCATACCATAAATACGACTACTTTCGAGTCACCAGCCAATGAGCAGGTGGCATTTGACCGACTAACTTAGCAGTTATCGTATCCACGAATATTTCTAGTCTGTACGTACTATTATGAACATGAAACCACTTCTACCACTATGTGTAGTTTGTGTAACAGGCTTGCGAGCGTCTATTCATCAACATGGAATCAGATGCCCGAATAATTCGAGCTTCAGTTTATATATATAAACTGAAGCTGCGTGAACGCGAATTATTCGGGCATCTGATTCCATGTTGATGAATTTTAGGTTTCCCAAATTTCTCCACCAGGCAGCCTTACAACAACTCAGTGTTTCTTATCCTGGAGTGATTGCACCATCATGCATTTATATTTACTATAATGTATATATAGCTAAAAATTAGTTAGGTTATATCAGTTACATAAATAATACGTAAACGCGTTATTAGAGTATTCAAATTTTGCAAAAATCATCTCCTTATTTATTCTCCATCCTTCTTCCTGGTAGGGTAGAGAAATTCAGTGATATAAAAATACTATTAAATATTAAATATTTCAAGCATGTTTTTTTTTTTCGAACAGCGTATTCGACTAGCAAGGGGAGGACTTCGGACATGTTCGGAACTGTTCGGGCGCCCGCCTTCAGGTCGACGAATGTTGGTCTTCTCGGCGGGCTGTGGGAGCTGCGGACAGGCGGTGTCTCAGCACCTCGTGGGAGGACAGTCGCTGAAGGCGGTGGAGCCCGCCTCGTCAGGGGTGTATCTGTGTTAGTGAGGCGCTGATGATTCTAGCGTGGTATCGCCTCTAAAGCGCAAGGCTCTGAACTGGCGCGCAGTCTTCTCGTCGCCACAGGACAACTGTGAAATTTGAGCGGTGACCGTAACATTATATTGCGGAGTAATATAGATAAAGGTGTAATGAAAGTCCCTTAAGTGCTTTCAAGAATCTGTACCGGTTGTTTTACGCCTAAAAATTACCTTGAAAACACGCGTTTAAGCCATTTTAACTCTTCTAAAAATACAGTTAAAAAACTTTATCCAAACTCGAAAGTACTTTTCGGCCCTCAGCGAACTCTTAAATGCTTTTCGTAAACAGACCCCACTCGGATATCTTGAGTAGTTTTTAAATCGCCTTGTTTTTCCTGAAGCTCTGCGCACCGCGTGTGTGCCCGGGTAGGCGGGGGCCTTAATACCTGCGTCTACCGCGGCGCACACACGATGCGCAGAGCTTCGCAAGAAACCAACAACTGCCAAAGATATCAGAGTTCCTGTATGTTTTGTTTTTTTTCGAAGAGCGCGTAAAATTTCGGTTAGGGCTTATGAGTATGGGGCAGGAACTTTTCGCGAATTAGACAGCAACAAGGCATACCCGTACCAGTGTTTTTTTTTTTTTTTCCTTGTGATTGGCGGCCGTCTGCGAGAGAGTTACTGCATTATTTTACCGAGCCACTCAGGACACGTTTGCTTCCGCACTGAATAACTGTGATTGGTGTAGTAACAATCGACATTTAGCTGGAATAAACTCGCCCAATCACGAAACACAGACGATGGTACAGTTTTTTAACTTTCAATGATTCTCAAAATCTTTTCGCTAAATATTCATGGGCATGGTCCTACTTATGAATAGTTCTGTTTCCCTATTTCGTTTTCTAACTTGATTTTTAGGAGAGTTCTTACAGAATAATTTTTTTAACGTGAAGAGCCCGGCACAGATTCATGAATAGAGACCAGAAAAATTCGCGGGTACATTTCGTGTGCTGCTTCTGTCATTGGTTCACTGTTAATCTGGAGGACTGAAGGCCAATTAGAGACCCTCACTCATAGAAATGTCGAATCACAGGCCACCCAGTCGAGACGACTCACAAGTCAGCAGCCAATGAACAGTTGGCATTTGCCCGAGTGTGTAGAGGATATTGGAGTCTATCCTGGAGGTCATTGAACCCGCGAATTTTTCCGGTCTCTATTCATGAAAACAGACAAGGTACTGAGCCATTTAATGTTAAGGTCACCGCTGAAATATCACCGTTGTCCTCCCGTGCACGACGAGAAGACTGCGCGCTTAGGGGCGACCCCGCGCTAGGAGCACCAGCGAGCGTCGCACCTATCGCCCGTGTAAAGGTCGACCCTGGACAAGCCTCGCACCGGGAGGAAGACAGGCGGGAGGCCGAACCAAAAAAAGAGGATCAACCAACTGTAATTAAGATGCTGGGGGCTGATTGCCCCGCTCGCGCGCGCTGTGTGTGTGAGAGCGTGTGTGTTCTAGTTAATTATGACGCCATTGTCATGCAGATGCGACCACGCTAATTACTGGAGCACCCTGCAGTCGGTCTTCCACCTACGAACAAAACAGGTTCACTCTATTTATAAAATACACAGCAAAAACAAGAACTTACCTAGCGCTTGGTAGTTTTAGCAATATAAACAAAAAAATATTTCAAATTTGAAAAGTGTTTTTTTTTTTTTTGCGATTACAAATGAACACTGTAATTTTGTTTTCTGTTAATGGAACTGAAATATTCATGTAAAAATTTCGGATATTTGTAAATTGGTAACACTACAAAATAACGTTTCGCAGTAATACTGTGTTCGGATTCTTGCCTGTGGCATTTATGCTTTGTGTTGTCCCAGCACCTCCAATAGTTAAAGCTATTTGTAAACCGTTCCCTGAATAGCTTTCCAGTATCAACTGCGTGCATAAATAAGCAAAATTAAATCCCCTAATTGAATATTCGGTTATCTTTTCCATTGTGTTAAAAATAATATGCTTGCATTAAGCAGTAATTGAAATATAAATTATGTTCCAATTTTCGTAGAAATACTCAATACCATCACATAAAACGTATTTCATATATGCAAAAATAACAATAGCCATGTGTTGTACAATTTACAATATCTTTTTTGTAGTATAAAATACTATTTCTAGGCAACTGGTTTTCAAAAGAATCTTTTGTAAACGTTCAGGAAATATTTTTCTGTGTAGTATCAGTATTGCGGTATAAAACAAAACAGACCAAACTAAACCGCATAAAACTGGTTATAGGGGAAATATATTTTTCACGGGGAAAAAAATGTGAATACTTATTATATTACTGTAATTTTAGACGCACCCGCGGTTTATTCCTTGTGATTGGCGGCCGGGCCATTTAAGGACGAGTTTGTTTCCGTACTGATCGGTTTGATTCGTGTGCTGACGGAAGCCATTTAGCGACCTTAAATAAACTCAACATATAACGAAAAACAGACAATACTGCCAACTTACAATTTCAAATATATTGATACCACTTACAATAAAGTTTCCGCGCTAAAATTGTTTTTGGTTTTACATGGCATAGGACTTAGATTTGGATACATTTATAAGTCAACACTTGTGAACTGGTGTGATTATGATTATAGTTGTAGTTGCCCGCGTGAATTGATAAGTTACTTCCTTGCGGCGCTTACAGACTAGAGCATGTTAAGTAAATATGTGGTTGCAACAAGGTACAGAAGGTCTGGGATATATATTATTTATGGCATTGTCATGCCAAAAATTTGGTTAAGTAAATTAAATTTAGGACCATAGCGAAACTATGTAATTTTGTGTGCGAGTTCCGTGTTATTAAGTTTACTTTGAGACACGAGTACGCCTTACGCGTCACCGGGAAAACTGAAAGACTCGCTCACTCCCTTCTTTTTTTTTGACGTGATAACGTCTTATAAATCGATGAACGCCGGCTGCTCGCATGAAACAGTGTCACGTTCCGCCTGGGCAGAGCGTGCAAGAACCGGTCAACCACCGTGCGAGAAAATCTTCTATGATATCAAACAGGTTAAGGCGGGCTTTTAAAACTAATAGTTCGTAATTATATTTAAAAAAAATTATTTAAAATTAAATTTGCAAAAACTGTAAATAATTTTAGAAAAATTAAAAAAAAAAAATTGGTTGTCTGTAAAGTCGGTTTACGGGCGATAGTTCAACGTGATAACGTCATAACAAAACATTGATGAAATGATTGCATAATTTATGAATAAAACTGAATCATTTTTATTTTAATAATAAAAGAATAAATACTTGAAATTATACTAGTAATCAGATTTTTAAAATGCAGGAATAATTAACCTTTATTGCCGAAATTGTTGTTGTAATAAGCAATGAAAACCACATTAACTTTCCACTTCACTTTATAAACAGTCCAGTGGAAGAGAGATAGATGCGGCGCAAGCGTACAATAAGCGTAACGGGACACAGCGTAACGGAACAATGTTCGTAACGGGACACCGCGTAACGGAAAAATGAGCGTAACAGGACACTATTTCGTGCGTGCAGTCGGCGTTCATCGATTTATTAGACGTCACGTCAAAAATTATGCAATTTTTCAACAATGTTTTCTTATGACGTTATCTCGTAAAATTATCGTCCGTAAACCGACTTTACAGACAACCCCGTCCTTTTTTTTTGTTTGTTTTTTGTTTTTTGCGCGCGTAACAGGTTTCCAGGTGAGGTGCGAGCTACGGAAAAGATTGGCTTCGCGGCTCCAGCGCGGGGAGTCGCGAGATCTGGTTCGCGCAGACGATTGCCGCGAGGCTACGCCTGCTACCTCCGGCATCGCTTCAGGGGGAGCAATGAGTTAAGAAATGAAATCTTGAAGGGAACCGGTCTGTAGAGGGTGTTCAACTCCGCATCAGGAATGTGGAGCTTCCAGGAGATTCATTATAGTTCTTTTTCCGCTCATGAGAGTTAAACGAGGGAGGGAGACATTATAGGTCATCCAGGCTGGAAGCTAACGGAAACACCGAAGATTATTATTATTCTTTCAACATGCTGGTCACGTCTTGCAGATTCAACCATTACTGCAAATTTATTTCTATTGGATTTATCTGTGCCAGGTTAAAAGTTTGTAGGTGCATGTTTTACGTAAATCAACAACCAGTACTGTAACTTGATTTCAACTTTGCTTATTTAAGCGTGCACATATTTAAATATTGCAAACATTTAAATCCAAGCACTAGATTTTAAAAAAAAAAATTGTTCACTGTGTAAGCTGCAAGTTAATATCAGGAAAGTATTTTTTTAAGATAGTTTTTCAAGTTTGTTTTACTACTTTCCATATAAGCTAAACATTCCACACAATTTTTCATAGTACCAGCGAACACGGTTCTTCTCGACGTTATGTAGACTTTTTATATTTACTGCGATTTCACAGTCTCGCATAATCTGATCATGCTACATACAGGAAAAAAAATAATGGGTAGGTTACAAATGGATAAATATATATATTTGAAACGAAAAGTAAACCGAACTTTAAAAAATCTTTATTTGACTACGAAACAAACATACATAGAACTGAAAATGTATCTTGCTGTACGACATGATTACCGTTTCATGCTTTCGCCATAAATCGGAATTTATTCCTGCAGAAGTCAGCGTGACTCCAAATCAAACAGCGCTGGAAAATCGTCACGCCTCTGGCGATAGTCGGGTGCCACGTGGAATACGACATTTCGCAACGACTGAAGATTTACGACCGTTTACATCGTGAAATACGTGAGTATGAGTGTTCGCACAACACTAAAATATTTACTAGTACGATCATAGTGGTGCAGTATCCACCGTGATTATTGTTAAAAGCACATTATTTATGCTTACTCCTTCCTCACGAACTTTCCAAGGTGCAATCGTTACCACCATAGTGCACTTTTTACTGTCTTATTTTTTAACTGCTAATGTTTTCTAGCCATTACCGCCTTACTTGGATACCCGCAATGCCAAGCTCTGGATTAGGTACGGGATGTGAAAATCAATTTAAAAATTATTTTACATAACCACTGTTTTAACCTCGGAAAAGAAAAAAAATATGAACGCGGTGTAAATTTTTTTTTACCATCACGACAGCGAGAGAACCAAGGACAGATCATGTTACTCCGCTCTGTCTAAATCAAAGGGGAAGAAGCAATAACTGAAGTACGTAAATTTGGTTTCAACAATTTTGGGTCAAAAAAAATTCTTAACGATTCAATTTTCAAAACATCATTGGTGTATTCACCAGCATGGCGGCGCTGACGTCACTATTACCCCCGCACTCTTATTGAGGCCAGCGCGAGAATATAGGGGTTCTGAACGGGGAACTTTAAGAAAATAACTTTCGAGTATAGTATAACTAGAGACCGGAAAAATTCGCGATTTCATTTCGCGATAGGCTAAACTACAAATAGTTATACCTCAGTGCTGCCTCTGCTATCGGCTTACAACTCACCTGGATGACGCTGGGCCAATGAGAAACACCCAACCAAAGCTTTATCGAATCACAGGCTGCTACGTTGGGACGTCTCACAAGACAGCCGCCAATGAGTGGGTGGCATTTGACCGAGTGTACGTAGAACTATGGAGTTCATCCTACAGGTCATTGAACCCGCGAATTTTTCCTGTCCCTAAGTATAACATAGTACAGCCTTATTGATTTAGTATAAAACACTACACCGAATACATTTTACCCACTGTATCGTATTAAGCCTTTATACTATAATACCACCTTATTTAAGATTCCTCTTTTTATACTTTAATTTGCTTTTTTTTTTCATTTTCTCGTTAAAACATAATATATAGTTTAGTGGAATACCAGAAGTTGATTGTAACTGTCTCGTAGAGATAGTTTTTCTTGCGAAGTCATTTGCGTTCAGTGTTGTATTCATTTTTGAGAATGAATTCTACTGAAATATTACTGTGAATGGCTATTACTATTATGGCTATTACTAAAATGGCTATTAAAAAATAAGGGTTGATCGTAGGAGGGTGAAAATTGAGGATTGTATGTATTTTTGTATGTTGTATCATAAAAAAATAGAAATTAAAAATTTTGTCTAAAAAATAAAATAAAAATTTAGGGGTGGACTACCCCTAACATTTAGGGGGATGAAAAATAGATGTTGGCCGATTATCATAGATACCGGATAAGCACAGAAAATTTCATCAAAATCGGTCAAGCCGTTTCGGAGGAGTATGGCAATTTTTGATATTTAAAGTACTTGCAAAATTTCAACGGTGGTGAGGACTGCACTAACAATGGAATAGCCGTTGCCATAGAGACGAATGAAGCATCAACAAAGCAACAGCCGTTGCCATGGTGATTTCCTACCAAAAACTGGAAATAAAAAAAAAATTTAGGGGTGGACTACCCCTAACATTTAGGGGGATGAAAAATAGATGTTGGCCGATTCTCATAGATACCGGATAAGCACAAAAAATTTCATCAAAATCGGTCAAGCCGTTTCGGAGGAGTATGGCAACGAAAACTGTGACACGAGAATTTTATATATAAGACATTTGAAACTACATTACCTTAGTATGGCCTCGTGGGCGTGTGGTTAGCGTACCTAACTCGTAATCTGAATGTTGTCGATTCGAAACCCGGCAGCTGCGAAGTTTTTTTTGTGTACTTGTAAAAATAAATATGGCACACGCAACATTTCAAAAGTAATAAATATATTTGAATTAATGAATGCAAATAAAAGTAAATTTATTAATTCAATTGCACATTTCATTTCACTCCTTTGTATACATACAAAATAGTGATAATTCAATAAAAATGATTCAATTTTATTCATAAAAGTATGCAGAGGTAGATTTTATCATGAAAAAGATAGAAAAATTAAAAAAAAAATTCTTCCTCAAAGAATATAATATTATTAATGCCTAACTGGTTTGGTTGTCAAAACCTATTACGGCTCAGTCTCAGGCCGAATATGATATTTCCTTTTCTTCTGGATCACTCATTTCATTAATGTTTTGTTATGACGTCACGTTAAACTATCGTCCGTAAACCGACTTTACAGACAACCAATTTTTTAAATTTAATTTCTTCTTATATATTTTCTCCCTACCTAGGGCACTCATATTTCTTTTAAATTTCAAGTGTATGTTTTTTGCTAGTAGTTACGGGGGCACCCAGCAGATAGCGCAACGTGGCACGGGTTCCCGCTGCAGGAGCGCGTGTCGGCGCCTAGGCGCCGCTCATCAGTATGCGCGGGCGCGCGCTCGGCGCCTCCAGACAGGACCGGCGGGGTAATCGACTGTGGAAATCGTCGACGGCCACTTCTCCTGCGCCGCGGCGGCGCGGCGGTGCGTGTGTGTGTCCGCGTGTTTGCCCGGGCCTTCATTTTGTGGAGGGGGGGGGGGGGGGTCTGCCACCTTCTCTCTGGCGTCTGCTTCCATCCCTCCCCCACCAACAACTACCGGGGACAGAACTCCTCTTCGTCGGCCGGCGACAGTCCAGCTTCCGACGGCGGTACCAACTCTTGGAAAGAAAGATATCGTAACTTTTGCACGACGTGTGACCGTAGTTATTTTTTGCACGCATGAAATGTGTTTTTAAACGAAATTTCTGGACGCGAATCACGCGTGGTTACCTCACCCGCCGCTAGAATTCGCTCCCGAGCAGCTACGTCGACCATCAACTCATTCGATTTGCAGACAAAAATGTTTAAATTGTACAACGAAACAACACCGATAAAAGTGGGGAAAAAAACTTTTAAAAAAAATACTAAACCCCGGATTTGGACCTGATTTTTGACAAGTAATATTAATAAAATGTCGCCCATCTTGTTAAAATCCGTTAAACAGTTAATATTTTAAAGTTTGCCTCTGGCTTTGTGGCAGCAACGTGGTCGCTTATTTCCGTTCCGTGCGACGAAATTACTCCCACCGAAAGCCACATACCGACAGCTGAGATGTTACACATCAAGAAGCAGAAAACGAACGGGACCGATAAACACTCGGGTATTCCGTAGCGAGGACGTCTCTTCAAAGACAATTGGCCATTTGTATCGTTTCAGTTTATTTCTGTTATTTCACGTTAATTCGTACAGTTAGGTAACATTTCCACACATTTCAGTTCTTTTCTTAGATTTATTTCGTTACAATTCAAGCATTCAATCATTGGAATTCGATTCAATTGAAATACTTTTATTTCATTACAATTGAGTTATTTTAATGCTATTCCTTGTAATTTTACTTCGTCTCATTTATTTATTTACATTTGGATACAAATCATTTCATTTGTATTGCATCAAGTCATTTTGTTTGTTAAATAAGGTTTCAATTCATTTCGGTTTATGTAGTTGTATTCCATTTCCATTGTTATCGTTTCAGATTATTTCGGTTATTTCACGTTAATATGTACAGTTAGGTAACATTTCCACACATTTCAGTTCTTTCCTTTGATTTATTTCGTTACAATTCAAGCATTAAATCATTAAAGACCGATTCGATTAAAAAAATAATTTGGCGTGACAACGTCTAATAAATCGATGAATGCCGGCTGCACGTACGAAAAAGTGTCCCGTTACGCTGTGTCCCGTTACGCTCATTGTACGCTTGCGCCGCATCTATCTCTCTTCCACTCGATTGGAACAACCTTCGATTTGACTTTTTCGAGGCACATTAAACTTGAAACACTCCCATTCGTTTCCTACTTTTCCTATCATCGTCCTATCCTTAACAGAATAGCACAGATTGGAAGAAGTTAAATAGCGAACATGTATAAAAGTTATAGTGAAAATAATTTCTTCGTTAAAGTAATAAACATATTTGAATTAATGAGAGCAATTAAAAGTAAATTTATCAATTAAATTGTAGATTTCATTTCACTCCTTCTTTGTACCCATCCAAAATAGTGATAATTCAATAAAAATGATTCAATTTTATTCATAAAAGTATGCAATCATTTCATCAATGTTTTGTTATGACGTCACGTTAAACTGTCGTCCGTAAACCGACTTTACAGACAACCAAATTTTTTTTCATTACAACTGGGGCCAGGTCGTTGGCTCCGGCGAGATTTCCGGGTCACCCCCTCATCAATTACCTCGGCCTGCCGCAGATCCTGTGGAGAGTCAGAAGGGGGGGGGGCGGTCATTAGGAGCCGTGCTCGCCCTGCGCTCCGAGCACAAGCAATAGCACAAGCACAAACACACGCACAACCGGCCTCGGCGCGCGCCAAAAAAAGATCTCCGCGCGGTGCGTGCTGGCAAGAGAGCTATCTCCTCTGTCCCCTACTCCTCGCCCCTGAGTGGACGCCAACGCAACACGCAACACAACAGGGTCGTTACCACAACGCCGAACCTACAATAACTCCGAATACCATAACGCCGAATGCCAAATTGACCGCAACGCCGACAGCTAGAAGACTGCTATGTATCCACAACGCCGAAATACAGTAACGCCGGAAAACGTTGCTGCGGGGGGGGGGGGGGGGGGCACAGGAGCAAAATGGAAAACAACTGAATGAATTTTTGTGCTAACCTTACCTAACCGAACCTTTGTGGCAGTCCTGCAATGACATTTTTCGGCGTTAATGTATTTCGGCGTTGTGGTAATTCAGCGTTGTGGTACACAGCAGTTTTCTAACTGTCGGCGTTGTAGTCAATTTGGCATTCGGCATTATGGTTTTCGGCGTTATTGTACGTTCGGCGTTGTGGTGCGTCCCCAACACAACACATCCACAGACCCCAAACTCAATTACCTCTTCAGGCTCATCATGACAAAATAATGAGTGTTTTTTTTTTACAATGCGCGCGCTACATGCAATAAAATTTTTACAGGATAAAAAAAATGCTGTGTACAAATAAAAATTATAAATACATTATTTTAAATCTTATACTTGAGTTATTGATATTTAATTCGTGTCCATATAATTAAAAATATTTTAATAATAAAAATTTATGTTTATTAACTTTTTCTAAGTGTTTTTATGTAAGTTAGGTTATTTTCTTGTGTATATATATATATATATATATATTATTTTCGTTATTAATTAAAATTGGTCTCAATTAATTTAAAAAAATTAACAAATTAGTTTTATCACGTATTTATTTAATACCTATTTTTAATTTACTTGAATTTATACTTTACCAACCGTATTTATAATATCACTCCAGTGCTTTTATTGTTTTATTTCTATCAATTATTTTTATGCGAAATTAAAGTTTTATTACGCCATGTTAGTCTAACTTCTAACGCGCTAACACAAATACACGCACCCTTTTTTTTTTTTTAACTTTCCTAAATATTTTATGAAGTTATTGAGTTATGTATAGAGTATGGAAAATTTGAAGTATTAATTTTTAGATAGGTTAAAAATTCAAATGCGTTAAATTTTGGAAAGCTTGTGCCATTATCTCCTAGTTTATTTGGAGAACTGTGGGCCAACGAGAAAGTCTCGAATTAAGAAGTATCCAGTCACACGTTAACCAAGGTCATACAAATCACAGGTCAGCAGACAATGAAAGTGGGACTTTTAACCGAGTATAACAGATAATGTAGAGTTTATCGTAGCGATCATTTAACCCACAATTTTTTTTTCCAGTCCCTAACTCTTCTATGAATCCATTGCATCGCTCCTAAATTTGTTTGGAAACAAAATTAAATGGATATAAAAAGTGCTGAATTTGCAATGTAAATTTTCCGTGCAATTGCACATGTTAATAACATTCATTTCTCGTTCAAGAACATTTCTTCAGTGAAAACTAAAATAAACAGGGAAAATAGTGAAGTTCAACACTTTTTTTAATAAACGTCAAGAATATATGCCCTTAAATGCAACTATAAAAATTTCTGCAAAAATTGGTGAAAATTTAAAATTTAATTAATACGTATTTTGGGGATGACGATGTTAATTAATAAAAAATAATTAAATATTATGATTTCGCACGTTTTATCCGATAAACTGAAGCACATCTACAACGGTGTTGCTATTCGGGACGTGGAATATACAGACTGGTGTATGGTATATAGGTATGCGTGTCTGTGCTGATCGCTGGTGCGCACAGTTATTGTCCTCTGAGGCTGTCCAGGCGTGTCCTCGCCGCATGTGCGTGACGCCCTGACACGCACCACCACCGGCCACAGTTGCACTCACCACAGTCATCATCGTCCCGCAGTCCGTCACATGCTGTGACCGCCGCGGCCAGTGGTCACTAGAGGGGAAGCATTCGGACCGGCGCTCGGTCACCTCCAGTACGGACTCCGTAGTCCAGTGCCATCTCGAAAAACGTATTCCATGCATGCCAAAACTAACCAAAGCCACGTGTTGTACAAACTTACAAACATATTCTTCTTGCATTTCCTGGCAACTTGTTTCCTAAGGAATATTTAGTAAAAGTACGGAATTTTGTTTTGTTTTTTTTCTATGCAGCTCGCCTACAAGGAAATGACTGTCCCACCACCGCAGTCTGGGATCGAATCCGGATTTTTTTCGCGGATGTTGAAACGTCGTGGGTGTTAACCTGTTAGCCTGTGGGGGTGCATTTTCTCGCGGAGCTCCTGGTTCGTCCGCTCATGCATTCCGTCGATACTCACGTCGACCTCCGTCGCATGTGATAAATAACACCCCCGTCGACGACAAGACGTTAAGCCCGATCCATTCCGTCCCACTTCCGGTTCTGTTTCCCTCCCGCCCCTTCATTTTTTTCCTTCCGCGGACGCGGACGCGGAGCGTGAACCGGAAATCCCGTTCTGTCTTGTCGCTGCCGGAAGAGTAATTACTAATTACGAGCGAAGCGGGGTTTTTCCTTTGTGCACGCCGCTGTATGGTTCACCTTCTTCTACCCTCTCAGGATTCACCCCTACCTCTTTCTCAAACTTCACCCCTGGCCAGACCACGCCCGGGCATTCAGTGGCGCGAATATGCCCTGTTCGCCGCAGAACTCCCGCCAACAGCACACACGACGGAACACAGGCTCAGAAAAAATTGCTTAAGGGGCCCGCCTCGTCAGGGGTGTATGAGTATTAGTGAGGCGGGATGATAAGCTCGATGCTCGCTGGTGCTTCTAGCGCGGTGTCGCCTCTGGACTGGCGCGCAGTCTTCTCGTCGTCACAGGATAACTGTGAAATTTGAGTGGTGACCGTAACGTTATATGGCGGAGAAATTAAGATAAAGGTGTAATGCAAGTCCCTTAAGTGCTTTCAATGATCTGTACTGGTTGTTTTACGCAAAAAAAAAAATACTCTGAAAACATGCGTTTTAGCCATTTTAACTCTTCTAAAAATACGGTTTAAAAACTTAATCCGAAATCAAAAGTACTTTTCGGCCCTAGTCGAACTCTTAAATGCTTTTCGTAAGCAGACCCCACTCGGATATGTTGAGTAGTTTTGAAATCGCGTTGTTTTTCCTGAAGCTCTGCGCACCGTATGTGTGTCCGGGTAGGCGGAGCCCTTAAGGGGCCCGCCTCGTTAGGGGTGTGTGTGTGTTAGTGAGGCGGGGTGATAAGCGCGACGCTCACTGGTGCTTCTAGCGCGGTGTAGCCTCTAAGCGCAAGGCTCTGAACTGGCGTGCAGTCTTCTCGTCGTCACAGGATAACTGTGAAATTTGAGCGGTGACCGTAACAATATATGGCCGGGAAATGAAGATAAAGGTGTTTTGCAAGTCCCTTAAGTGCTTTCAAGAATATGTACTGCTTGTTTTACGCCTAAAATTACTCTGAAAACATGAGTTTTAGCCCTTTTAACTCTTCTAAAAAATACAGTTTAAAAATTTAATCTGAAATCAAAAGTACTTTTCGGCCGTCAGCGAACTCTTAAATGCTTTTCGTAAGCAGACCTCACTCGGATATCTTGAATAGTTTTCAAATCGCGTTGTTTCTCCTGAAGCTCTGCACACCGTATGTGTGTCCGGGTAGGCGGGGGCCTTAATGAAGCAATCCCAGGCAGACTCTCGTCCGGCTAACAGGGCTTTCATCGTCGCCATTGAGGGCCTAGAAGCCCGAATGCCGCGACTTGGCATCGAACCCCGAGGCCCTTTAGGAGTACCAGGTCGCGTCCTGCAACCCATAACCTCCTGTTTTAACCTATAAAAGTTTTGTTTTGGTTTTTTCTAAAAATATTTTCTAAAAATGCTGCGAAGCTGTGATGAATGCAATTGGCCTTGATTTTTTTAATTAATTTCTTGTGTTGACGCTACTTTAAACTCGTGGTGTTGTCCAGCCCTCCCTTTAAGTTTAAGTTTAAAGGGGGAAGGGGGGGTGAATATTAAGTTAAGCTGCGAGTGCAGCCATCGAGCCGGAGAAGCTGCACGACGGAACACAGTCTTCACCTTTACCGTCGCAACATTCCTGTCCTCAGACGCTCGGTGCAATATTTTGTCATACATTTTCCCCCTGTTGCTTTCATCTAGGTGTGTTTCTTTTTTAAAAGTTTGAATGAGTAAAATCGGTTTAATATTTTACAATTTATTTAATTTTACATGTTTTTTTATAAAACCAGAATTTCGGTGCATTTTATAATTTGGAAAAACATGTAGACACATTAAAATATACTGATATCTTAGTGTCATATAATTTTTTTTTATATTATCTCTAGATATTTGCCTACTTTAAAAAATTTACCACTAAAGAAAATAATTATGTATACAGCTTTTTAAAACTACTCATTTTATAATAAATGTCTTAAGAAATAACAGCCATAAATTTTTCCTAAATAATATATATCGTTAGTTTCGTCAGCCAATTAACACGTGACTTTTACCCGAGTATGCACGGGACTCTGGAGATCATTTAAAATGCACATTTTTTTTCCGTCACAACTTATAAACTGTAAGCTAATAGCGTTAAGCAGCTTGTTTGAATTTTACGCTATTGCCACAGTGGCTAATTCACTTTTTTTGTTTAAGGTGCACCCTTATAAATTCATCTCGATAGAGCGCTTACATTTTGTACTTAGTCTCAAACTTTGGTGTCATTAATCGCTACATTTGTACATTTATGGGTAGGACTTTTCAGCTTTTTTGTAATTTCTGTAATAATCTGTTTCAAAATTTCGTGTTTTTGTAACTTAAATTTTAACGTAACCTAAGAAATCAAATTTTCCGACCATCAGATTGGTTGCAGTTCACGTACGGACTGAGGAAGACGGGCTATTGTAATTCCGCTTTAAGGGTTTTTTTTTGACGTGACGTCTAATAAATGATGAACGCCGGATGCACGCACGATAAAGTGTCCCGTTACGCACATTGTTCCGTTACGCTGTCCCGTTACGCTCACTGTACGCTTGCGCCGCATCTATCTCTCTTCCACTCGACTGTTTATAAAGTGCAGTGAAAAATTAATGTGGTTTTCATTGCTTATTACAACAACAATTTCGGCAATAAAGGTTAATTAATCTTGTATTTTGAAAATATGATTACTAGTTTAATTTCAAGTATTTATTCTTTTATTATTAAAATTAAAAAGATTCAATTTTATTCATAAAGTATGCAATCATTTCATCAATGTTTTGTTATGACGTTGTCACGTTAAACTATCGTCAGACAACCAATTTTTTTTTCATTAGGCTTTGATGCCGTCATCGTATCGACCTAACCTACAGACTTGAAAAAATGAAATCCGAGATGGCGGTTTAAGCCGGGCCTTAATCACCGTAGAGGCGGCCGCTAGGCTGTTCCGGATTCCCTCCCCAACCTAACTCCTCCTCCGCGGGTGAGATCCACACATTTGCTTGCCGCGAGCGGACCTGGAGGAGTGTACGAAACAACCACTCTCCTTGCGCCTCGGTTACACTGGACGAGCTCCCTAGCGGCTCGTCGGCGGGGGAAATGGCTCGCGGCGGGGGAAATGGCTCGTGCGCATCGGAGCGTGCCGTCGTTAGGCAGGAGAACACTCGTGGATCAACTACGGGAGAGGCTGCCGTTCTCAACACTCGTACCTGTTTGCTGCTTCCTCCGTCGCCGACGACCTCTGCGCCAATAACTAGGGACCGGAAAAATTCGCGGGTTCAATGACCTCCAGGATGAACTCCATAGTTCTACGTACACTCGGTCAAATGTCACCCAATCATTGGCTGCTGTCTTGCGAGACGTCCCAGCGTATCAGCCTGTGATTCGATAAAGCTTTGGTCGTGTGTTTCTCATTGACCCAGATTCATAAAGGTGAGTTGTGAGCCAATAGCAGAGGCAGCACTGATGTATAACTATTTGTATTTTAGCCTATCGCGAAATAGATTCGCGAATTTTTCCGGTCTCTACCGATAAGAGACGCTCGCAAATAAGTAGGGCCATGCATATTTCGCGAAAAGATCTTGAGGCTCACTGAAAGTTTACACACTGTACCGTCGTCCGTGTTTCGTGATTGGGCGAGTTTCTCCCAACTACATGTCGATTGTTACTACACCGATCACAGTGGTTCAGTGCGGAAGCAAACGCGTCCTGAGTGGCTCGGTCAAATAATGCAACGACTTCTCTCGCAGACGGCCGCCAATCACACGGCAGAAACAGCTGGTGCGTGTATAACTTGTTGCAGTCTAATAGGCATTCAGATTTTTTCGCGAAAAACGCCTGCCCCTAACGATAACGCATAAGACACTATGTCATCTACTTATGTGAAAAAATGCACTTTTAACCATAAACTTGACCACCGTTTGACATTATTTCTATTGTAGTTGTGTTTATGTTGATGTAAGTGCGGGAAGTTATTTTAAATTCTATATTTAAAACGCAGTATTCAGATTCTTAGTGCTAAATTCTGTAAACCCACAAAACATATTTTAATCAACAAGTTAAGTTTTATGACAAATGTTTCCTCACAATTAAAAGCGCGACCATTTTTTTTCTCATGTAGTGTTTGATGATGCTTATGGTTTGTTTAGCATTCATGTCTGCAGTAATGTCTACACTTGTTAGTGTACACTCATTAGTTCAAATTTTCTTCGTAATACACTATTCGTGTGTACATCACTTAAATATCAGTACCCCTGATTTTAGGCAGCTGTTTCAAACAGTGTGTTGTGGGTTTTGAATACCACCCAGGAGTCTAAGAATATCGGTCTAAATTTGAAATTATTTTTCCGCGGAAACAGTGGTATATAGGCTAGTACAACAAGGCGACCTTTTTCAATACTTTTGACACGTAGATTAATAACTAGCCTTTTAAAACCACGTTATTCCTACCCATCAAAAATATTTGTGCGAAAAAAGTGTTACTCTAGATTATTTTCATTAAATAATTTTGCTTCAGCGACAATATTTGCAGTGTTTGTAGAACATTTGTTCACTTAGACCTTACGAAGAAGCTTGGCGTTTCTTCGTATATAGTTTATTTATTTATTTATTTATTAAAACTACCGGTTCAGCGGCAATTCCGTGGCCAGAATTTTAAAAGAAAATTTACTGTTACACTCAAATAAAATCTCAGGCAATGACAAACGTTTAGAACTCCAAATGAAACTAACGATTTCGCCTGAAGAACCTGAATATCTCTTCTTTTATTTGGTTTTTTATTTGATTGTTTTTAATACTTTGTTCTTAAGTCAATTATTTGATGATTTCTTTTTTTTAAAGTCATAAATACACACATAGTCTACGTGTGTTATTAAATACAAGAAACCCGCATGTTAGGTTTGTATCTAAGATATGCTTGCAGTAACACGTTTTAAAAACCGGAATTAAATATAGACTACTTGGAAAAAACAATTCCTGTTACCTCTGTGTACTAGGCATGTCGGGTTGTATTGGGGAAGAAATACATTATTGTAGCCCACTAAGTATTATAATTATCCTTATAAATAATCTGTAAGTATCTAATCTGCTATGATTTTCTTCTTCTGTCATCGTTAGTTTATTTTTTTTTAATCCCGGAAGGGAAGGGTCTGGTTCCACAGACTTCCCCCCCCCCCTCCTGGCTATAGGAGCGCGTATACCTGAATCTTGGGAAGCAACTTAGACCCTACGTCGTATACGCGTATATGTTTTCAACTCATTTTCACGTACTTAACCTGCAGATGAAGTTTGTCGGTGAAATTCAGACCCATTCTGTAAAAAAGCAGTACCATTGCTCTTCCTGTAGACTTCCGTAGCGAAGCACGGGTACACCAGCTAGTTAATAAATACACCCATAAATCAACGGAGATTCCAGGGAAAAAAAATTTTAATCAGTGTTATCGACAAATTTATTATAAAACATGTTTTCAGTGTAGAATATACGCAGGATTTCAACTTCCGAGTTTGTGTTTCGTTGAAAACAAGTAATACATATATGGGAGAGAGAGAAGAGTTTTTTTTTTCTGTAGACTTAACATATTTTAAATCTTTTGTTAATATAGCAACATGATCATGTTCATTTTCCTTCATCTTTAAGGTATGTGAACTCGGTATTCTTAAATTTACAAAAAAAAAAATACGTAAATTTACGAAGCTTCTGGATTGTTTGTATCAGCGGTTTAATGATACGTTCTAAAATAATGCTGTTTAAAAGGTAATATTTTTGACAGAGCATATAAATCCAGTATTTACCAATAAATTCAAAATTGGAATAAGTAAACATATGTTACATTTCTTTAAAATAAAAAAGAAAACTTGTTTTTACTCCTTGCTGTTGAATTCAAGAACTCCAAAGAGGCCCGCCTTGTCAATCAATTGTTTGTGTTGGTGAGGCGAGGTGATAAGTGCGACGCTTGCTGGTGCTTGCAGCGCGGTGTCGCCTCTAAGCGCAAGGTTGAGGACTGGCGCGCAGTCTTCTCGTCGTGCATAGGCCTACTGTTAGTCACGAGTGGAAGCCATAACATTTTATGGCGGAGAAAATTAAGTTAAAGTTGTGATGCTAGTCCCTTGAATGCTTCCAAGAATCTTTACAGGTGTTTCGTGTCTAAAAAGTATCCTGTTAGGACGCGTTTTAGCCATTTTCACTCTTCTAAAAATACGGTGAAGAAATCAAATACGGTAACGTAACTCTCATTCGTCCTCAACGTGTTCTTAAATGCTTTTCGTAAACAGAATCCACTCGGATGTATTAAGAACCTTTTTTAATCACGCGTTTTTGTCTGAAACTCTATACACCGTATGTGTGCCCAGGTAAACCGGGTCCTAAAGGATTAGTATCCTCAATTATTTTGCTTCTATAATTTCGTGTTTTGTTCATTATTTTAAATCGTTATTTTTTATAAAAAAATATAAATTAATTTTTATATATTTAATGGTTTTCAGAACCTTAAAGGTCAACATTTCGTCAACCCCAGCATGAACTACGAGTATGTAATCGGGGTTTTATACAGTTATAAATTCATTGTTTGTGTGTATCTTTTGACATGTTATAATTAATTATTTGTATATTATTCATAAACCAGTAAAAAATTAGTTTTCCCGCAATACTACAAATCTGAATTTTTCAAGAGTTTTAGGGGATTCAAAATTTTTTAGGTTATATATGTCAAAAGCTACACACAAACGATTAATTTAAAACTATATAATGCTCGATAACATGCTCTTAGTGTAGCCAGATATGACACAAAATTTGTCTTTATGTGTCTTAAAAATATTAAGTTAATGTGTACGAGTTAAATTTATAAAACAAATTATATAGAATTATCGAAAGTTATTTTATGAATGTATTTAAAATAATGATTAGAACACAAAATTGTAAAGAAAAATGTATACCACCCCCTTAACACCAACTGTCCCCGGACCGGTTCTGAAGACCCGGTGCTCCAAATTACTTTTCAACCTTCCGACCCCCCCCCCCCCCCCTCTTTTTTCCTGCTTCAGCATCGTCTGTTGCAGAATAAAGACTTCATTATCACAGATGTCATGCTGACGCATGACGAGCCAAAAATTGTTAGTTGCTATACGTCCCACTGCTCTACTTAACGTCTTCCTGCTTCGTTCCATCATAAACAGTTTCATATCAGTCGGCTCTCCGATGTTCCTGTGGCGGTGCGCTTCTTCTTCTTTTTTTTTCAGTCGATTAACAATCGCTCTCTTCGGTGGTTTTGCATATAATTACATGCTGGAAAGAAAATTCGCGGGTTAATCGGCCTCTACGTTGCTAGAAGTTTCATTCAGTTTACGGATTTCAACGGAGAATGAACCTCGTATAAATCAAGAGCTCTTTCGTAATTTCAGATGCTTGAATCTTCGTAGAACCTACGCCGAATTTCAACTTCCGAATTCCGTTTTTTTTTTTTTTTTGTTTGAATAAACAGGGATAATGCACACGTGGAATAGATAAGTAAGTGTGTCTTAGCATGAGTATTAACCAGTTTTTGGTTGTTTTTTTCTGTTATACTGAGATTATTTTTGTGGATTAATGTAAAAATTAATTAAAATTTGCACCCGTAAATTACTAATACAACGATAAATTGACGAAGATTCGTGGATAATTTGTTACAGCGTTCTTCGTACATTTAAGATGATAAGACTCCACATTCTGTTCTATACTCGGGTAAAAATCTCCTGTTCATTGGCTGCTGATATATGAGACGTATAAACTGGGAAGATGGTTATTACACACTTCTTCGATTTTTAGCTTCTCACTGGCCACACAGTTATCCCGATAAACTGTGAGCCACTGGCAGAAGCGATAAAAAGGGACACGTGTTTGAATTTTAACGTATCGCTGAATGAATTCGCGAATTTTTCGGGTCCATGCATACAATAATTGATTTATTACTCTATTAGGAATTGTCATCTTACATTCACGAATAAATCTGGTTTTAAAATTATCCAGTGATCTTCGCACTCGGGTATATTCGTAAATAGACAAACAGTGATGTTACTTACTTTCAAGGTGTATTGGAGTGTTGCCGAAATATTAAAAATACGTTTCAAGTCCACTGCCTCATCATCCTGCTAATTACAATACACAGACGTCGGAAATCGCAGTATGGAGTAGTTTAGACGAAGATCTAGTTATCCGGGACTATGAACTAAAAACGTGTCGATTATTTAGGTCATGTCTTCGTTAGAAAGTCCGCAAATCGACTGTTATTTATAACAAATTATTAGAGACCTGCAAAATTCGCGGTTTCGATGGCCTTCAGGATAGACTGCACATACCCCTGTACACTCGGGCAAATAACGCAAGTTCATTGGCTGCCGACTTGTAAGTCATCTCAGCTGGTTTGTCTGTGATTCGATCCTTCTTTGGTTGAGGGTTTGTAACTAGTTGAGATTCGTCCAGATGAACATGAAGCCAATAGCAAAATTATCTAAGAGGTATATGTGTTTGAATTCTAGCCTATCACCGAATGAATCCGCGAATTTCGCAGGTCTCTACAAATTATATATATATATATATATATATATATATATATATATATATATATATATATATATATATAGACAGCCAATGGAGATAATGTTAAAAGAAGTAAAAGTTCTTGCAGCTAACCATGAGGAGTACAATACAGGCAATATTGACAGACCGTTCATAAATGTATGCAACTGTGCAGAAGCAACATAAAACTGCACGTCATTACACAGCATACAGAAGCGCCATTATGAACTACACTTTTATTTTTGCCTCGTCAAGTGAGCGGGAAGCAGGTATTTAAGAACTGTAAAGGTTCGTAGATTGTTTCTGCGATGAGTAACGGTCGTTCTGCTCGACTGACAAGACGTCTACTAATAACAAGAGCTTGCCGTCGTTTAGCCGTTTTTGTTTACTTTGCTCTACGTCACGGGAATGTCTTTTTTTTTCGTTTACTTGCACCACGACGTACGATATTCGGACTACCCGAAAATTTCGATGGCAGGACCTAAACTCTAATTTTATTTTTATAAATGGAAAAGTAATATTCATGTAAAAAGACAGAGATATTTGTAAATTTTTACCTTCATATTAAAACAACTGTATCACTACAAAACAGTGTTCACAGTAATACTGGGTTCGGATTTTTACCCGGGCATTCATGCTTTGTGTTGTGCCAGTAATTAATAATAGTTAAAATTATTTGTAAACCGTTTTCTGAATAGCTTTCCAGTATCAACTGCGCATTTAGCATAATAAAACAAAATTGAGTCAAATTTATCAATTCTTATTCGATTACCTTTTCCGTTGTTTAAAATGATATGCTTGAATGAAACATCAATTAAAATATTAAAAATATGTGCCATTATTTGTAAGAAATTCTCAGTATTATCTCCAAAAACGGATTTGTTACGTGCAAAAATAACCATAGTCATGTGCTGTAAAAATTTACAATATCTTGTAATTTTATTATTACAAACTATTTTTTGGCAACTGTTTTCCAGAGTAATCTTTTGTAAAAAGTACAGTAAATATTATTTTTTTGCAGGGACACGGTAAAATTGTCGATGCTAATTGATATCGAGTAGTTTTCTTTCGATTTTGGTTCTTTTCTACTTTGTCATTTAAAAATCGAATTTTTACCCATATGAGTCTTTTTTAGCAGGATCAAACAATTAATTTGGATATCCAAAAATAACAACTGTTTGTTTATAGTTTAAAGTTTTCACTTCTGTCGGCAGTCCTCATGACTGCTTTGAATTTTTTTTGTGTGTAACATCTTAGCTTTCAGTACACGGCATTTGGCAGAAGTAATGTTTTGTATGGAACGGACGTCGAATGGAACGGAAATGTGCAACCCCGGTGCTGCCATCTGGTTGCGGGTGGCGAGAACCAAATTTCACAAAGACAAAGGGAAACTTTATAGTATTTACTGTTTAATGAATTTTAAAATTGTTGGCAGTGTTATAATAAAATTTCTTGTCAAAAATCAGATCACAAAGCTCTAAAAAGGAGGGGGTTAGAATTTTCTCAAGACGTTATTTGCTTTTATTGGAGTCATTTCATTACGTAGTCTAAATTTTGGGGCTGCAAGACGATTGTTTCGATAGTCATCGTAGCTTCTCCCGCATCGAATTCTAGCGGCGGGTGCGGAAACTATGTGTGGTTCGCGTCTAGAAATTTAGTTGAAAACACAATTTCCATATACATTTGATCAATTCAGCATTATTTAAAAGAATTCTACGTGAAATTTCGTGTCCTAGTTCCGTATAGTAAGTGTATTTGCTCGTTACCGAGGTTAGACGTTACAAATCTCTGACGGTTACTGAAAGCCTCGCTCAATAATTTTCTTTTTTTTTTTTTATTAATCACGTCTCGCTTAAGTTATGTGTGGCTGGAAGCGGTAGCGGAAACAAAAAAAAAATTAACTCCGGGAAAAGTGCTACCGTTACGAAACGTAACCACACAACATTCCCCTCCCCACCCCCTTTTCACCCCTCGACCCTTTTCGCGGTTTGCCCACTTCCCAGGCCATAACCGAGCGCGCAGTTGTTTTTATCCTTTACCCCTCCCCTTTCCCCTTTTTTTAACCATTTCATCTTACTTATCTACACGATCGCGCATGCGCTCTGGTGTTTACGACGCCGCAGAAAAGCTTTATTTTTTTTATTCGCGCCTGCGCCTCATGCCCCCCCCCCCCCCCCCCCCCCCCCCCCCCAACACTCTCGGCAGACAACACCCTGGGCTTCGCGGCTGATATCCGGGCTGTATTTTAAGTGGCTGGCGAGACTCACCGCTGCTGGCTGCTTTCTAAAACCGACACACTTTCCTCGGCGGGTCTCGTGTCTGGTCGGGCTTCGAACCAGCCTGAAGGCGCTCACGTACGGCGTGCGGACCTTAAATAAAAAAAATTGGTTATCTGTAAAGTCGGTTTACGGACGATAGTTTAACGTGACAACGTCATAACAAAACATTGATGAAATGATTGCATACTTGTATGGATAAAATTGAATCATTTTTATTGAATTATCACTATTTTGTATGGATACAAAGAATGAGTGAAATGAAATCTACAATTTAATTGATAATAATTTACTTTTATTTGCACTCATTAATTCAATTTTTTTTTATTACTTTAACGAATAGATTATTTTAACTATAAATTTTATACATGCTTGCTATTTAAATTCTTCCAATCTGTGTTATTCAGTTAAGGATAGGACGATGATAGGAAAAGTAGGAAACGAATGGGAGTGTATCAAGTACAATGTACCTCGAAAAAGTCAAATCGATGGTTGTTCCAATCGAGTGGAAGAGAGATAGATGCGGCGCAAGCGTACAATGAGCGTAACGGGACACAGCGTAACGGGACAATGTGCGATACGGGACACTTTTTCGTGCGTGCAGCCGGCGTTCAAATAGTGATAATTCAATAAAAATGATTCAATTTTATTCATAAAAGTATGCAATCATTTCATCAATGTTTTGTTATGACGTTGTTACTTTAAACTATCGTCCGTAAACGTAATTTACAGACAACCAATTTTTTCTGGTTATTACTATAATTTGAAGACTTTTCCTGTGAACCCGTGAGGGTAGCTCTCTTGTATTTTATGCTTAATTTCGAATTTTGTAAATTATATAATTGTTGAACGTTATCTAAAAGCGGTACAAAGTCACGGAAGTGTTTATGATAACGATCAGTTGCATGACCTTTTTACAGTTGGAAAATTACGTTTAAGAAATATCCCTTGATAACATTTGTGACCTAACAACAAATTCAAAAAAATCTATCGTAAAATTATTTTAGAAAAATTTTATATTACTAATTTTTTTTACAAGTAAATAAAAAATCTTAATGACTTTTAAGAATCGCATTAGAGCGGCAACCTATTGGAAAAAAATCAACTACAAACTTAAAAGATCGTAATCGATCCACAGAAATGACTTGCATGTTAAACAGCAAACTGGAATAGTTCACCGCCTACAGACAAGCTTACGTCCGAAGCTGGAATGTCGTACACGTCAAACGACAAGCAAATCAAATAACTCGCCACCAATGTGACTAGCTAACGTAACAGCGGGCATTTGAAGGATACCTAAACATTCTGAAGGGAAATAAGCTAATAATTAGAGACCGGAAAAATTCGCGAATTCATTTCGCGATTGGCTAAAATACAAATAGTTATACCTCAGTGCTGCCTCTGCTATTGGCTCACAAATCACCTTTATGACTCTAGGCCAATGAGAAACAAACGACCAAAGCTTTATCGAATCACAGGCTGCTACGCTGGGACGTCTCACAAGACAGCAGCCAATGAATGGGTGACATTTAACCGAGTGTACGTAAAACTATGGAGTTCATCCTGGAGGTCATTGAACCCGCGAATTTTTCCGGTCCCTACCAATAATAGAGGTGACTTACATCTAGAATCCCCGACAGCAGAATAAGCTTGCAACTAGCCTACTACGACTAACCCCGCGATCTTGAATGAAAGGTTGTCACGGAAGCAGATACAGAGTTGTTTCGCGTGCAGAACACGTGACTGTGTTACACCATAATTAGACATGACACCGCATTCACGCATTAGGAGTCGCTTGCTGTTAAAACGACTTTGACAGTTACAAGTTACTGGCATAACTGAATACACGTATCTGGCCACTGAATCACAAAACACTACATGCTTAACAAAACGTTTGAAGAATGTTCGCAGGCTTTCTCGGCCATTATCTGAAGTAGCTTGGCTTCTAGGTTGTAGCCGTGTCCTTGGCGAATAATTCACCGACGTTTCGGTCGACATTGCAGTCGCGACTACAATGTCGACCGAAACGTCGGTGAATTATTCGCCAAGGACACGGCTACAACCCAGAAGCCAAGCTACTTTAAAACTTATGAAGTTTTGAATAATATTGATTAAGTGTCTATAATAGAAAAGTATATAAGCATTCTTTTTTATTTTATCTATAACTTTCCTTAGACCAAAATTTTATCTTGAAGGTAATAATATTTTCTTTAATGTACTGTATTATTAATTACTGACCGAGTGCCAGGTAATTTTTTTTGGACAAAGTTGAGTTAGAAGAATGAGAAAGATCTCTCTTGAAAGTAGTGCCTGAATAAACGGCGTCGTGAAAGAGACCGCGATGGAAATTTCACGGAACGGGTAAAATGACTATTTTGAAGATGAACTCTGAACGGACGATTACACGTCTGATGAGAAGAACTGGGAATACCTAACTGGTAGTCGTCATGTACCTGTTGGAGATATAAGAGCCACGATAAGTAAGCTATAACGAAAAAACGTCAAAATAACACACGACTGCGTATATTTCGCTTTTGCGTCCTGTTTTCTCTGGCAAACAAAAAATATATATATATACAGTCGCTACTTAGGTATTCCAAGCACGATCATCACCTCTTGTAGCGAAGCCAGTGAGTCAACTCGGTAAATTTAACGGTATAACTAAATCTGCTTATGCATCTAGAAGAAATGTACTTGAAGAGGAATGCTGTGGAGTAATATTGCGTACCTTATTCACCTTTTCTAAACTGTGCGACATTTACAGTCTTTGCTTACCGTGCTAGATACCCAGAGGAGGTGTAGTTTATGACCATGCGATTTATCGTTCAAAAGATCGGATCACAGTTTTTTTTTAACCACTACATCTAACGACCCGAAGACAAAATGCGACCAACGTATCAGCGACCCAATATAAAACAAATAAATCACGTCTGGCCGCAGTAACAGACAACAAATGAGCGAATGGAAACTATCTCGGGTGCCAACATCTCTACTCAGAAAACATATTTTTTTTTGCACTTTCTTTTGAAAACTATTTGCCAAGAAACAGTTCGTACTCTACCAGAAACATACTATAATTTTGTGCAACACACGGCTATGGTTATTTTGTATATGTGAATTACGTTGTTTTTTTTTGTTTTTTTTTTAGATAATACTGGGTATTTTTTTTGAAACTATTGGTGCGTAATTTTATATTTTAATTGAAGTTTCATTCAAGCATAATTTTTATAAACCGTGGAAAAGGTAATCGAATATGTATTCAATTATTGTACGTTGTTTTATTGAAGATTTTAATGTGCACAGTTAATACTGGAAAGCTAGTCAGGGTATGGTTTACAAATAACTTTCCTATTGGAGGTACAAATGTCAGGGTAATAATCGGAACTCAGTGTTACTGCGAACACTATTTGGTAGTTGTACAGTTGTTTTCATGTATATTTACAAATGTTAGTGATTTTACGTGAATATTTCTGTTCCATTTACTATATATATATATATATATATATATATATATATATATATATATATATATATATACATTCACAGTGTAGTACAGATTACACAGTATTCGTATTTTTGCGCAAACAGCTAATCGTATCTGGCTGCTTGCTTGGGTGACGTCTTAATATTCTTGTGATTCGGTAATTCTCATTCCCCCACAGTTCTCAAAATGAACTATGGGCGAATCACATAATCAGCACAAAGTTTAGTGTGTTTGACTCTTAGAGTCTCATATGAAAGGAAATTATGTAAGAATTTTGAACTTAAAATCTGTGCTTGATAATGTATGTAAGAAGTACAAGGTTTTTTTTGTTGACAACGTATTAACCAAAAAAAATACCCATTCCATCTTGTTTTTATATAAGAAATTCTCATTCATGTTACTACTATAATATAGTTAAACGTGTCGGAATATTTGATCTATTTCCACAATTGCAGCAAAATTAACTATCTTGTTTTCCAGGAAGAGAAAAGAAAAAAATGCTAATGCAAAATTCTTAAGCCTTCTCGTTATGTGGTATAGCTGAGTTGAGGAAATGGGCGCGTACAATTTTTAAACAGGTTTTTTTTTTTCCCGGGACAGTGACGTATTTCCTTGACCGAGAATTTTCTCCCCTGCTTTTTTTTTGCCGTCAAGTTGGCCATCCTGCGGTTCGTTACCCGCCGTGTGGTTTCGAGTTTTATCGCGGCCGGCTACGCCTATCGCGTAATGGAGGTCGTAGCAGATGGCAGGATCTTCTGGAAGGGGGTTCGGTGGTGGGGACGTTATTATGGGTCCTCGCTCTGATACAAAAACATCCCTTTTAACTCCTCCCCCCCTACCCCCGCGGCATGCAGCGATCTTTGCGAGCCACTGGCGATGTTTATCAGCCCCGCCGCCTTCTCAGCACGGCGCTGCTTCGCTCGGAGGCGGCCCATCTAGTTCCGGGAGATGCCGGGGCGGCGCGCCACCGTCTGGCCCCCCCGGGAACAAAGATGGCCGCCGCCAATCAGCTGAGCGCGGGAGGTTCCCGTTAACCGTTTACTGACATTCCCGAGGGAGGCACCACTCCGCGAACCGCGATTATGCCCTTACGCGGCGGTACCGAAACAACGTGCAATCTCTCTGCTCGCGTGGTCGATTTTCGCTTTGTCCCGTAATTGGTATAGATGAGTCCGCGGTGACCTTCGATCTGATCCCTGCTGAAAGTGGTGGTTTGTGTCGAACGGTCACGCCCAAGCACCTGCCGATGTGAGCTCCTCCCTCCCCCCCCCCCCCCAAAAAAAAATTCCTTTTCCCCGTTTTGAGGCACGGAAGCTGCAGAGATCGATTATGGTGGCAATGGCTCGCTCACCAAATGCCTCATCACCAAAAGCGAGGCGATGAACTGTGGCGTGCAGTCTCAGTTGTTCGAGATTCGTGCAATTATGGCCCCTGCCCTCTGCTATTACCAGTGGAGCACTTTCAGCAAACTTCAGTGCAGGGTCTTGCTTCATTTCGTAGGTATTCAGTTCAATGATTAACAGACTCTTCCAGGAGATTACAAAGAGGGAAAAAAATTCTGTTTTTTTTTTTTTTTTGGCTATGGATTAATTTTGCAGATATGAAATACATTTTTAGAGATATTACTGAGGATATCTTACAAAAATTGGCGCGTGATTTTATATTTTAATTTGTGTTTCATTAAAGCTTATTTTTTAACCATCCAATATTCGATAATAAGACTTTATTTTGTTTTATTGTGCTTATTATTGTGCGCAGTTAATGCTCGAAAGCTATTTAGGGAACGGTTTACAAATAGCTTTAATTCGCGAAGGTTCGGGTACAACACAAACCATAAAAGCCCGGGTAACAATCCGAACCCAGTATTACTGCGAACACTATTTTGTGGTGACAACAGTTATTTTCGAGTACAAATATCTGTAAATTTTTACATGAACTTTATAATCCATTTACAAAAAAAATTACTGTGTGGCAATCTTGCTATCACCGAGATATTGAAACGTTCACAATATTTATTAGTATAAAGTATTTTTTGGGTTCACCGAGCGAGTTAAGTTTACTGAGCCTGTTTGTTCAAACTGTAGAGTGTCCGTGCCATATTCGTGCCGGTCTTGGGTTCAAACCCAGGCGCCTCCATCGGAGCTGGTTTTTCTCCCAAACCGGTTTACTGACCCGGTGCACTCCACGACGTTGCCTAGTTACTAGCGTTCAACTATCCATAGGCATCTTAAAATATGTACCTATAACCAGCGACCCTAATATCGCTTTTAATTTTGAATGTTCAAAAATCTAAAAAAAAAAAAAAAATAGATAAATTTAATTTTGTATTAATTTGTATTGAAAATATGACATAAAATTGCCCAAAAAAACATTTTTGTTGATCCGATCACTAACAAACTTCATAGGATCACCCGTTGGGCTAATCTGAAGATCGCCTGAAAATTTAATCAAAATCGGTCCAGTAGTTTTGGAGTCCAAAGGTTACATACGTACACATATCGATATATATATATATATATATATATATATATATATATAATAAATGAAATTTAAAAAGCTATATTTTACAGTACTACCAAAGATGATGTCAGACTTTTGTGGCCATTGCCATCGCAGTTATCACCTTCCGAGTTGATGTAATGTGACTGTGTCCGAGTTACTGTACCTTGCAGTCAGCATCGTCAGCAATAACCACCAAAGAATTACTTTCTTTCGTACACATATTGAATTGTATTTTGAAGCTACTCTGGCAGATTCTGTAGTACTCTCTAACATATGTTGCATATTTGAATTCTCAGTTGCAGACACAAATAAATTCACTCTCCTTCTTTACCCTAAGACGACAGTTATTTTCGATTATTATTATTATTATAATGGACTCAAAACCATTCAGGTTGAGGTAATAAATTCTCAAAATTCATTCTGTAAATGATACTGTTTTGTCTATGGAATCCTGATTCGTTAAGGGGAAGGCATAGGAGCCTTAATATGCTATCTTGGTTTCAACAGTTTAAGATCATTACTAATATCTATCGTATACTTTTCAAACTTTGGCTTAATTAAAGCATAGAATTTCATTTAGTGGGATGCTTGACGTTAATAGTGACTGGCTGCTACATGTAGTTCACCTGTTATGTCATTGGTGCTTTTGTTACCCCTGGAGAGGGGAAACAAGAGGAAGGATTGACGCACACGAAATGTTTATTGAGAATATTACAAACTTGAGCAAACAACACTCATAAAGGCTTGAGGAGAATTACAGCAGCGCGCTTCTACTTGGAGTACTCCTTGGATCGTAACTAAAAACAAAGAAATAGCTAAGTAACAAAAGACCTCATTAATACCAAACACATCAAAGATGTTACCCCTATGAACATGCACAAATATTACGTGACAGCAGTCAGAAAATTATAAAAATTGCACAACTATATACAAATTACCAATGAACGCTGATGGTCTTACCTGAGCCCAAGTGCAACTTGCCCCTCTGACATGAAAAAGTATTTCACAAATCACAAATAATTGTATTTATACTGGTGCTAAAATAAATTTTAAGAAACATAAAAAATCCTGCAACTCGTTGCAGCTCGTGTCTAATCTTTGTCAAACAACGTCATCAAACGTCATAAAACTTCATCAAACATCATCAAACTTCATCAAAATCCATCAAGCTTCATAAAACGTCATCAAACGTCGTGAAACTTCATCAAACGTCATCAAACCTCATCAAACTTCATCAAACTTCATCAAACTTCATCAAACTTCATCTACCTACGAGCGAGGTTTGAATTATTGCCAAAGAGGTTAGATACATTCCTATCACGTGTACCGAGTTACGCGAGCTCTTTTTTTTTTTTGTTCGCGTTCCGAGACCAGTCGAAGGCCCACGGCAAGGTCTCTGTCCACTCTTCCTCTCGGCGGCTCGATAATTGGCTGCTGACGTGCGCGTCCGTTGGAAGGACAGTAATGGTGATGGAACAGCTATTGGATTGGGAAAAAAAACCTCTCTATCATTACGTCAGCTCCTCCTGGGGAAACCTGTCATGGCCTGTCAACACACGCGGAAAAAAATATATGCCTACAGTTTTATAATCACAAAAATCATATGTCGGGTATAATACTTTTGATTTTCCCAAATATTTTTTGGTAACAACAAATATTTGCTACTTAAAAAACTTCTGAGAGATTATATCATCATTCTTATTAGTACAATAAGAACTCAAAAGTATTTATTTTTATTTTATTAAAAACCAAATAGTTAATCCATATAAATTTGGTATCATATGGATAATTATTTTTTATTATTGAGTTTAAAATAGTTTGAATTAAAATAGTTTATTATTGAATTTTTTGTTTATTTAATTTCTCTGTTATTACATAATATTTGTATGTTTGTTTGTTTGTTTGTGTATTGTGCCAAAACTAATTGACCGATTTTAATTAAACCTTTGTTGTTTTAAAGCTTATGACTAGACTTTAAAACTTGTATATATTTTTATTTCGCTACGATGATGGGAGCCGGAGATAAAACAATAAAAACACTATTTTTACTTCTTAGTGCAGCCAATGTAAAACGAGATTCCTAATATTTATTATAACTTGTTTAAAGACATGATGTGATAGTTTAAGAAAAAAATCCCTTTCGGCACAGCTTACAGGCAAAGGTAGTTTTCCATGTACCTAATTCTTCGCGAAATATTTTGGAAACTTCTATAAACTCCTGAAACAATTATAAAACGTATTGTAGCCTGCATAAATCCTTATTCTTTAATTGTGGCCTTTAACCAACGCTCTACTACGCTTACAGTTGATGCTATTAAAATTGATAACTGGGAAATACTTTTTATAGACATACTGTATTTTGTACACCACATGGCTATGGTTATTTTTTGTTATTTTTGTATATATGAAATACGTTTTTTCAGGTAATACTAAGTATATCTTACAAAAATTGGTGCATAGTTTTATGTTTAAATATTCAACAGTTTGACTTTTTTTGTTGTATCATGCTTATTATGTGTGAAGTTAATACTGGAAATATATTCAAGGAACAGTTTACAAAATACTTTAACTATTGGAGGTACTGGGACAATACAAAGCATACATTTCCGGATACGAATCCGAACCCAATATTACTGCGAACACTATTTTGTAGGCACACAGTTGTTTTCATGCAAATGTAAAAATTGGCAAATATATTTAATTTTAGAAGAATTTTTACAACAACACAAATACAGTAGGCCCATAACCAATAAATCTGTGTAATAATCGTGGCTCTATTAATAAATCATTTTCGCCCACAAGACTGCCGCGAGAAGTTCGCGTATTAAGGTTCTTTAAACTATTTAGAACCCACTCTATAGAAATCCTCAAAACATAGCTCCACAACCAACATTAGACAAATCGCGCCTGATTGGCAAAACAGCTCAGCCAACCAGAAGAAAGGAAGGCTCTGATTGGCCCACAGCAGCAGCCAATCAGGAAGCACCTTCCCCTCAGGCAAGAGTATATAAAGGCAGGAAAACTGGTAAGAACCTCAGTAGGTAACTGCTCCCTGATGATGGCGACTGCAATGTCGACCGAAACGTTGGTGAATTATTTGCCAAGGAAACGGCTACAACCCAGAAGCCAAGATACTCTTCTTTTTGTCCACGCGTGTGTTTACTTTTGATTGTAATAAAACTTGCAACTCGCATACGGCGTATTTCTAAGAAGATTCAGTTATTCGAAAACACGAAGAACTTTTCGTTGAAAAATCCGTAGATCTACTGCAGCAATTCCTAGAGACCTGTAAAATTCGCGGTTTCATTTCGCGATAGGATAGAGTCCAAATACTTTTGACATTATTTTGCTTCAGTGATTGGGCCACAGTTTATCTGAAGGACTCTGGGCCAATGAAAAATCTTTAACAGAAGAATTAGCGAATCACGATCATTCCAGTCAACAGGTGTTACGAGTCGATAACCAATCAGCAGATGTAATTTGCACGAGTTAATAGAAGATCATGGAGTCTGTCCTTTATGGATTTGAAATCGCGAATTTTACAGGACTCTAGCAATTCCTAACAGCGTAGCGCTGTGTGTGTATGTTTCCCCCCCCCCCCCCATCATTTCTGGAACTTGTCGCCTGAAGTGGTCACTCCACTTCTTGCGCCACTTATCGTCGAACACCTCGTAAAGAACCTGCGTTTGGAACGACAGGAGGCGGTTTTTAACCACTTTCTTCCGCGAACCTGCCGCATTGCTTCCTTTAAAACATCCGCTACTGGAGCACGGATCTCCTGTTTCTGCCGACTCCCAGCCTTTCCTTCACGTGAAACTCGTTGGGCAGAAATTTTTCTTGGAGAAAGCACCGTTTTTAACATGTTTTTTTTTTTTCAAGGTGATATTCCTATTGCGATGCCCTCCGCATGTTTTGCGCTCTGCGGCCAGACTCAGACCTTCCACTTAAGGGGGTGCCCCCATTTCAGGTCTTGATTTTAAATTTATATTAATCATTGATCAACTTTTACACTTTTTCAATTGTTTAACTTTCACGAAATGAAAAATATATACAGCGCATATATTTTGCATAATTAAGCTGCCAAAGTTACATTTTTAACGTTGTTTTTTTTTGGGTAGTACAAATAAGGAGAATTTAATTTATTGCAGAACTGAAACTTTTTTAAAGTTTGACTGCAATGCCACTGGCCACTTCAAGAAAAGGTTTCAATTTCTTTCAGAAAAATTTTAATCAATTTTACCAGCATTTCAAAATTCTCAAATTTGTTACGATTTTGACAGCCAAGAAACATGAAATGAGTTTTTTTGTGGTAGAAATGCAAACCATATCATGAAGTAGCCAGTGGCATTGCAGTTAAACCTTAAAAAAAGTTTCAGTTCTGCAATAAATTAAATTCTCCTTATTTGTACAACCCCCCAAAAAAAGGTTTAAAAATGTAACTTTGGCAGCTAATTATGCAAAAAGTATGCGCTGTAGATATTTTTCATTTCGTGAAAGTTAAACAATTGAACAAGTCTACAAGTTTATCTGTAATTACTGTAAATATAAATTCTTGACCTGAAATGGGAGGAGCCCGCCTCTTCAGGGGTGTATGTGGGTTAGTGAGGCAGGATGATAAGCGCGAAGCTCACTGGTATTTCTAGCGCGGTATCGCCTCTAAGCGCAAGGATCTGAACTGGCGTGCAGTCTTCTCGTAGTCACAAGATAACTGTAAAATTTGAGCAGTGACCGTAACATTATATGGCCGAGAAATGAAGATAGAGGTGTGATGCAAGTCCCTTAAGTACTTTCAAGAATCTGTACTGGTTGTTTTACGCCTAAAAATTACTCTGAAAACATGCGTTTTAGCCATTTTATCACTTCTAGAAATATGGTTTCAAAACTTAATCCGAAATCAAAATTACTTTTCGGCCCTAGACGAACTCTTAAATGCTTTTCGTAAGCAGACCCCACTCGGATATCTTGAGTAGTTTTAATATCGCGTTGTTTTTCCTGAAGCTCTGCGCACCGTGGGTGGGCGGGGGCATTAAGGCGCCTGCGACCTCACGCGCCTGGCAACAGGGCTAGGCGGGCTTGAGGTAAGCCCTGCCGACCACACAGTCTGCGGCCGTGCCGCACGGGCGGTTTATCTGCGCGGCGGGACCCGCGCAACAAACACTATTGCCCTCGCGGCCAGACGAGTCGCTATTGGCATAAATCAAGCAGCACTTTCTCCCCGCGCCGCCGCCGGGACCGGCGAATCGCACGGCTCGGTTGTAAATCATTCCTCTATGGGACCTGCTCCACTTAGGGCGGGGGTCCCGAGAGCCGCGCGGATTCTCCAAGCGGGAGACCTAAGATGCACATAAAGTTCTGCCATTCCCGATGACACCCGAACAATTCAACTTCGGGATTTGTTTTATTTTTGCGCAGGAAAAGTGAATTCAAATATTAAAAGTGGTCGGTTAGGTTAGCTCCATTAAAACACTTTAAAACACCATAAACGGTTAGTTAAGGTCAGTATAGCTACATTAAAAAGAGCAGAGAAATATAAATATATATATATAAAAAAACGAGGTTGGCCGAAGGTGAATTGTTCGGGTGTAATCGGGGAATGGCAGAACTTTATGTGCATCTTAGGCTTCCCTCTCGAAGGCGCGTCATGGAAACATTTGACGAGAGCGAATTTTTCACGTTCCGCTCGCACCATGCAACGATGAAAACAACGGCTGTATACAAATAATAATTATATGTTTGCTCTTAAGCCTTATACTTTTTTTATTGATACTGAAAACTGGTCCATGTAATTTAAACTGGTTTTTGTATGTTTTCAAATGTGGTTATGTTTCCGTATGTATAGTTAATTTGCATTAAAATTTTTACTTTATTATTTAATAGGTAATTGTAATTTATCTCCTTTATTTAACTAGAATACTACATTAAATAATTAATTTTATAAACGTGTTTACATTAATATTGAATACTGAGTATTTAAACTTTTTTTAAATTTAATTGAATTAATACTTTACCAATCGTATATATATTATCACTCATGAGTAGGGAGAGCGTGCCGACTCTGGAACATAGACGAGGGGGGAGCGGGGTAATCCGGGGATTATCCCATTTTTTATAGTTTTTTACGCATTTTTTATGGTTTTTTATGTGCAAATCCAGTTTTTTATGCGCTAATCCAGTGGCTAATCCGCTAATCCAGTGGCTAATCCGCAAATCCGCAAATCCGCAAATCCGCAAATCTCAAATTCGCAAATCTCAAATTCGCAAATCCGCAAATCTCAAATCCGCAAATCCGCAAATCGCAAATCCGCAAATCCGCCATTTTGTATTTCTAGAAATTTCCACCAACTTCGAATCGTGACGTCATGATTCTGTGTCGTCTGCTGGAGGCCGCCATCTTGATTTCTTCTGGCCGCCATCTTGTTTCGTCTGCTGGAGGCCGCCATCTTGATTTCTTCTGGCCGCCATCTTGTTTCGTCTGCTGGAGGCCGCCATCTTGATTTTTCCTGGTCGCCATCTTGTTTCGGCTGCTGGAGGCCGCCATCTTGTGTGACGTCATATAGTTCTGTTGGTCGCCACCAGGTAGCAGCAGGTATTATTTTATTTTAACTAAAATATTTTCAGTGCCGAGGCTGGGATTCGATCCATGGGACGTGAAAACGTCCAGGATGTCGTGGTTACGAGGCGGACGCCTTGACCACTAGACCACGAGACCAATTGGAATATGGTGGAATAAATAATCTATATATGCTATGTACTGATGTCAAGTTTATGATAAATGGGGGAGGGTGTTTTTGCCTTCCTTAATGCATACCTAAGGCGCCACATTTGAAATTAAAATTATTATACAGCCGCCATCTTTAATTCCAGCACAGACTACCAGATGGCGCCAAATTCAAAAATTAGTTGCCAGAGGCGCCGCCATCTTGGTTCTCAAGTTGGCTGGTAGATGTCGCTAGTATCGCGCGCCAAATTCAAAAATTAGTTGTCAGAGGCGCCGCCATATTGGTTCTCAAGTTGGCTGGTAGATGTCGCTAGTATCGCGCGGCAAATTCAAAAATGAGTTGCCAGAGGCGCCGCCATCTTGATTCTCAAGTTGGCTACCAGAGTGTGCCACCGTCGCCATCTTAATTCATATTTCAGCTGCCAGGGCACAGCACCATTCGATAGATCGAATGCTAATCGATATATTTACTTTTATTTCATATTTCAGCTGCCAGGGCGCAGCACCATTCGATAGGTCGAATGCTAATCGATATATTTACTTTTATTTCATATTTCAGCTGCCAGGGCGCAGCACCATTCGATAGGTCGAATGCTAATCGATATATTTAGTAACAAGTGTTGCTACCAGAGGGCGCGATATTTAAATTTAAAAAATATTACAACCTTTAAACAATTCTCCGCCATATTGGATTCAACAGCCCCACCATCTTGGAAGCACATGATACACCCAAGGACTCGTTCCAATACATGCACAGAGTGCACCGAAAAGATTGTTCCCTTACATGCACAGAGTGCACCATATTGAATGATCATGATATGTGTTCCTTTATATGCATCAGAAGCAGGCATAAGAAATTTTTTCTTATAGGCATACTTTAGTGTTAGCTTTCCTGTAATGCATTTAATAATAGTGTAAGCTCATTATTATTATTTAGTGATAGTGAATTTATAACTATGATGTGTAGTCTCATTCTCTTCATCTCGACGTGGCGGAAGATTCTCTGGAGTGTAAGCTGAAAAAAAAATAAATAAATAAAAACTTGTGTTTGAATTTATAGTGGTATGCTGCTTTCCACATCACCTTAGAGACTATGTCTCAGGAGGTACAGCATTAGATGCATTAACTCCTTTTTTTTATACATGGCGAGTTTCCCCGAGAGGCCTATTTTCCATGTTTAACAAGGGCGCAAGCATTATGCTTCACCGTCACTCTCTCCGAAGCCGCTGTCCACTCCATCATCTGGCTCCACTTGCTCTTGAGCCTCCATTACAGCTTCAAAGCATGCTATAATACCGTTGTAAAGGTATGTTAGAAACTCGTATTCCTCTGGAAATGCAGCGAACAAATTGATCGCGGAGACCTCTAGATGGTGTACTATCGCATCTATATTCATGCCGATGCAAGCATGAAGCACATATTCAATGCAATCGCGCATTTCCTCAAAAGCAGCCATGTTCATTATGGAATTGTCAGAGACAGAATGAAGACTATAGTTGACCTGGTCTTGACGGAAAGATGACATGCAACCCCGATGTCGCGCTACACATTCCAATGAGGCGCCCAGCGCGGGCTGACGTCACAGCTTGTTGATCCCAAGCTGCAGAGTGCTGGGTCGTGTTCAGGAAGTAGTCCACACATTATAAATACATTGCAGGAATAGAATCTCAACAACAGCCCACACAAACGATTCCATAGAATATGCTTCGATTGAGAACAAGCAATAAGGTAAAATAAAATGTGTATATGTAATCTTAAACTCCCATATCCTTTCTCTTTACCCATGTCCTCACGGTATCGGGAAACCCCTTCCAAGACACCTGGAATCTTTCACCACGCTTTCGATGAATTTTATTTACCAAGTATGTATCGGGGTATTTTGTAATTTGAATTTCTGAAGCATAAAAAACACCTTGTATTTCATTTTCATCCATATCACTCAAGTTATACACACGCGGAAAGCTGGACCTCATAGCTGTTACTTTAAACACTTCGTGAGACCAATTCGGTGTAAACCCCTTTTCAAAAACTTTCTTGTTTCGTGACACGCGTACATGATCCCCCACACGAGCCTTAGGTTTTCTAGGGTCAATTGTCTTTACATATTTGTAAACACTTTGTAGCAAAGAGTCATCCTTCACTTGATTCGGAGCCATGCCAATGGTGCGGTGGAATCTGTTATTGTAGACACGTAGAACTTGTGGTAAAATTTTAAGCCACTTATAATTTCCTTGAGCTGAAAACTCGCGAAAAAGCAGCGATTTTAGAGATCTATTAAACCGCTCTACCACACTTGCTTTAATCTCACTGTGAGTGGAATAATGATTAATATTTTTTCTTTTCATAAGAGCTCTGAAAGTTGAGTTATAAAATTCTGTTCCCGCATCACTTTGAATACTTTTAAAACTTCCTGCTTCTTTCAAAATACTTCTCATGGCAGCAGTAACCATCACACCTGTCTTTTGTTTAACTGGAACTGCATAAGCACGTTTGCTGTACACATCTATGGCAGTCAGGATGTACTTGTAACCACTGTTCACTTTACTGTATGGTATCATTTCTACCAAATCAATCTGTAGTAAATCATGGAGTCCATATGTTAAAACCTTTCTGCGAGGAAATATAATACGTTTGCCTCGGTGAAGCTCGTATGCAATCCCACGCTGTGCGTCGCTCATTTTGCAATGTATCCTGATTCTTGTAACTCTTCAAGTATCGAAAGGATTTCGTTATTGTGTCCGGTGTGGCCAGAAGCCTGCGAGGCCATTAACAACCTGAGTCGATCTACTATCTCATTCGGATCATTCCAATAAATGAACTCTCGTTTACGACCTAAATCCAATGTTTTATGTAACAATCCACTTCCTCGTTGCTGCGAACCAATATGTGGAAACAGTTGCTTAATGATATCAAATTTCGCATGTGACGTGCTTTTATAGAGATTTGTTGCAGGATCATTCTTTTTAAAATAAGCATTTGTAAGCTCTAGTAGATTACCATATTGTTTAAGGGCCGATTCCGAGTACGTATGCGGCTCTCTGCGAAATAAAAGTTCAAATAAACCAGGAGCAGGTTGTATTAGTTCATCTTTAACGCGAATCATATTGTTATCGTGAAAAAATACTTCCGTGTCCCCTAAAAACCAGCGGTTATGTCGTTTAGATACACCATAGGTTCCATCACCAGAACGAAGGTTGTAGCTCTGCAAATAAGACTGCACTCCACCTAAAGAATCATCATATGGAACACTGTGATGTTTTAAAGGAATAGCGTTCGAGTCATCACTGTCGCTTGATTCTAAATATTGTTTCACAGTAGCTTCTTCCGCAGAATCCTGCTTCACAGTATCGATAGACTGTGCGAGCGATGTAGTAGGTCCAAGTTTATCCAAACGCGAATTAACAGACTTGAATATTTCTTCATTAATTGCATCCCTCTCCAAACGAGCTCGTTTGGCAAGTAGATACTTTGCACGAACATTTTCTATGACGCGCTCCAACTTACTAGCCTCAAGAGACATGACTGCAGAGTTAGCGATAGCATATCACCCTTTTATATACAACTAGCATCAATACGTGAGTGATCTAGGCATGTCTAGAGCTTGATGGTTTTGGAGGTGCTGGTTTTGGAGGTGCTGGTTTTGGAGGTGTTGGTTTCGGAGGTGCTGGTTTTGAAGATGCTGTTTTTGCAGGTGCTGGTTTTGGAGGTGAAGGTTTCTTAGACAACACACCGCGAGAATATTCATCAGGAGTAATCGTCAAAACACCAACAGTGCGATTCATTTGTGAAAGCTGTTGTATAATTCCAGCATTAATTTTCAATACCATCTCAACCATGTGCATCATTTAGTTCCTCTATAAATGTTTGTGCGAATAAATCTAACCTGCTCTCCAACGAGGTGCACATATCACCCAACTTTGTCGACACAGCTGAAAGACTTTCATTTAATTGAGCAATTAAATGCTGTTCTTTAGCCTCCATATTGCGCAAGAACTCCATAATCCCCACTTGCACATCTCTTGTTACAGTAAGTGATCTGTTGATATCTGTAACTTGTCATGTCATACCATCAGTCATCGAATGCAAAGCATGTGTAAAAGCCCCGCTTACTGCGTCAACATACTTATTATTAGCAGCATCACCATCTTGTTTAGGATCACCAACTCTCTTCAAATGTTTCCAGCTTAAGTCGCAGTCCCCTTCACGAGTAAACGTCATGCATGAGTCGTGCGATCGTTTAAGTCCACCACCACCGAACTTTGACATCATGATTCATGAACCTATCACAATAAACTGATCAAAACCACATCTGTAACGCCCTTTATGTAGAGGAAAATCTTTAGCTATCACAATGAAACCATGCTCATTAGGACTGTTCCAACAGTGACCGCAAAGAGTTTTAAATCTCTCAAAGCTCATATCTGTACCGACATGGTCGGAAAACACATGTTTTAGATTAAGATCGTCCATTTTAAACAAAATTATTAGATTACAATTATCTCGCACTAATTGCTTTCGGGTTTGGGTATAAGTTTGTACCAAGTAGAAACAGTCGATCTTGTGGTGTCGCCCCATAGAATAATACTTTTGAACAATGCTTTGTTTATCACAAGCAACATCATCGAAGATTAGCACAGAGTTGGGGAGGGCTTGACTGGGGTCTAAAACATCAGCATTTTCTCGAAATTTAAAAAATTTCACTCCCCCGACATTTTCCAGCACATGGGCTAAACGTTGATATTTTGGTTGTTCTAGGGACTTGCTATATAAATACACATTCTCAAAACGTATCCCATTGGGGTGTTCTAGAAGTGAAAGAATAAGACAAGTTTTGCCAGAATTCGAAGGACCTGACACTATACACCGTATGGTATTTGGTAACAGAGATCCATGACGTTCTTCAGTTTTACTAAACACATCATCATCAATTAGTGAAATTGGTAAAGCGAGCTGTTGTTGAACAACCTCCATTCTTAATACTAAACCTAAACACTATAAAACAGTCATCCTTATAGTGAAACCACTCAGTGTCTTGATATGTCTTGTATGAGACGGAAGAGAGGTTCAGGCTTAGTTAATTCTGTTATAAATAAGCTACCATTCGAGGCACATCTTCCGGGCTACAATTTCTGTGGACCTGGCACGAGACTAGCCGAGAGACTACCAAGTGGTGATCGTGGTGTGAATGCACTAGACGAGGCGTGTCGTCTTCACGATATTGTGTATGCGAATAGTAATAACTTGGCTGAAAGACATAAAGCGGATAAAATATTAGCTGACACGGCCGAGAAGATTAGAAAGTCTCCCGAAACTAAATTTGGACAGAGAGTATCCGCGTGGACCGTTAACAAGATTATGAGAGTGAAACGTAAGCTTGGTGCAGGTTTAAGATTTTCATCATCATCAAAGAAGAGAAACCGTAAATCTGTCAGGAAAGCCCTGGGGAAGAAGGGTGGTCTATTACCATTTATATTTCCAGCACTCGCTGCATTAGGCAGCTTAATTGGTGGAGCTGCGGGTGTTGCTAAAACTGTTTCCGATGTCCGGAGTCAGGCACGTATGCAAGCGATAGCACGTGCAGCAAAAAACGGTTCAGGACTTTATCTACGCCCCTACCCACAGTCGGGTGGTGGGGGAAAGCGAAGAGGAAGAAGAAGAAAGAAAAATCGCGGGAGCAGGAAGCGATAATCAAAAACTTACCAAAGCGAGCTCTTACAAACCTCGAGTTAATGAAGGCGATAAAAGAATTGAAAATACCATACTTTAGACAAATATACATGCGCGATTCGCTACCTAAGAAACCATTGCGTAATGAAAGTGCTATTTTGAATCTAGACTCATCCAAAGGACCGGGAACGCATTGGACTGCTTATGTCAAGACCGGTCCTAACGTTGAATATTACGATAGCTTCGGAGACTTGCCTCCACCAGTGGAACTGATACGATATTTAAACAAGTGCAACATAACCTATAATTATGACAGGCAACAAAAGTTGCATTCATGGAATTGCGGTCACTTATGCTTAAGATTTTTAGTATCAATATATAAGAAGCATTAGTGTTATCATAAGCCACATATGCGACAGAGTGTTTATAGAGAGACCACACACAACGCGAGACGCAGTGTAAACTAGACAAAATGTCAATAACATTAATTTTAACTGGGAAGAGCTCGATTATGAGAACCTACTACTTCCCTCCCTTGCAATTGGATGGAGAGTGGACAATGGCATTGATCGATCTGACAACATATAACTCGATACCGAACATTGATGAAAATAATCAAGTTTTTCGATACATCGCAAACAATGAACATCATGAAATGAAATTACCAACAGGTGCATATGAAATAAGTGACATGGAAGCTTACATAAAACAGAACCTACCTGCAGATTCAACATTTCTATTACGAGGCAACCCCAACACCTTACAGTGCATAATGTTCAGCAACAATATACATGTGGATTTTAGTGGAAAAAATACATTAGGTGAAATGCTTGGATTTTCTTCTCAAGTATACAAAGCAGGTGAGCTGCATGAATCGACAAATCCTGTAAATATATTCCCCGTGAATGTTATACGAATTACAAGCAATGCTGTGGGACACACATACTTGAATGGTAAATTAAACAATACTATTCATGAATTTTCCCCCATAGTACCTCCGGGATATAAGATAAATGAACGACCTACCACGCTCATTTATGTCCCAGTTACCGTTCAATCGATATCGGAGCTCGACATTCAAATAGTCGATCAGGAAGGACGCTTAGTTAACCTAAGAAAGGAAGAAATAACTCTAAGACTGCATTTGAAAAAACAATGGGAGTGAAATATTTTTCTAAGCATAAATGGAGCGGTTCAGGTGTGTCCTTATCCAGTAGACGACGAGACATCAAGCGGCTAACATCTGTTAACGTGAGATTCCTTAAAAAACTTGGATTTAGAGTTTATCCTCATGGAGAACACCGTTCTTGAAGTCGAGCAAGCACCACAATTTGAGGATTCTATTTCAAAAACTGAACTGCATATTTACAAACCATACTTAAATGGACCCTATGCCCCCAACTCTGAAATCCGTATAGTGATTCAAAATCATGATGCATACACAAACATATCAAAATCCTTTTTGCGTATACGTGGAAAACTCGTAAAGGCAGACGGACGGAAACCGGACCATGCAAAGATTATAAACAATGGTGTATTACATATGATCAATCGGATAGGATTTGAACTGAACGGCGTTCTTATAGATCAGACCAGATCACTAGGAGTGGTATCTACAGTGAAGAATTATCTTTCACGAACTCGTGATGAATACGCCATCAGCAAAATGGAGGGATGGTGTCTCGAGGAAAACTATAGCTTGCCTCTAACAGCCGATGGTGTTTTCGAAATCTGTGTTCCGCTAAGCCATCTCCTCGGCTTTGCTGAGGATTATCACCGTATACTTCTAAACTCCAAACAAGAGTTAATTATAGTTTTAGAAAATACGTACATTAACTCGATCGTAGATGCGAGTGCGCAGCCTCAAGCAGTTAATTTAACCATAAACTCTATCGATTGGGCCGTACCACACATCCAAGTGTCTCCAGCGGAACGCACGCGACTGCTTAAGCTTGTGGAGAAAGGCAGAAATATAGATATAGCATTTAGATCTTGGTCTGTTGAAACATATCCCAGCATGCCACAAGCACAAAATGTCAGCTGGTCAGTAAAGACAAGCTTCTCGATGGAAAAACCACGATACATAATAGTCGGCTTTCAATCGGCTAAACATAATGTAATGGCTGCCGATAAATCGAGGTTTGACCACTGCAACATAAAGAATATAAAACTATTCTTGAATTCAGAAAGTTATCCATACACGGATTTGGACATAAACTTCGACAATGGATTTTACTTAATCGCATATGATATGTATTCAAATTTTCAAGAGTCTTACTATGGAAAGCAGAATGCACCTTTGCTTGACCCTCATCAGTTTAAGGAACTGGCTACGTTATTCATGTTTGATGTAAGCCGTCAAGCTGAGAAAATACCTTCGAATATCATAGATTGCAAGTTGGAGATCACAAGCTCAGACAACCTACCGATCTTAACACAAGCATTTGCAATAATATTGCACGACAGACTTGTCTCCTATAATCCACGAGACAAAGCTGTTAAAATACTGGGTTAAGCATAGTAGAGGCTCAGTCGTGTCTCAGCCACCATGAAGTATGTTAATCTGCAAGGATTTTTCTCTCAGTATGGCTTTATTACCAAGGAACTTAGCATTGCTGACTCTGAGGGGAACATAATTACGCGAACATTCAAACCGCCGTTTGAGTGGAGAGACATTAGTCGTAAATACCGGAGAAGTAATGCGTGGCTCACTAAAAATTTTCATAGTTTAAAATGGGAACACGGATTGTTTCCCTACAACAGTCTTTCCACCATCTTGACAACTCACTTGAGTGGAACTGTAATAGTTGCTGGAAGCGAACAGAAAAGATGGTTGGGTAAACACTGTCTCAAACACATGCACATAGTGGATGCACAAGAGGAATATGGCTGCCCGGCTTTCAAAAAATTAGACATAATGTATGCTCAAAATCGTGACAGCATAAGACCTGTATCGTCTCGCCGTAACGTCGCATTGCTTAGGGCTTGGATGCTAGAACACAGCGATCCTGGAATGTTGGATGAAGCGCTCGAAATGGAATCAACAACAAGCGAAGCAACGGTAAACATGTCTGGACTGGAGGCGCTATAAATTGAGGTCGTCGTACCCCGGGACGATGACCTCAATTTATAGCGCCTCCAGTCCAGACATGTTTACCGTTGCTTCGCTTGTTGTTGATTCCATTTCGAGCGCTTCATCCAACATTCCAGGATCGCTGTGTTCTAGCATCCAAGCCCTAAGCAATGCGACGTTACGGCGAGACGATACAGGTCTTATGCTGTCACGATTTTGAGCATACATTATGTCTAATTTTTTGAAAGCCGGGCAGCCATATTCCTCTTGTGCATCCACTATGTGCATGTGTTTGAGACAGTGTTTACCCAACCATCTTTTCTGTTCGCTTCCAGCAACTATTACAGTTCCACTCAAGTGAGTTGTCAAGATGGTGGAAAGACTGTTGTAGGGAAACAATCCGTGTTCCCATTTTAAACTATGAAAATTTTTAGTGAGCCACGCATTACTTCTCCGGTATTTACGACTAATGTCTCTCCACTCAAACGGCGGTTTGAATGTTCGCATAATTATGTTCCCCTCAGAGTCAGCAATGCTAAGTTCCTTGGTAATAAAGCCATACTGAGAGAAAAATCCTTGCAGATTAACATACTTCATGGTGGCTGAGACACGACTGAGCCTCTACTATGCTTAACCCAGTATTTTAACAGCTTTGTCTCGTGGATTATAGGAGACAAGTCTGTCGTGCAATATTATTGCAAATGCTTGTGTTAAGATCGGTAGGTTGTCTGAGCTTGTGATCTCCAACTTGCAATCTATGATATTCGAAGGTATTTTCTCAGCTTGACGGCTTACATCAAACATGAATAACGTAGCCAGTTCCTTAAACTGATGAGGGTCAAGCAAAGGTGCATTCTGCTTTCCATAGTAAGACTCTTGAAAATTTGAATACATATCATATGCGATTAAGTAAAATCCATTGTCGAAGTTTATGTCCAAATCCGTGTATGGATAACTTTCTGAATTCAAGAATAGTTTTATATTCTTTATGTTGCAGTGGTCAAACCTCGATTTATCGGCAGCCATTACATTATGTTTAGCCGATTGAAAGCCGACTATTATGTATCGTGGTTTTTCCATCGATAAGCTTGTCTTTACTGACCAGCTGACATTTTGTGCTTGTGGCATGCTGGGATATGTTTCAACAGACCAAGATCTAAATGCTATATCTATATTTCTGCCTTTCTCCACAAGCTTAAGCAGTCGCGTGCGTTCCGCTGGAGACACTTGGATGTGTGGTACGGCCCAATCGATAGAGTTTATGGTTAAATTAACTGCTTGAGGCTGCGCACTCGCATCTACGATCGAGTTAATGTACGTATTTTCTAAAACTATAATTAACTTTTGTTTGGAGTTTAGAAGTATACGGTGATAATCCTCAGCAAAGCCGAGGAGATGGCTTAGCGGAACACAGATTTCGAAAACACCATCGGCTGTTAGAGGCAAGCTATAGTTTTCCTCGAGACACCATCCCTCCATTTTGCTGATGGCGTATTCATCACGAGTTCGTGAAAGATAATTCTTCACTGTAGATACCACTCCTAGTGATCTGGTCTGATCTATAAGAACGCCGTTCAGTTCAAATCCTATCCGATTGATCATATGTAATACACCATTGTTTATAATCTTTGCATGGTCCGGTTTCCGTCCGTCTGCCTTTACGAGTTTTCCACGTATACGCAAAAAGGATTTTGATATGTTTGTGTATGCATCATGATTTTGAATCACTATACGGATTTCAGAGTTGGGGGCATAGGGTCCATTTAAGTATGGTTTGTAAATATGCAGTTCAGTTTTTGAAATAGAATCCTCAAATTGTGGTGCTTGCTCGACTTCAAGAACGGTGTTCTCCATGAGGATAAACTCTAAATCCAAGTTTTTTAAGGAATCTCACGTTAACAGATGTTAGCCGCTTGATGTCTCGTCGTCTACTGGATAAGGACACACCTGAACCGCTCCATTTATGCTTAGAAAAATATTTCACTCCCATTGTTTTTTCAAATGCAGTCTTAGAGTTATTTCTTCCTTTCTTAGGTTAACTAAGCGTCCTTCCTGATCGACTATTTGAATGTCGAGCTCCGATATCGATTGAACGGTAACTGGGACATAAATGAGCGTGGTAGGTCGTTCATTTATTTTATATCCCGGAGGTACTATGGGGGAAAATTCATGAATAGTATTGTTTAATTTACCATTCAAGTATGTGTGTCCCACAGCATTGCTTGTAATTCGTATAACATTCACGGGGAATATATTTACAGGATTTGTCGATTCATGCAGCTCACCTGCTTTGTATACTTGAGAAGAAAATCCAAGCATTTCACCTAATGTATTTTTTCCACTAAAATCCACATGTATATTGTTGCTGAACATTATGCACTGTAAGGTGTTGGGGTTGCCTCGTAATAGAAATGTTGAATCTGCAGGTAGGTTCTGTTTTATGTAAGCTTCCATGTCACTTATTTCATATGCACCTGTTGGTAATTTCATTTCATGATGTTCATTGTTTGCGATGTATCGAAAAACTTGATTATTTTCATCAATGTTCGGTATCAAGTTATATGTTGTCAGATCGATCAATGCCATTGTCCACTCTCCATCCAATTGCAAGGGAGGGAAGTAGTAGGTTCTCATAATCGAGCTCTTCCCAGTTAAAATTAATGTTATTGACATTTTGTCTAGTTTACACTGCGTCTCGCGTTGTGTGTGGTCTCTCTATAAACACTCTGTCGCATATGTGGCTTATGATAACACTAATGCTTCTTATATATTGATACTAAAAATCTTAAGCATAAGTGACCGCAATTCCATGAATGCAACTTTTGTTGCCTGTCATAATTATAGGTTATGTTGCACTTGTTTAAATATCGTATCAGTTCCACTGGTGGAGGCAAGTCTCCGAAGCTATCGTAATATTCAACGTTAGGACCGGTCTTGACATAAGCAGTCCAATGCGTTCCCGGTCCTTTGGATGAGTCTAGATTCAAAATAGCACTTTCATTACGCAATGGTTTCTTAGGTAGCGAATCGCGCATGTATATTTGTCTAAAGTATGGTATTTTCAATTCTTTTATCGCCTTCATTAACTCGAGGTTTGTAAGAGCTCGCTTTGGTAAGTTTTTGATTATCGCTTCCTGCTCCCGCGATTTTTCTTTCTTCTTCTTCCTCTTCGCTTTCCCCCACCACCCGACTGTGGGTAGGGGCGTAGATAAAGTCCTGAACCGTTTTTTGCTGCACGTGCTATCGCTTGCATACGTGCCTGACTCCGGACATCGGAAACAGTTTTAGCAACACCCGCAGCTCCACCAATTAAGCTGCCTAATGCAGCGAGTGCTGGAAATATAAATGGTAATAGACCACCCTTCTTCCCCAGGGCTTTCCTGACAGATTTACGGTTTCTCTTCTTTGATGATGATGAAAATCTTAAACCTGCACCAAGCTTACGTTTCACTCTCATAATCTTGTTAACGGTCCACGCGGATACTCTCTGTCCAAATTTAGTTTCGGGAGACTTTCTAATCTTCTCGGCCGTGTCAGCTAATATTTTATCCGCTTTATGTCTTTCAGCCAAGTTATTACTATTCGCATACACAATATCGTGAAGACGACACGCCTCGTCTAGTGCATTCACACCACGATCACCTCTTGCTAGTCTCTCGGCTAGTCTCGTGCCAGGTCCACAGAAATTGTAGCCCGGAAGATGTGCCTCGAATGGTAGCTTATTTATAACAGAATTAACTAAGCCTGAACCTCTCTTCCGTCTCATACAAGACATATCAAGACACTGAGTGGTTTCACTATAAGGATGACTGTTTTATAGTGTTTAGGTTTAGTATTAAGAATGGAGGTTGTTCAACAACAGCTCGCTTTACCAATTTCACTAATTGATGATGATGTGTTTAGTAAAACTGAAGAACGTCATGGATCTCTGTTACCAAATACCATACGGTGTATAGTGTCAGGTCCTTCGAATTCTGGCAAAACTTGTCTTATTCTTTCACTTCTAGAACACCCCAATGGGATACGTTTTGAGAATGTGTATTTATATAGCAAGTCCCTAGAACAACCAAAATATCAACGTTTAGCCCATGTGCTGGAAAATGTCGGGGGAGTGAAATTTTTTAAATTTCGAGAAAATGCTGATGTTTTAGACCCCAGTCAAGCCCTCCCCAACTCTGTGCTAATCTTCGATGATGTTGCTTGTGATAAACAAAGCATTGTTCAAAAGTATTATTCTATGGGGCGACACCACAAGATCGACTGTTTCTACTTGGTACAAACTTATACCCAAACCCGAAAGCAATTAGTGCGAGATAATTGTAATCTAATAATTTTGTTTAAAATGGACGATCTTAATCTAAAACATGTGTTTTCCGACCATGTCGGTACAGATATGAGCTTTGAGAGATTTAAAACTCTTTGCGGTCACTGTTGGAACAGTCCTAATGAGCATGGTTTCATTGTGATAGCTAAAGATTTTCCTCTACATAAAGGGCGTTACAGATGTGGTTTTGATCAGTTTATTGTGATAGGTTCATGAATCATGATGTCAAAGTTCGGTGGTGGTGGACTTAAACGATCGCACGACTCATGCATGACGTTTACTCGTGAAGGGGACTGCGACTTAAGCTGGAAACATTTGAAGAGAGTTGGTGATCCTAAACAAGATGGTGATGCTGCTAATAAGAAGTATGTTGACGCAGTAAGCGGGGCTTTTACACATGCTTTGCATTCGATGACTGATGGTATGACACGACAAGTTACAGATATCAACAGATCACTTACTGTAACAAGAGATGTGCAAGTGGGGATTATGGAGTTCTTGCGCAATATGGAGGCTAAAGAACAGCATTTAATTGCTCAATTAAATGAAAGTCTTTCAGCTGTGTCGACAAAGTTGGGTGATATGTGCACCTCGTTGGAGAGCAGGTTAGATTTATTCGCACAAACATTTATAGAGGAACTAAATGATGCACTAAATGCTAACATGGTTGAGATGGTATTGAAAATTAATGCTGGAATTGTACAACAGCTTTCACAAATGAATCGCACTGTTGGTGTTTTGACGATTACTCCTGATGAATATTCTCGCGGTGTGTTGTCTAAGAAACCTTCACCTCCAAAACCAGCACCTGCAAAAACAGCATCTTCAAAACCAGCACCTCCGAAACCAACACCTCCAAAACCAGCACCTCCAAAACCAGCACCTCCAAAACCATCAAGCTCTAGACATGCCTAGATCACTCACGTATTGATGCTAGTTGTATATAAAAGGGTGATATGCTATCGCTAACTCTGCAGTCATGTCTCTTGAGGCTAGTAAGTTGGAGCGTGTCATAGAAAATGTTCGTGCAAAGTATCTACTTGCCAAACGAGCTCGTTTGGAGAGGGATGCAATTAATGAAGAAATATTCAAGTCTGTTAATTCGCGTTTGGATAAACTTGGACCTACTACATCGCTCGCACAGTCTATCGATACTGTGAAGCAGGATTCTGCGGAAGAAGCTACTGTGAAACAATATTTAGAATCAAGCGACAGTGATGACTCGAACGCTATTCCTTTAAAACATCACAGTGTTCCATATGATGATTCTTTAGGTGGAGTGCAGTCTTATTTGCAGAGCTACAACCTTCGTTCTGGTGATGGAACCTATGGTGTATCTAAACGACATAACCGCTGGTTTTTAGGGGACACGGAAGTATTTTTTCACGATAACAATATGATTCGCGTTAAAGATGAACTAATACAACCTGCTCCTGGTTTATTTGAACTTTTATTTCGCAGAGAGCCGCATACGTACTCGGAATCGGCCCTTAAACAATATGGTAATCTACTAGAGCTTACAAATGCTTATTTTAAAAAGAATGATCCTGCAACAAATCTCTATAAAAGCACGTCACATGCGAAATTTGATATCATTAAGCAACTGTTTCCACATATTGGTTCGCAGCAACGAGGAAGTGGATTGTTACATAAAACATTGGATTTAGGTCGTAAACGAGAGTTCATTTATTGGAATGATCCGAATGAGATAGTAGATCGACTCAGGTTGTTAATGGCCTCGCAGGCTTCTGGCCACACCGGACACAATAACGAAATCCTTTCGATACTTGAAGAGTTACAAGAATCAGGATACATTGCAAAATGAGCGACGCACAGCGTGGGATTGCATACGAGCTTCACCGAGGCAAACGTATTATATTTCCTCGCAGAAAGGTTTTAACATATGGACTCCATGATTTACTACAGATTGATTTGGTAGAAATGATACCATACAGTAAAGTGAACAGTGGTTACAAGTACATCCTGACTGCCATAGATGTGTACAGCAAACGTGCTTATGCAGTTCCAGTTAAACAAAAGACAGGTGTGATGGTTACTGCTGCCATGAGAAGTATTTTGAAAGAAGCAGGAAGTTTTAAAAGTATTCAAAGTGATGCGGGAACAGAATTTTATAACTCAACTTTCAGAGCTCTTATGAAAAGAAAAAATATTAATCATTATTCCACTCACAGTGAGATTAAAGCAAGTGTGGTAGAGCGGTTTAATAGATCTCTAAAATCGCTGCTTTTTCGCGAGTTTTCAGCTCAAGGAAATTATAAGTGGCTTAAAATTTTACCACAAGTTCTACGTGTCTACAATAACAGATTCCACCGCACCATTGGCATGGCTCCGAATCAAGTGAAGGATGACTCTTTGCTACAAAGTGTTTACAAATATGTAAAGACAATTGACCCTAGAAAACCTAAGGCTCGTGTGGGGGATCATGTACGCGTGTCACGAAACAAGAAAGTTTTTGAAAAGGGGTTTACACCGAATTGGTCTCACGAAGTGTTTAAAGTAACAGCTATGAGGTCCAGCTTTCCGCGTGTGTATAACTTGAGTGATATGGATGAAAATGAAATACAAGGTGTTTTTTATGCTTCAGAAATTCAAATTACAAAATACCCCGATACATACTTGGTAAATAAAATTCATCGAAAGCGTGGTGAAAGATTCCAGGTGTCTTGGAAGGGGTTTCCCGATACCGTGAGGACATGGGTAAAGAGAAAGGATATGGGAGTTTAAGATTACATATACACATTTTATTTTACCTTATTGCTTGTTCTCAATCGAAGCATATTCTATGGAATCGTTTGTGTGGGCTGTTGTTGAGATTCTATTCCTGCAATGTATTTATAATGTGTGGACTACTTCCTGAACACGACCCAGCACTCTGCAGCTTGGGATCAACAAGCTGTGACGTCAGCCCGCGCTGGGCGCCTCATTGGAATGTGTAGCGCGACATCGGGGTTGCATGTCATCTTTCCGTCAAGACCAGGTCAACTATAGTCTTCATTCTGTCTCTGACAATTCCATAATGAACATGGCTGCTTTTGAGGAAATGCGCGATTGCATTGAATATGCGCTTCATGCTTGCATCGGCATGAATATAGATGCGATAGTACACCATCTAGAGGTCTCCGCGATCAATTTGTTCGCTGCATTTCCAGAGGAATACGAGTTTCTAACATACCTTTACAACGGTATTATAGCATGCTTTGAAGCTGTAATGGAGGCTCAAGAGCAAGTGGAGCCAGATGATGGAGTGGACAGCGGCTTCGGAGAGAGTGACGGTGAAGCATAATGCTTGCGCCCTTGTTAAACATGGAAAATAGGCCTCTCGGGGAAACTCGCCATGTATAAAAAAAAGGAGTTAACGCATCTAATGCTGTACCTCCTGAGACATAGTCTCTAAGGTGATGTGGAAAGCAGCATACCACTATAAATTCAAACACAAGTTTTTATTTATTTATTTTTTTTTCAGCTTACACTCCAGAGAATCTTCCGCCACGTCGAGATGAAGAGAATGAGACTACACATCATAGTTATAAATTCACTATCACTAAATAATAATAATGAGCTTACACTATTATTAAATGCATTACAGGAAAGCTAACACTAAAGTATGCCTATAAGAAAAAATTTCTTATGCCTGCTTCTGATGCATATAAAGGAACACATATCATGATCATTCAATATGGTGCACTCTGTGCATGTAAGGGAACAATCTTTTCGGTGCACTCTGTGCATGTATTGGAACGAGTCCTTGGGTGTATCATGTGCTTCCAAGATGGTGGGGCTGTTGAATCCAATATGGCGGAGAATTGTTTAAAGGTTGTAATATTTTTTAAATTTAAATATCGCGCCCTCTGGTAGCAACACTTGTTACTAAATATATCGATTAGCATTCGACCTATCGAATGGTGCTGCGCCCTGGCAGCTGAAATATGAAATAAAAGTAAATATATCGATTAGCATTCGACCTATCGAATGGTGCTGCGCCCTGGCAGCTGAAATATGAAATAAAAGTAAATATATCGATTAGCATTCGATCTATCGAATGGTGCTGTGCCCTGGCAGCTGAAATATGAATTAAGATGGCGACGGTGGCACACTCTGGTAGCCAACTTGAGAATCAAGATGGCGGCGCCTCTGGCAACTCATTTTTGAATTTGCCGCGCGATACTAGCGACATCTACCAGCCAACTTGAGAACCAATATGGCGGCGCCTCTGACAACTAATTTTTGAATTTGGCGCGCGATACTAGCGACATCTACCAGCCAACTTGAGAACCAAGATGGCGGCGCCTCTGGCAACTAATTTTTGAATTTGGCGCCATCTGGTAGTCTGTGCTGGAATTAAAGATGGCGGCTGTATAATAATTTTAATTTCAAATGTGGCGCCTTAGGTATGCATTAAGGAAGGCAAAAACACCCTCCCCCATTTATCATAAACTTGACATCAGTACATAGCATATATAGATTATTTATTCCACCATATTCCAATTGGTCTCGTGGTCTAGTGGTCAAGGCGTCCGCCTCGTAACCACGACATCCTGGACGTTTTCACGTCCCATGGATCGAATCCCAGCCTCGGCACTGAAAATATTTTAGTTAAAATAAAATAATACCTGCTGCTACCTGGTGGCGACCAACAGAACTATATGACGTCACACAAGATGGCGGCCTCCAGCAGCCGAAACAAGATGGCGACCAGGAAAAATCAAGATGGCGGCCTCCAGCAGACGAAACAAGATGGCGGCCAGAAGAAATCAAGGTGGCAGCCTCCAGCAGACGAAACAAGATGGCGACCAGGAAAAATCAAGATGGCGGCCTCCAGCAGACGACACAGAATCATGACGTCACGATTCGAAGTTGGTGGAAATTTCTAGAAATACAAAATGGCGGATTTGCGAATTTGCGATTTGCGGATATGCGGATTTGCGGATTTGCGGATTTGCGGATTAGCGGATTTGCGGATTTGCGGATTTGTGAATTTGCGGATTTGCGAATTTGCGGATTTGCGGATTTGCGGATTAGTCACTGGATTAGCGGATTAGCCACTGGATTAGCGCATAAAAAACTGGATTTGCACATAAAAAACCATAAAAAATGCGTAAAAAACTATAAAAAATGGGATAATCCCCGGATTACCCCGCTCCCCCCTCGTCTATGTTCCAGAGTCTGCACGCTCTCCCTACTCTCATGTTCTTTTATCATTTTATTTCTATTAATTTTTTCTATGCATATTTAAATTTAGTGTTATATCACGCCAAGTAAGAATAACTTTTAAAGCGCGTACATATGTACACGGACACATGTTCATTTTTTTTTCATTTAATTGTCATTACAATTAGTTAAGGGTTGTTTCTGTACATTTAAAGCCATACCTCTCTTGCGCTTGGTTGTACTGTCTCAAATATTTCCAAGTGATGGCAATTACAAACATCAGCGCAATATTGTCCTTACACTTGGTAAATATCTGTTGAAATATTTGTTACAAAACAAAAAATATATGCAAGATGTATATATATATAGTGTTGAATGTACAAAAATAGCCCTTTTTTGTAAATGGAAAGTCATATACAATTTAAAATATTTGTACATTTGTACATTTACATGAAAACAACTGTATCACTATAAAATAGTGTTCTCAGTATCGCTGGGTTCAGATTCTTACATGAATATATCTGTTCCATGTACAAAAAAAACACTGTGTGCTTTATTTTAGGCCTAATTCAATTCTTCGTTTAAAATTCCGTAAATATTGACATTATTTCTAGCCGTATAACACACACGCATACATAATTCCGTACGCGATGCAAAATTTGCTGAAATCATTGCATGCCCCTTATGGGCGATGCTAATGTTCGACCTGTTTACTAGACCTATAGTCCACTGAGCCACGCCCATAGCATAAGCATAATTCGAGTACACACCGAGGGGATCACTCCAACTCGAACCACGCACTTATCGAAGCCGAGTTAGTGGCATGGGTGCTCGTATCTCTAACGCAATAATCACTGTAAGAGTGACCTTTTACAATTTATTAAATCTTTCTTTGGACTAACAAAAAAAAGTAGATCTAATTTTTTTTTCCTATACATTCCATCTCTTCATTTTTCCTTCCCGCAGTATACTCTGTATATAAAACTGATTAAGCTACTGCGAAGGAGTTAATTTACATTTATTAGCAGTAGTTTTAACAGTTACATATATGGTTGACCGTAAAATATGCATTCTAAATCCCCTTCAGAATCTAAAAGAGAGAGTTTGCAGTATATATTTCGAAGTTACCTTGAACATACCATTGAGGTATTAATCTATGGAATTGTTGTGTTTTATATAGTTTGAATTCACTCTGGTTAGCAAATAGTAAAAAAAAAAAAAAACGTAGCTTATGTTAGATGTTTGTTTAATAACCTGAGCTCACTGGAAATAATCCTGGAACATTCCATCATGAAGTGGCTATACTTTTAGACGAGAATTTTAACATCATATCAGCAAAGAATAAGCGTTGAAATTCATAACATTCAAGATATGTTTTGCTACCCAGTTGGGGGGGGGGGTGGTTTGTTCTTATTTTGACTGCATTTATTAACATGGAAAAAAACTGCACCTCTACTCCTTAACTCCTTGGTGCATGCAAACGCAGCTGTAAAAGCGATGGGGGGTGCGAGTGTGCAACTATCTTTATTGCTTGAGGTGATTTAAGACTGCAATTCTTTGACTCTCAGCCGAATGCATAATCTTATTTGGCAGATTTATTGATGGATGGGTGTTTGGTAGGTAAGGGGAGGGGAGACCGTACGTGACTTGGGACTCGTGTGTATAATTACCTCTATAGCACGGCCACAATGTGTCTTGCAACACCTTCAATTATCAGACGTATGCGTTGGGCAATATCTCCCGGGCCGTATGAAAATTGCCTTCTTCGAAAGGGGAAGGAAAACGAAAAAGAAGGAAGGAAAAAAAAAAGATAAAAGAAAGTGATCCGAAATCATAACAAGCATCTGTGGTTTCTCGGAGTATCCACTGTCACGCCGTCACGAGAAATTTCAATGTAATGCAGGGTTTGGTATCACGTACAAGAATTTTTAATAATCTATGCGGAGGCACAGTTTCAGGATTGTGTATTCAACCAGAGTCTTCGATGGAGGCGTGGCTGCAGTGACAGAGTTTTGACATAGCTACGAGCAAGCTACGAACGCATACAAGGAAAAAGTTGGGTGGTTGGCTAATAGTAAGTCTCAACAATAAAGATAACATATGTTTAAAAATCAGTGCGCAATAAGTTAGTAGATGGTTGACTCAATAAGAAAGTGAAGACAAAACCCATTGCTTATTATTATAATGCCGAGCGTGATATATATATATATACGAAAATTTTGTTTACAACTACATTTCTGGACGCGAATCAGACGTAGTTTCCGCACTCGCCGCTAGAATTCACTGCAGAACCAGCTACGTCAACTTTATAACATTTTATCTGCAGACTGAAATCTGAAACGACATATATTTTGAAACGGCTCCGATAAAAGCGAAAAAGACTTTTTAACAAATACGAAACCCCAGCTTTGTACCTGATTTTCGACAAGGAATTGTATTTAAATAGTCCCCATATTGTTAAAATTCATAAAGCAGTTAATACTTTTATAGTTTCTTTTTGGTTTTATGAACATAAGTTTGCGCCATCCACCACAGATGGCAGCACCTTGATTACATATTTCCGATCCATGCAACTCCCGTTTCATTAAAGAAATTAGTCCTTCCAAATGCCGTACACCGAAAACTAAGCTGTTACACAAAAAAAATCACTCGGCTGTTCGCAAGTAGGTATCTGCTTTAACGAGTCTAGAGGGACCAGAATCCATGACTGTTCCCTGTCCGCGCCTGGTTCTCCACCGCTCGGCCCAACGCAGGCACAAGCTCTCACGAAAGGCTTATCCTACACTAACCAGAAGTTACAGTAAACTTACGGACTTTTCAACGAAAAATTCACCTGAAATGACAGGTATCTGAGTCTTCATAGAAAGTTACGTCGTGTTTCAACTAATGAATTATGTTTTTTTCTGTATAAAAAGTGTAAACACAAGCGCTGAAGAAATAAAGAGTGTTTTTTGCATGAGTCCGTACCAGTTTTTAAATTTTTTTTTTTTTTTTCCTTATTTGCCAAGAGTATTCTTGTGGGTTCATATTTGAAGTAAGTGAAGTTTTTACACATAATTAATGGAGATAACGATACATTATTGAAGCTTCCTGTATAATGTGTAATCGACGTTATTCGTAAATTTAACGAGAAAATTGTTAGCAGGTGTGTGGGGGGGAAAAGCATGTTTTCCACATAGACTTCAGACTCGCGACAATATTCGGACGCGGTTCCCTCATAAATGTTTAACCGTTTCAACACCTCTCTCGGCTGTACTGTAGGAAGATTGAAACCAACGTTCGGATTCTGGGTCCGCGGTTGTGCTCCACAGACTTGAAACTATTGGACCTCCGGGACGATTATAACGGGAATTTTAACCACCGATACGTGTTCCTTAAGCATACCTGGACCATGGCGGCTACCCAGCCCAGACCATTAGCGGTCAATGTCGCTCACCAGGTGCGTTTGAGACGCCTGAGCGCACGCAACCCCCCACGATCCCCAATTTGAGGTTTGGTCGATCAGAGTCGGGTACAAAAAAGACGCAGCTGTGGACGACCACAGAAGCCAGAGGCGCTGCTGCGCGGTGAAAGTGGAAAGCAAGGGTACTCCCTGTCACCACATACCAAAGAAAGGTGTCCCAGAGACTGCCTGACTCAACATCGTCACAAGTCCATACATCCATGCCTTCTCAAAGTATTCCCGTTCGAACTCACACTTCTCTCTGCACATTTGTGGGGGAGACATTCGGCCACAAAATGCCATCGAGCACTTTGCTTCTACTATTGTTAATCTGGTGAATGTTTTCATGCATAGTTATTAACAATATGCATATTATTGACCTATATTAGTGTCCAGTTTGAATAGCTACTTCATAAGTTATTTTTTTTTAATTCCATCTTTACACCTTAAGGCATAAATATGTGTTGAAATCTCTCCTATTAAAGACTTTTTTTCATGTATTCAACTCAATTGGCATCTCTTGTTAGCTCAACGACAGCTTGTGTTGCTTGCTACCACTAACATTATTTGCTTCCATAGACAGCGAAATTTGTGTTCCGTGAAACTCCAGATGCATGCAGTTAACGTTCTGTCACGATATTCTTGTAAAAAATTTTCATCATTTTTTATTCCAGAAAGAGACAAGCCGCATGCCTGGCTGATTTCATCATTTCTATGTAACTTTACGTGCGATGTTTACATTTCAGTTCAGCAAGTGAAAGGAATTGTTTGTTGTCTGTTCGCAGGAGACGTGATGGGAAGCAGTAAGGAACTCAGCCTCCGATGTGTTCCGCACACGTGCCATCGTCGTCGGACTGCAAGGCCGGTACAAGAGCCTCCGTCTGAAAGCTGGTTTCGACACACGTTCCTGATCGAAGAGTGACTGCAGAGCGGAGAGGAACGAAGGAACTCCCCCCCCGGACTCGCCTCTTCGAGTGATAATGGATATTACCGAAGCATTCAGGGGCGAGGATATATCAAAGACAGACTTCTTCGACTTCGTGGTGGCGCCGGAAGTGGGCGAGCACCAGCAGGGGTTGCAGTTCAGCAAGACTCTCAAGTCCATGGGGATCTTCATCGAGAACTCGGCCAGCCACCACGGCCAGTTGAACCACCACCACCACCACCACCAGGTGCCCGCCGGCTACCATCAGGACATGAAGGAGGCCAACAACAACAACCTGATGCTCAGCTCCACCTCCTCCTCGTCCGACGGCGCCATCCTCAGCAACTTCGTCGACAACTCGTTCTGGGGCTCGACGGCCTGCGACAAGGAGGCCGTGCGCCTCGAGACCGCCATCTTCGAGGACCTCAACAAGTTCTGCTGGGGTCACGACCAGGAGGTGGCTTCCCCCGGGGGCGGGAGCCACAAGGGGGAGACCTCCGCCCAGTGCGCTGCCGCCGCCAGCAACACCCCCTCCGCAGCCCCCGCCGTCTCCGTCGGCAACGTCAACAACACCGACGGCGCCATCTACACCCTCACCATCCTCAACGGCGGCGGCGGCGGGGGCGGGCCCGAGGCGCCGGAGGGGAGCGGCCTCTGGTACAAGCTGCCCGTCGCCAGCCACAGCCCCAAGGCGGAGGACAGCAGGCAGCCCCCGCTGCCGTCGCCGCCCCACGCGCCGCCGCTCGACCTCGACTCCATCCTGAGCATCATGCCCCACCCCTCGATGGCGAACGGTCACCACCACTACCCGCACAACGGCTACCACCAGGTGGGCACGCCGAGCCCGCACCAGGAGGTCTCCGTGAAGGTGGAGGCGCAGTTCGGCTACGACGACGGCGCCTACGGCAACAAGGACTGCGACGGGAGCAGCCCGATGGAGCCGCGGGACTTCACCACCACCACCAACAACAACAACAACGACTGGAAGCTGTCGGACAACAACGGCGGCGCCGAGTCCCTCCTGAGGAGCGCCCTGCAGGGCAAGTCCTTCGTGGCCAGGTACAACGGCGCGCTCAAGCCCTCCTCGGAGGGCGCGCCGCCGCAAGAGGTGGGCGACGACCGCCACAACCCCAACTCGGCGCACAGCGTGGACGAGCTGCTGCTGTCGCAGCTGGACTCGGCGTCCTACCCCGAGGACTACGAGAAGCTGAAGCGGATAGCCAACGAGGTGGCGGAGAGCGCGAGCCAGTACTGCGGCATGGCGGGCAGCCCGCCGTACCTGCCGCTGGCGGAGGGCATCATCGGCCACCCCCCGCACCACCTGGTGCACCTCCCCGCGGTGCCCGCGGCGCCGCCGACCCCCAAGAAGAAGTACAGCAAGGCCAAGAGCGGCGCCAAGGGTGCGCAGGCCCAGCCGGCGGGCGGCGTGCGCAAGGAGCGGTCCCTGCACTACTGCAGCATCTGCAACAAGGGCTTCAAGGACAAGTACTCGGTGAACGTGCACGTGCGCACGCACACGGGCGAGAAGCCCTTCACGTGCACGCTGTGCGGCAAGAGCTTCCGCCAGAAGGCGCACCTCGCCAAGCACTACCAGACGCACATGGCGCAGAAGAGTGGTCCGGCGCCCGCCAAGTCCTCGTCGGGCAAGGCCCGCTTCGGCGGCGGCAAGTCCTCGTGATCCAGCCGATCCAAGACCTACTGGGCGTCTCGGCAGCTACAGCGTGCCCCAAAACTCGCGTCTCACGATCTGATACATCTGTGCAAGACTCGTGATGGGCGTCAGTTTCAACACGTATCACTACCATGATGAAAAAACAGGTGTCTTTAAACGTACTTATCAGTAATTTAAATCATTTCATTACTATAATACATGCGATCTTCATCCAATTTACATTCCACAGATTTTTACCTTATGAGGTCAGACCTTACGAGGACAGGCTGTGTACTGTCGCTTCCTCTTTGTCCGCCTCTTGGGTTTTATCACCGAGTCAAGAACAGATCAAGCCTTCGTTTGAACAACCATCGAGGCTTAACTTAGTGATGGGTGCCTGTCTAGTACGCTCTTTGAAACGCCTCGGATTTTTTATATGTTTCTCGCCTCAGAAAATAAACTTAGAAATGATATTGTTTCAAGTTAAGTGATACTACTGTTTCTTTCCTGATCTGGATCTCAATTTCCATTGCATTTACAACTTTTTAAGGACTAACAAGAGACTGGGCAATGATTATAAATTAGGTTTCCAGTTCTTATCAAGAGACTGATGTAGCTGTGGCAAAACTACTTAACATCTACATTTTTCGCTGCTTGATCGCTTGATCTTCTGTTTTAAGATAAAATACCTTTCTCTTCAAGGTACTTTATATCTTCTCAAGCTTAATTTTTGTCAGTGTTTTAAGTGCCAAGAAGATTTTTATTTGAATTTATCTTATGTGGAAGATATTTATTGCTGTGATCTATGCTAGGCAGAAGCACAAAAAAAAACTTCTGGTACGACTTTGTTAGAATGATTTATATTGTATTTATTCAGTATATTGTAAGTAAGTGCGTTTTGCACTATCAAATAACTAACCTCTTAAAATAGCCATTTCCACATGTTTCTTCCTGTGTAGATTGCATCCCATGCACAACAGAAAAATTCATGTCAGCTTATACTGTGCATCTCATTCTAAAAGTTACAAATCTATACCTATAATTTCATACATGGTTCAAGAATAATAATGGTTTTAATTTTTCAACTATTTATACACCAACATGTAACGTAGTAATAATTTCAGTCTTTAAAGTAGTCTTTCATCTAGGCTATTTATATCTACTGTAATTGTTAATGACGTAATATAAAATTCAACATAATCTTTACTTTGAACAAATTTTATTGTTAACTAAATATCTTAAAAGGTAAAAAAAAACACATTCTTTGTTTATTTTTTACTTACATAAGTACAGTCATTGCAAGTTCCCATGTAAATCATATTTCACAACAAATAATGTATAATAGAAAAAAATTATATTTTCACCTTTAAACTACGCACAGAAAAACTCATGCGGCAAACCAAAAATAATTTTTAGTAATCTTATTCAAACCGCTATTATAAATTATCTTGAATTTTACCTTGCGATGTATCAATTGCTGCTTTTTTTTTTTTTAACAGCAACCGATCAAATAAAATTCTGACCACTGTCGGTTGCAAGATGAAGCCTTGCGAATAATTTGAATATAAAACAAACAGCGAATGTTGCCACAACAAATTCAGCTAGTTTGTTTAGTTCCAAACAATATTTTTTTTAATATGTTAAAATGCACTTAATGAAAATAATAATCTTACTAGAAGATACATGCGCTTATTTAACTAATTTACAGATGACCAAAATATTTTAGTTAGCAGGTCCAAATATTGTGATATTTCTGAGACAAATTACATTATAAAATAGCTTTCTTTGCCACAACAAATGATTTTTTTTAATATGAGCCACTACAAAGTTATATTTTTAAAAAAAATTGATTAATATTTTTTTTAGTAAAACCATTCTCATTTAAATAGAACGAAGTTAGTACTATTACTACAAATAAAAGTTTTTGTTATACGCCAAACTATTGATGCTTCAAGGATATATTAAAGTCAAAACAAACAAATCACATAAAAACAATTTGGTAGCAATAATAATCCTGTTGATGTTATTTATATTTTTTTATTTGCCACAAAGAAAGTTTTTCTCACAGTGTAGTAGTCAACTATCATGAGGCTTCAAGTCCTTCGACAGGTTGCAACTTGTAACATGAGAGTTATACATATAACTGACACGAGTAAAATTAAGCTAAGTCCTAAACTAGAGATCTATGTACTCTTATTTACTCAGACATTATCGTGGTGCCCATAGAAATACGTTTCTCGTGTAAATGCGCAAGCCTGTAAGTTATGATTGTTCGACAATAATTTCTCAAGTATTAATATAGATGTATTAACATACAGGTCTATATTCAGAAATATTTTCTTAAATAGTTTCTGAACACATCCTATTAATCGATTAACTAAAAAAATCTGTAAACACTTGATTAAACTTCAATTTTTTTACACTCAGAATCTTTTTTCGTACATTTTTGGATGTAGTTTATCTGTGACCAACTAGTCACGTGTTTTTCTGGAAACAATTTTTTGGAAACATTTCAAAACTTTCTTTTGCAATTTAAATGTTCTATTTTCTCGCCACATTCTTTGCTTCGCTATATTATGTGCGTTTTATTTTTGTTATTCAAACAAAGAATTTTGTTTTATGAGATCTGTAGTTGAGAGAAATAAATATTTTTGGTTTAAAACTTTGCTCTAAACAATGCAAATTAATTTAAAATAAATATGGATGTGGTGAAAACTGCAGATAAATTTAAAAAAAACTAAATATAAGAAACCAAAACTGGAAAAAAAGATTAACAACACAAATACATTATAAGCAAACCATGCGATCTAATAGATATAAAGTTATTCACACTTTAAACAACCTCTGGCCTACTTTTATTAAACAATGTCTAGTTTAGCACTGAATAAACAATTAGGATGTAGTTGTTCCTTCTCATTACTTAAAATCGATATTATTTACTTAACATGGTGGTATACACTATGACTTACAAGTTAGAACATTTTTATATCAATTCTGATAAGGCTCCAAGTGTTTAAAATGGTACCAGGAATTCAAATGTTTACTTACAAGTACTTTAGCAACGTGGCGTAAAACTTGAAACTTCTAAACGTTATTACTTTTAGCACTTTTGCTAAAAATTATAATAATAAAGAATAATATGCCTGGAATAAATCACTCTTATATACAAATAATATTACACAATTTAAGTATTGAGTTTTGAGTTTAATTCCCAGTGGTTCAAGATCAGAATCATTAGCGAGTTAAATAATTTAAGAATATTTTCCTTTGTAGCTCGGGGTGCTTTTCCAAACCGAATTAGGCGTTATTACGTTGTATAACTATGCAAGTTTTACAAACATTATTTACTTTGTTTAAATAAATGCTTGACCCTAAAGTTTTCGTGGAAATTCTGAACATTTCTTAGGTGCACACACTCAGCTGAAACCGCATGGCCTTTCAGGCATTATTCGGGATGCAAACTCAAGTCCCTTCTCATCACTAGAGACCGGAATAATTCGCGAGTTCATTTCGCGATAGGCTTAAATACAAATAGTTATACCTCAATGCAGCCTCTGTTATTGGCTCACAACTCACCTTTATGACTCTGGGCCAATGAGAAACACAAAACCAAAGCTGTATCGAATCACAGGCTGCTACGTCGGGACGTCTCACAAGACAGCAGCCAAGAATGGGTGACATTTAACCGAGTGTACGTAGAACTATGGAGTTCATCCTGCAGGTCATTGAACCCGCGAATTTTTTCGGTCCCTACTCATCACAGTATGCCGTTCCAAAAAATCTAATCGGTCACGTGATTCGAGAATGAATTTTAGATGAACGGCTTGGACTTGAAAGCAATACAGTTAGGAAAATACGCGTTAAATAGGGAGTGTTCCAACGGGTCTTTACTGATACTGCTGTTAGTTAAGTCAGCAAAAAATTCTCGAGTGTCTGCAGAGTTCGCATGACAACCAGGTTAGAAAATTCTTAAAGACAGTAAAGATTTCAAGTGACAACGAAAAACATTTTGTTCCTATTCTGCACAAAAGCTTGTTATCTACATGTGCTGTGATGTTTCCCAAAATTTTTGGATAAAAATTTTATGTGTTTTCGACAATTATGACTATTCTAATGTCTGGTGTTGAAAACATTGCTTTCCTTGCAGACTTCTTGCCTATTGCATGATATAGTTATTAAGTTATTGTAAAAGTAAAGTGAAAATGTAAAAAAAAAAACTGGGAGAGAGTTTAATATATTTTGTTGCTACTCTACGTACCATTACTACTTAAGAGTTCGCCAGAAGAGGCGTTGTTTTACAAATACTCAGTGGCAGAGACGTGCAATTTTGTCACATTTGTCGCAAAGTGACGGCGCTGTTTGTGTTCGTGTCTTACTGCAGAATGTCCATTTGCAATCTTTTTGCAAAATCCGTTCCTCCGTCCATTTCACAGTTTCGCAGCTGTCGCAAGTTCAGTAAAAAAAATTGTAGGTCTCTGCACAAACAAAAAAAAAGTTCAAAGATTATTATTGAATCTTTCTGGATGTTTGACAATAAACTTACCAATATATATAAAAATATATTTATATAGAGAATGTATCTATCTGTAGAAACAGGCCAAATCATGTTGCCAATAAGATATTTTTATACGAACATTTTTACAAAGTGTTTATCGTGTTTTCAATTTTATTTTGAAGAGATATTAAATATATTTATGAATTATATTGAATTGTTATATCTTATAAATTTAGGGTATGAGATTAGATAATATTCTAATGCTCCAAACTGTAGTATTATTAAAATGTAATATATTGTTGACTGAAAAATGCTGATTAAAACATACTTGGTTTACATACAAATGTTCCTTATTAACCCTTTACAATTTCTTTAAGATTTATTAATATTTTTTATTCATATGAAATTATCAAATTCTACTTAGTACTCGTTAAAAAAAAATTGTTCTGACACTGCACCTTTCATACTAAATTAACTTCATCAAACCAAAAAAAAATCTGAATACGTTCTGTTCAATATTTTTGATTGTTTCTTTTTTCATCCATTTTTTAGGGGTTATTTTGTCATTTTTTTAATTGATTAAGTTCAGCAATATTGACATAAATAAAATTTAATTTTTATTTTCTTTTAAAATTATGACCAATACCTTTTGTTTACTCAATTTCTAATAATTTTTTTATTTATAGTTTTATTTTTATACAACTGGTGAAATATGATTTTTAAAATTAAGTGCGTCTTCCAGGTAGGTATAATTTTTTTAATTATCTGTTTCCGTTTTAATCTATTTATGTAGAAACATACTATTTAACAAAAAAAATTAAGAAAACTTGAAAATATTGAAATTAGTTTTAAAAAATTAGTTGGGGACATACTATGTTTGTTTTGTTTTTTTAACACTCAACTTTATTTTAATTACATTTTAAAGTTCCTTAGCTGAATTTTTTCACATGCGTGTGTATCAGCACGCCGATGCGCCGGGGCCGTGGGTTAAACGGAACGGCCGCCGTGCAGCGCGGTGCGCGCGAGGGCGGGCTCCGGGTCGCGGGTCGCGGGTCGCGGTGAGATCGCGTCTCGGGAGAAAGCGGCGCCGGCGGGCCGGGGCGGCGCTCGGAATACGGAATGCGCCCGATTCCATTTCCCCTCCGGGGGGAGCGGAGTTGCGCAACCCTCGCCCGAGCTGTGGCCCCGGGGTATCTCGGAACACGCCCCCTCTACACCCCCTCAACACTGCCCTCCCCCTTACCCACACCCACTACCGGTCACAGAACGTGAACCCCTGCAGAAGAGGAGAGACGTCGAGGTGTATTTGTGTTAGTGAGGCGGGATTATAAGTGCGACGCTCGCTGGTATTACTAGCGCGGTATCGTCTCTAAGCGCAAGGCTCTGAACTAGCGTGCATTATTCTCGTCCTCACAGAATAACTGTGAAATTTTAACGGCGACCGTAACATTATATGGCGAATAAATGAAGATAGAGGCGTTATGCATGTCCCTTAAGTGCTTTTAAGAATCTGTACCGGATGTTTTATTCCTAAAAATTACTCCTAAAAGACGCCTTTTAGCCTATTTAACACTTATAAAAACAGTTTAAAAAGTTTATCAGAAATCAAAAGTACTTTTCGGTCCTCAGCGAATTCTTAAATGTTTTTAAACAGGCCTCACTAGGATATATTGAGTAGATTTGAAATCGCGTTGTTTTTCCTGAGCTCTGCGCACCGTGTGTTGCCCGGGTAGGCGGGGGCCTTAAGGGGCCCGCCTATAGTCAGGGGTGTATTTGTGATAGTGAATGCTTAGTGCGACGCTCGCTGGTGCTTCGAGCGCTGCATCGCCTCTAAGGGCGTTATTCCAAGACGTTCGGGTAAGGTAGCGAATAAGCACTGCCTTGTTGGGATACAATCGTAACCTATAGCTGTATTCCAGAGCGAGTCCAGTCTAAATCTCAGTAAGGAAACAAAATCGGCAGTCGTTTTAACAAAAAGGAGCCCTGCGCGAGGCTAGAGAATGGTTTCAACGCATTATAGTCGTTTTGCAATCACCGATACAATTGATACTAGAGATGGCAATGCTACCGCAAAAAAATTTGGTTGTCTGTAAAGTCGGTTTACGGACTATAGTTTAACGTGACAACGTCATAACAAAACATTGATGAAATGATTGCATACTTTTTATGAATAAAATTGAATCATTTTTATTGAATTATCACTATTTTGTATGGATACAAAGAAGGAGGGAAATGAAATCTACAATTTAATATATAAATTTACTTTTATTTGCACTCATTAATTCAAATATGTTTATTACCTTAACGAACAGATTATTTTAACTATAACTTTTATACATGTTTGCTATTTAACTTCTTCCAACCTGTGTTATTGTGTTAAGGATAGGACGATGATAGGAAAAGTAGGAAACGAATGGGAGTGTTTCAAGTTTAATGTGCCTCGAAAAAAGTCAAATCGAAGGTTGTTCCAATCGAGTGGAAGAGAGATAGATGGGGCGCAAGCGTACAATGAGCGTAACGGGACACAGCGTAACAGGACAATGCGCGTAACGGAACACTGTTTCGTGCGTGCAGTCGGCGTTCATCGATTTATTAGACGTCACATCAAAAAAAAATAGAATCGGATTTCTAATTTTCTCACATACGGCCACTGGGCCGGCTGACTGACCAGCAGGTAGCGTAAAACGAGGTTACTTTGACTTTAAGTGTAACTTTAACGGTTATTGTGGCTACTTTAACAGAGCGCCAGAATATGATTTAAACTTGTGCGGAGCGAACTTGCGTGACCTTGTGATCCGGGAGGGGAGTGCGGAGAGGGGGGGTTGCGTTTCGATCACCTGACTCAACTAGTCCGAGCGTGTTCGTCAGTGGTGTTTGTAGAGTGGTGCGTAGATACGACTTCCAACTGTTTGGATGCCTAGTTTTCGGTAACTCAATAGTATTATTTATGTAAGCACATATAGATTTGGGTATATTAAGATATTCTTTGATTTAATCGGTGGTATATATGGGTTTTTTTTATATTTGTTATAGGTTAACCTTGTCTTTATTTGCATTACAAATAAATCACAATGTTCAGAACGTATAAAAAGAAAACTGGTTGCCAGAAGCTATAAAAAAATTATAATGATGAAGACATTGCAAAAGCCGTTGTGGAAGTGAGAGAGGGTACACTTACCCAGGCAGGTGCTGCCAAGAAGTAAAAAATTAACAGGACCACCATTCTTAACATTATCCATCACAGACCGAAGGAAATCCTGGCAATCCTACTGTGTTGACGCCTCAGAGTTAGAAATTAATAGCAGATACATTGTGTGTACTAGCAGACTGGTGCTTTCCTTTTTTCAAATTGCAGACATTCGAACCATCGTTTAAATGATTATCAACAAGGAATATAGTGTTTGTAAAGCAGTGGAAAGACAACTTCCGGGTCTGTGACTTTGTGAACGAATTTGCAGCTCGGAGCAACATCACGCAGAGACTGGCCACTAACATTAAAACTTCAAGGGCATCAGTGAGTCCTAACGAGATCAAAGATATTTTTTTGGGGAATTTGAGACCAGCTTTAGAGGAGACACGTCCTGCTCTTCATTTATAATTATGATGAGACAAATATTACAGGCGACCCGGGAGCGATGAAGGTCGTAGTATGTCGAGGGCACAAACGCGTTCTGTCAAACCCTATGGTTGTCTACAAATCTAAGAACCTTTACGACAACTGGACACAAAGTAGGCCACCTGGAACTATTTACCGGAACATTAGCAGTGGCTGGTTTGATATGAACCTCTTAGAGGTGTTGTTCTTCAAAATATTGCTACCGGTCACCCAGGAACACAGAGGAGGAAATGAAAAAAGTTGTCATTGGTGACAATTTTTCTCCTCATTTTTCACCTGAAGTCATCAAAACTGCACTCGAAAACAATATTTATTTTACAACTCCGATACCGAACTCGTCGCACATGATGCAACCACTGGACGTGGGTATCTATGGGCCTTTAAAGAAACAATGACGGAAAGTTCTGGATAACTGGAGAAATGAATCAAGAACACTGGGCGCCATTCCAAAGCCACAGTTTCCGATGCTGCTATAAGAGATTGAAGGATGCATTGTACAAGCAAAAATAGTTTGTTAGACAGCTAAAACAAGACTCATACAACAATGTTTAACAATACTGATTTACACAAGTAAATAAAATAATACGTACTTGAAAGAACGCCATTTTCTTGCGAAGAAGGTCAATGACGTGGTGCACAATAACCTCAAACTCCGGTGTGTTGCCCACTGCCCAAGTCAGAGTGACATCAGACGCAGGCGGGTCCCTGCCGCCGCGACCCAACTATCCCTGCAGCATGGCGGGGTTCAACCTGAGCCGCACGCCACCATGTGGAGCCCGCGGCCCGCCCAGTTCTCTGCACCGTCCGCAACCATTCAGCGACTGAAATCGTTTCACAACATGAAAACGTTCCATTAAATTCAGACTTGAAATTTTACTCCCATCAGGCCCAAATAAGTTTCACTTTAACAATCACATGTAGGTACGATGGCTGGGTTTGCCCTTTTTTTAAGTAAACAACTAAGTCATGAAATACGTACGTTATTCTACTTGTGCGGTTGCAGTTTCGGTTCTATGCACTCCGTTACTCTATGGCCTCGTGCAAGGTAGGAGTCGTGTAAACGGGGAAGCCGTGAGAGGAGGGGGGGGGGGGGTTGGCACGTAGCTCCGCCCACGGTGAAACTTGTATCACGGAGCACGACTCGCTACAATCAATTATCCGCTTCGTTTTCAGTATACGCAAAACTAACGACCAGTTGGGCGCTGGGGGAAGGGAAAAAATTCCCTCATTTCATGTTCTTGTCGAACAATGTTTGCTTTGCGTTTCGAAAGTAGGTACTCTGAAAATTCTAGAGTTCGTGTAACGGTGGTTCTAAAGTTCAAAACGATAATGAAATCCTGAGTATTGCCATGGTTTGGGAGGTTACGCGTGTGCAGTGAACTCACTGTGCAATAGATATGTTGTCAGTTGTTAATTGGATGCTGCGGTTAGTAACTTGAGTGGACCGGTACTTGATACGAAATGTGTTAATTTCCTATTTAAAATTATGAAAATTGTATTTTAAAATAGTTAGCTACTAATTGTCCCAAAAAAAACTATATTACGTATATTTAATGTCGTCTACCCAATGAAACCCACAGTTTTGCCGTATTTTTAATGTTGTTAACCTAAAACACCTTACCACTCAAACGACTTTACCGTTTTTTTTTAAATGTAGCAAGTTGAACCTTACCTGCTGTTCATAACGGTAAAGTACCGGTTAAAATACATATGATTCTCTCAAATGACATTTAGATTAAAAAATGAGAGGAACTCTAAAATACCATTTTCAGAATTTCATTTTTTTTCTCCCAAAAACATCTTTTCTATAAAATTACCCAAAATATTTTCTAGCCGGTGGTCTTGCAGTGGTCCCTATCTCTCTAAACTTAGTGTACGGTCAGATTACGAGGTTTAACCAAAAGACATTGGAAGAGTCCGGATGGAGCATGTGCTAGCGAAAGTGAAGTCGAGCGAAGCGACCCGTTGCCAGGCAACGACCGAACAACTTCTCTTCCCGGTCTCACTCGCCATGTTGGTTAGTCCATCTTCTCGTCATTACTGCTGTTTGAGCGCTTTCACTGTCAATTTATCCCGAAATTATTCTTGCATTTGAAGTTTCATCTATAATTTTCACAACAGATATTCACTAGATACTATCTCCTAGAGACAAAAATTCAAGCAAGTGTTCGTGTTTATAGTCATCTGTAAGATAACGTCTAGTAAATGTGTGGTGAGTAAATTTGAGACCCAGCTACAAATACCAGATAACTATCGAAAATTTATTTACAGGAAAAGCTCTTAATTAATAAGATTGACGAAACGAAATAATTAACTATTGCGTAATATATTGTTTAAAATAAGTTAAAAATAGCTTAAAATTGAAATATATTTCTTTTCTAATATTTTGGTTACTATAAAGGCTTTTTTTCGTAATTTTAATAATCTTACAGCCAATTTGTTTTACTTCTTAGTTTAAAGTCGTTATTTTATGAAAAGCCGTTGGAATTTTTTTAACAATACACTGTATTAAATATTTCTTTACATTCATTTCTCCATAGTTAAAATACCCAGCTGACAAAACAAACCTCTTTAAATTCTGTCAAGCCGTTCATATTCTATTTTTTATATATTCTCGTCACTCATGCACGATGCTGCCGTTCCTATGCAAAGAGAATTATTGGTATTTTCTATGAAGCCACAGCCGTATTACCCCCTCCTTTGACTTGGCATCACCACCTCTTCAACCAATCGGCTCCAAGAAACCCCTATTCACCCCATGGATTCAATAGGGCCACTCTAAATCTGGATCATGAATTTATCATTATCATTTCTTGAATCACTGAAATATTAGCAACTTAAAGTTCTGCCAACAGGCGGTTGCTGGGTGGTAAAGCAGTGGAATTAACAAGGAAACCTGAGATTGAGTCGAATACTCACTGGAACATGATGAATCAATGGAATTTACTTACAAAAAATGTAAGAATGAATGCACTTATTCATGTGGGGCTATTACCACTTAAGTAAAAAAGACGCCTACTTCGCCACAATTATTTCACGGATGCAATTCGGTGACAAAATACACTTGGAGCGCATGTAAATCTGCTTCAAGTTGATTGGGTTACAGTGCTCTTGACTACCCTGGCCCAGTTATAGACAAGAAGAAGAAGTGATTACACAATCATGAGTAAGTAACCCGTCAAAATATATGACCTTGCTATCGAGCAATGACTATACTTTAATGTGCCCTGATTATGTGTAAGGCTCTTTGGGGCCTCACTGGAGTGAAATGAATTCACTGGTGTATGGACGCTATGCGCATCATCGTAAGTGAAATGTGGTTTGGTAGCGGAAGAATAAGCGAGGTTACTGAAGCTTGGTTACAATTATCTCGCCTGAGGTGTCATCAGTTCGCAGGAAGGGCTTGCAGAACTGAGCCGGGGCCGAAGTCGGTTTGTTTATGTTGTCATCTAGAGTTTTCTTATACCTACCTACGTAAATTTAACGTGATACATCTCTTGAATCATTTTTCTGAAGTCATACTTCTTTAGGCGAGTTATGAAAAATGATGAGAGTGAATTTATACGTTGAGCGCGCACTATGCAACGAAATTTCCACATGATTGGAAAAAAAAAAACTACATACAAATAAAAATTATGTACCTAGGTGTTTTGAATTTTTTTAAATTAAGTGATTCATATTGAATACTGTTCCACATAATTAAAACATTTATTTATTTGACATATTAATGATATAAATAATGTTTATAAGTTTATTTATATAAGTGACGTTATGTACCCGTATGTATGACTTATTTTTATTATAAATTATAAGTTTTAATGTAATAAATAATTAAAATTAATAAATTAGGATAAATATTCAGCATATTTAATTATTTTCATTATTAATTAAATTTTATCTATAATATTTTACTAAGTTAAATCATCAATATTATACACGTGTTTATATTTTTTGTTCACTAATATTTACAGTAGATTTTACGAAGTTTACAATGTTACACAAGTAATGATAAAAAAATAACACTTGCACGACTTTTTACAGCCATTATGGTACACATAGTGTGTGTTATAAATGCTTTTGACAGAAAAAAGGAAATTATATATATATATGTCTTGTTAAAATTTACATAAATAGTCTTTAAAATAAAGTTTGGGCATTAAATTGAAAGATCAACTTTCCGTGAGGAGCCAAGCCTTGGGGCTAGATTTTCTTTAATATTCCAGATGTTATACAAGATAGGCCTATATTTGGTAAATGAGACGACATATGTAACGTTTAAGTCACTGCCGAGCTCTGATGGTGATGTTATTAGGTACTCAGGCAAAAATCTTTGTTAAAATATTTGCCCAACTATTCAAAAATAGCAGAAAACGCGTATAACATATATGGCACAAGCAAAATAACGAAAAGTAATTTTCAATGCTAATGTCGTGTGGCTATTCTAAAAAGAAAATCAGTCAATTTACTGAAACCTGGCGAAGAGAACTGATCCAGTGCAAAGAAGAAGAAGTCAGGAAGTGCAAAACGTATTTGTTACGGATTTTTCAGTTTTGAAAGTTTTAGGATAAGTACAATATTGTCTCGTTGCTGAGAAAATAAAATACTTGTAACTGTTTGTTTTAGGTACCAGTTTTTAACAATAACCCCGCGGTATAGCGGAGCATGTCTTGTTAAAGCAATAAAAATAATAATTAAATGTAAATGCAGAAACTCAACATGGAATAAGCCGAGCCGTAAGAAAAGTTGTAATATCAGTTTCATAAGCTTCAGCTCATTGTTACTTCTTAAACATTTTACAACAGTATTTTCACTCGCATTTAGTTAACGAACTCAGAGAGGAAAGAAAAAAAAAGTGTAGGCGAGGTTTTACTACATGCAGTTTTGCACAGAGGCTTAATGTTCCGGGACATTCAAAATTAAGGTGGCCTACCATTTGCTTGACGTCTCGGTGCTCATAAACATGAGCCATATGCTGGAGTTGAGAATGGAAGAGCAGACTCTCGCCACATGAGCGCAATTCCTCAGTTGTTACGGCCCCTTTAGACTACATTTCCCTCGCAAGCGCATGATTTTGAATCATTGGTAGGAGTAATTTCCTGAATGGAATGTGGCTGATGTAGTGAACCGAAGTTCACAAAGCCAAAGGAAAACTTTATAGTATTAACTGCTTGATGAATTTTAACCAGATGGACAGTGTCCTAATAAAACTTCCTGTGAAAAATCAGGTCCAAATCCGGGGTTTTGTATTTTTTTCAAGTCTTTCTCGCTTTTATCGAAGCCGGTTTATTTTGTAGTTTAAAATTTCGTTCTGCAAATCGAATGATATGATATTCGAAGTAGCTGCTCCGGTAGTGAATTCTAGCGGCGCGTGTGGGAAATACGTACGATTCGCGTCCATAAATTTATTTGAGAACACAATTTGCGTACACGTTTATCACGCTCGGCATTGTTTTAAAGAATTCTAGGTTGAATTTCGTGTCCGAATTTCGTATTATAAGTGTATTTGCAATATGAGAACACGTGAATTTTCTCGTTAGCTAGGTCAGATGTTGCGCATCTCTGGTGAATACCGAAAGACTCCCTGGCATATATTTTTTTTTTTTTTTTTAGTCAGCTCAAGTCTTTCAAAATTCAAAAACCGCTCCATATCCGAGGCTAGGGACAAACCAGCAAGTCCCGTTGAACTAAGGAACGAGTGCTGATAATCTAGGTAGCATTTGCAAAGTGGTTAATAAGCACAGTTCCACATTCAGTGTCGTTATGGACGATTATGTAAGTTAATCAATCAAAAGACCCGCTGACCTCGTGTGAGAGCAGCTACTGTCGAGGATTTTACCTTGACAAGGCGATCCCGTGATGGTTTCCCATTGCCGTCCGTGGTAATGGAGTTGCAGATACGAAAAACCCATTACCGCGTCCTTGAAAAGGATTTTTATTGAAATTGTTAAGAGTTATTTTTTAGGACAATAATCAACTACCCATTAGTCTTGCTCGCCTTTAGAATAATTGAAGGTAAAAAAAGTAACATACGAGAAGGTACATACAGGGGGGTTGATAAGGGGGGTATATACACCTTCCCCCCCCCCCAGTACTTAGAACGTAACGCGAAATACTGTTAGGTGAATTTCAAAGAAATACTACCTATTGTAGCCGTTACCATGCTGCGACTTACAAAAAAATATATTTTTTTTTTCGTTTCATGGTCCATAAACCCCAAAACCATGGTCAACTCAAAAGTTTATATATATAACATTTTTAAAGACACGACAAATCACTTCCAAATTGATACATAAAATATGGAAGTGGAAAATCTCGGTCTAGTTCGTTAATGGGCAATATCTAACCAAAGGGGTAGGAATAAGGAAGGTTTTTTGAAAACAAAAAAAAATCACTATAACTTTCATAATATAAAGAATATCACATCCGTTTGAACGTATTATATCTCGTAGGAGTAATACCAAAAAATTTAGTCAAAATAAAGTTTTTATACGACCAACCATAACTGCAAGGGGTGAAATAAACATGTGTTCAGTGACAAAAAACATTACTCCGTTAGTATGCACACTATCAAATCCGTTATATATATTTTTTTAAACCAAATAAATATTATCTAAAAAAAAATCCTGAAACAATTTTAGATACAACTAACCATTCCTACAAAGGGTGAATAAATATGGTTAAAATACAAAAAAAAATTCATAACTACCTTAGTAATCACACAATCAAATACGTTCAAAATATTTGTAAATGTTATGATTTTTATCTACAACTTTTGTCTTCATTTCTGATAATACAAACCATTACTGCAAGGAGTATAAAATAATGTGGGGTAGAAATAAGAAAATAAATATAACTTACTTATCATTAACACTTTCAAATCAATCTTATTTCAGTTTGATTCTTTAAATATTTTATAAAACTTTTGTCTAAAAAAAATTTTGTGTAACAAACCATTACTGCAAGAGGTTGAAATAACAAGAGTTGAAAGATAAAAAAAGGCATTACTATTAAATCCTTTTATAAGTTATTGAAAATATCTTTAACTTTTTTAGTATCTTTTTCTTCAACAATTTTTGACTAAACGAACAATTACCGTAAAAGCAGGGGTTGAAATTAAAAAAAAAAAAATCGAAACTTCCTTTGTATCAAATTCGTTCGAATTTATTTAAAATAATCTTAATCTTATCTTAAACCTTGGTCCAAACAAAAATTTTATACGACCACGAAAAAATATTGTTAGAAGGTAAAAAAAAATGTATATCTATTTCAGTAGGCATAGGCCTACTATGAAAGTCGTTTTAAGCTATTCAGTGCTGGATGCATTGAGTTAAAAGCATTCAAAATATTTTCGCTGCGTGGAATATGAGAAAATGTTTAATCTATCATTTTGCAATATTGGAAAATATATTGAATTTTTAAATTTTTTTTTTTTTTAATGTTCCACGAGTTTATAGATGTTTTCATAACATGTCCAGAAGAAATAGGTACTTCGAAATCTACCTACGCTTGTAGGTTGTGCCTAAAGGGATTTTATTTTGAACTGTGTTACAAATTTCCAAGCTAGATCACTCAGGACAAACCAAGCACTCAAGCTGAAATATTGATCGTAGGCTTCAGTAGCAGTCTCTAAGGGGGGGAGGGGGTAGTGGGGCTACATCCTCCCTCCCCTACAGTTATGAAGAAAAAAATTGTGCGTTGTTGGTGAAGGCAGTGTGTTATTCTGGACGCTGCAAGGTGAGTTGTCACAACACTTGGAATCACAAACAGCAAAAGGCAGTGATGCATGATAAGAATGAGGATGTAAATGTCCAAAAAAGTTGTTGAATTGAAGAGTTTCAAATGGAAAAAAAAATTCTAACTTTAAATTTTTTTTTCAAATCCCCTCCAAAAATAAATTCCTGTATCCGCCACTGGTAGGCTTTTAAAGCAAGATTTATAGCTATCTCTTAGCTTTTTGGGTTGAGATCACTTCCGAGGAAATTATGCGGCCTTTGAAGATAGCTGCAACATGGCGAGCCGAAACATCTGGCACATCTTCAGTTCCTTGGACTTGGTCTCAAGGCAACAGCCAATAATTATTCATGAAAGGCTTGTTAACAAAAAAAAAACATTCCCCGCGGATTATAAATTCCACAGAAATAAGTTGTAACTTTTTTTTCTGATGTGTAACATCTTAGCTCTCAGTATAGGTACGGCATTTAGTAGGAGTGATTTAGTGAATGCGACGGAAGTCAAGGAACGGAAATGTGTAACGAAGCAGAGTCTACAACGTCAAAGTTTAACTTAATAGTATTAATTGTTTATTGAATTTTAAAATATCAGACAGTAATTTAATAAAATACTGTCCAAAAATCAGGGTTTTAGTTTTTTTTTTTTTTTCAAGTCTTTTACGCTTTCATCAATCAATATATTGTTAACAATTTCTGTCATCTGATTATCAAAGGATTCAAAAGTCTACGTAACTACTCTGGCAGTGAATTCCAGCGGCGATTGCGAAAACTACATGTGATTCGCGTCAAGAAATTTAGCTGTAAAAAAAAACGTTTGCGTACATTTATCACGCTCGTCGTTCTTTTAAAAAAAAATTACGTTAAATTTCAAGCCCGAGTTTTGTATTATACGTGTTTTTTTTTTTTTGTTTTTTTTTAACATGATACCGCACTTCTCTGCTCGTTCAGATGTTACACATCTCTGGCGGGTACTGAAAACTTGCTCACGTAGTATGTACTACGTTTCGCGGGAAACGTGTCTTGGGTGAAGCGGAAAGTGCTGATTGGAAAATGAAAAGGAAAAAAAGGCTCGGCCTTGTGTCCCGCCGTTGGAAGTGTGCCCCCGTTCCCGGGCGGTCTAGTCGGGCCGGCACTCCGTCAGCGAGGTCGCTGGAAGGCCGCGCCTAGGAGCGGCGCTGCTACGTCACTCGGACCGGCGAAGAGCTCGCCTGGGGGCCCGGGGCGATAGGGGCGACGTCTGCACCCTCGTGCACCTCACAGAAACTAACTAATATCTTTGAATATATATACTGTATAGAAGTCGCCAGCCCAGGTTAAAATTTCTAATACGGTTAGAGGTAGTTGGTTAATTCACCGCCGCAATCGCCACCATCTCTAGGGCATCGACTTGTGGTGGTCCCTAGCGGACAAGTTTCGAACTCTTCAAACACCCCTTCCCCCTCCCGTTGAACAACCTTGAGCTGCAGTGAATGATAGGTGGGGGGTGCGGGGAATGACAGCGGGTGACAGTTCTGCGCTCTAACGTGTAAATAACAACTAAAACGATACAGGGCGTTACGGCAGCGCACTGCAGCGGTGAAGTTCCCAAGCTGCTCCTCATACGCTTCTGAAAAACGTAGAGTAAATCCTATCCACTCGCGACTTCTATACAGTATATATATTCAAAGCTAATATATAGGGACCTGAAAAATTCGCGGATTCATTTCGTGTTATGCTAAAATTCAATTAATTATACCTTAGTGCTGCTTCTGCCATTGGTTCACTGTTAATCTGGAGGACTGTGGCCCAATTAGAGACCCCTCATTCATAGAAGTGTCGAATCAAAAGCCACCCAGTCGAGACGACTCACAAGTCAGCAGCCAATGTACAGGTGGCATTTGCCCGAGTGTGTAGAGGATCGTGGAGTCTATCCTGGAGGTCATTGAACCCGCGAATTTTTCCTGCCTCTACTAATATAGTGTCCAGTACGTAGGTTCGTCCACTTTTCTTTCTTCTCGTGCTCTAGACGCGGACTTACAACACCAACAGGCGTGCCACACCGCCCCTGGCCGTGAATGAATGGTTGTGTGCAGTGAAATCCACGCCTGTTACTTCTCGCCGATTTCAAAATTTCGGCGATCGAGGCCTCACACCCCGGGAAAATTTTGGCACTCGGACTCTGTGTATTCCTCTCGAGACAGGCATTTGGGACTTTGAAAAATTTATACCGGTGAGCCAGAAAAATCTCCCGGCGATCGAGGCCTCCACACCCCGGCAAAAACCTGGCGCTCGGGCTTTGTGTCTACCCATCGATACACTCATTTTGGGTTATATAGGGGGTAGTGGTGTCTCGGGGAAAAAAATATTTTAAATACTATAGCCAGTTTCTACAGGCACCAGTGAAGTTCGGTGAAATCGGCTACGTACAGTGATACCACCAAACAGTGGGACAAAAAAAAATTATCAACGTTCACCGAATGAAAGCGTAGCAGAAAATATTGCGGAAGTAGATGAATTCACCGGTAAGGACAGCCGCTGCAATTCAGCGGCCGCAAGCTGAAGCCCGTTCATGTAGTTCCTTTTGTGGCCGCCAGGTTACAGTGGCTGCTTACCAATAGCGATGTTTTTTTTTTGTTTTTTTTTTTTCACATCGTGGGATTCCTGTGTCTTTTGTAGGCCCTATTTACCACGCGTATTTTGGAGGTCCGATGCGCGGGAAACAGAACTGTCTGCTGAGTGACTGAACTGTCCGCTGAGCAACATGGCTTCCTTCATTTCACCATTCATCGGTGCGAGGAAGCAGTTACAGGCACTAACAGATGGCGATTTCACCGTCGAACCTCACCGGAACCTATATTTCACTGGAACCGAATTCACCGATACTCAATCAGGTAACAGATGAGCCCACCACTAGTCATAAATCCAGCGATGGATAAAAATATGAAAGCGATCTGTGCGTCAAATTGTCCAAACCTCCGCGTGGTAGACTTGGTTCTACTCTGTCCAACTATTCATCCTTATCATTCTGCGTATACTCCTGCGCATGCTATTGCATCCCGCAGGTCTGTGCCCCAGGGTTCTGTGCAGGTTTTAGACAGTTTTAAGCTCGTTTCAAGATAGGGGGAGATAGTCATGGTGCCAATCGCCGCCATTGCTGGCCAATCCCCGCACATCAGAGCGCACGATGCATGCGACCCTCTCCCTGCGTGGCTGATCCCAGCATGACTAGGCGTATAGGCTTCGGCCTGAGACGCACCTAGGTCCCTCCCTAACCCGGACCCCTCTAGCAAATACACTTAGTTCTAGTCAGGTCAGGGGAAAAAATTAATTCTGCACTCGCGGCGAGCGCCCTACTTGCACGCGAAGCGCAAGGCTGTGGATTGGCGCGCAGTCTTGAGGTCGTACGTAGAGCGACCATTCAATTTGAGTGGCTGTCATAACATTACATGGTGTAAAATTGAAGAAAAAGATGAAATGTAAGTCCCTTGCGTGCCTTTCAGAATTACTTAGGGGAGTTTAATGCCTAAAAACTGTCCTGAAAACACGCATTTTAGCAATTTTTACTCTTCTAAAAATACAGTTTTAAAACGACTAGCGGAAACAAAACTTCTCACCCGCCTTCAACGTATTATTGAATGCTTTCGTAAACAGACCCCACACTCTGAGTTCTTGAGCAATCTTAAAAGCGCATGTTTGTTTCCGAAGCTCTGCACACCTCGTGTGTGAACAGGTAGGCGGGAATATGTGTGATTCTGCTCTGGCAAGGTATTGTTGGTTTCCTGGAGGCAGTGCACGCCCGATATTAATTCTTTAATTAATACGTATTTCCCTTGCAGCTGTCAGATAACTGCTAACAGACGCAGTTAGTATGTTTTCCTTTTCTTTAGTTTTAGTGGTCCCATTACAGAAACGCGCATAAACAACTTTACGACGAGTGCTGAATTTTTATTTTATTTTCGGTAATTCCAACAACGATTGATTATTCCGTTTTCTCGGTTTTTGCGCATGACTAAACGCATACGCAAATTCTAAAAATATATATATTTATTGACTTATAGTTTTATCTTACCTACTTACCTCTATCGTACTCGCTAAACAAACTGTGGTAAATTGACGGCAATTAATGACGAGCCGTTTCACAGAGCTTGCTCGGAGTAAAATATTTTTTTCTCTCTCTCTCTCCGCATGTAACGCCGAGTGCCGTACGGCAAGACCGCTTCGCCGTTTTTCCTTTGCCGCGTCGTATCAAGGCCGGAGCTTCGCAAGGTCGTCGCGACCAATCAGCAGCGGCCAGCCGCGGGCAGAGTGACCGCCGAGACCCCTCCCCCCCCCCCCCTTCCTGCGCCCCCGGCTCGGGAAATGACTGTCCCAGCCGGCCAATTACACTCCCGGGGGAAACGTGCAATTTTCCAAAAGTAATCTCGCGGAAAGACACGTTACGTGTGCGACCGCGAGTTCGTTCCGGGCTCCTGATTGGCGCGCGCGGGGCTTCGAGACACGCCTTGTCAGTTTCTGGACGAATTGTAATGATGTGATATCGCGGTCACTTAAAGCCGTGTGTGGGTCAATAATGCAGAAGGAAAATTAGATGGCCGAGATTATAAAACAGCTGTAACAGGTCGCTATCTCTCTTATTCGATTAGTCCCCGCTTGCATGTAGGGTAGCTACCGTATTATTCCAGTATCTTAATACACGTACATATATTGTAAAGTTAGTTAAATGTAATTATTTATCAGATATTTAATATGGATGAAGAACTGGGTGATTCTCTGCGTAGGAAAGTGAGTTTCCAAGTGTTTGAACAATCTACGTGTATAGTATATTTTTAGGTAGTAATAATAAAAATTGTTTGGTGTGAAAAAAATCTGTATATTGCATGGATTAATTTAAAAAAATTGCTTAAAAATCTGTTTGCATTATTTGAGACCCAAAAATGTGGTTATCAAAATTTTGGTCTGCTTGTCCCGGCATCAATTTAAAAACTACTGAATGGATTCCGATGAACCTTTTTTTGTTAGTACCTAATGTATTTGACAAACTTAAACTTTAGTACAAATACAGTAAACATTCGATAATACGTAAAGACCGGAAAAATTCGCGAATACATTTCGCGCTAGGCTAAAATACAAATAGTTATACCTCAGTGCTGCCTCTGCTATTGGCTCACAACTCACCTTTATGACTCTGGGCCAATGAGAAACACACGACCAACGCTTTATCGAATCACAGGCTGCTACGCTGGGACGTCTCACAAGACAGTAGCCAAAGAATGGGTGACATTTAACCGAGTGTACGTAGAACTATGGAGTTCATCCTGCAGGTCATTGAACCCGCGAATTTTTCCGGTCCCTAATAATACGTTACGTTCGGGACTTTGCTGGTACCGGAATAACGAAAATTCCGGATCAATGGATGCGATATTCCTTTATCGGTAAACGCTAGGTTTCGGAGCAAATACGTCTGCAGTAAGGTGTTCGGCTGCAAATATTGTTCAACGGGAACTGAAGGCAAGGACTTCCAGCGGCAATAAGATTTCGAGACTAGTTGAAATTCAAACCACTGTAGTATCGTCTGTGCTTCATGATTGGATGTATTTCTTTCAGTTACGTGTCTACTGTCAGAACACCAATCACAGTGGTTCAGTGCGTAAGCAAACGCGTCCCGAGTGGCTCGGGTGAAATAAGGCAACAGCTCTTCTCTCAGACGGTCGCCAATCACAAGGTAGAAACCGCTGTGTGGTTATATCTTGTTGCAGTCTAACGGGTATTCTATTATTTTCGCGAAAAATGCCTGCCCCTAGTAATAAGTCTTTACGGCTGCCGAGTTCTGCTGAAGAAACACGAATTATTTGTCATAACCAAATTAAAACTAAGTGTTTTTGTAAGTCTTGTCCGGGTTAGGGAGGGACCTAGGTGCGTCTCAGGCCGAAGCCTGTACGCCTGATGGTCATGCTAGGATCAGCCACGCAGGGAGAGGGTCGCATGCATCGTGTGCTTTGTTCGGGGATTGGCCAGGCATGGCAGCGATTGGCGCCGTGACTAACTCCCCAAACTTATAACTAGAGACCGGAAAAATTCGCGGGTTCAATGAACTTCAGGATAGACTCCAATTTCCTCTACACACTCGGGCAAATGCCACCTGTACATTGGCTGCTGACTTGTGAGTCGTCTCGACTGGGTGGCCTGTGATTCGGCACTTCTATGAGTGAGGGTCTCTAATTGGCCCTCAGTCCTCCAGATTAACAGTGAACCAATGACAGAAGCAGCACTAAGATATAATTATTTGAATTTTAGCATAACACGAAATAAACCCGCGAATTTTTCAGGTCCCTACTTATAACTATGCCAAAATGGGCCCAGGTAAAACCTGCATAGTCATGCGGGGTGGCATTGGGCATGCGTTAATTGCGAAGGAGTATACAGGACACAGATGAAGGGCGTGGATGAAGAGTTGGACAGAGTAGGACAGGCGCATCTTCCGCGTTAGGAATGCTCTTGTTCTGAATTATCTGGAACTTTATTAAATGCGTTTCAGCTGCTGTTGCCCACACTGGCGCCGCGTACGTTATCATTGGTTTTACTAGCGCGTTACAGATTACTATGCCGTTTTTAACAGAGCTACCATGTTCGTCAGATCACGAAGGGTTAAAGAGTCATGATCATGAGCCTAGTGAAAGCTGATTTTCTTTCCTCGTCTATGTGGTCGCGCCATAGTAGTTTCCTATCCATGTACACTCCCAGATATTTAACAAAAATTTTTTTTTTGTTAGAAATGGATTTATTGAATAGTGTTAATCGTAGCCTATCATTGAGTGGTGGAAGATGTTTACGCGTAAATACTTTAGCTTCTGATTTAGGATGATTTATCTTAGTTCGCCAATTTGTGTACCACTGTTCTGTCGAATTTAACGTGATTTGCAACCTGTCCGCTGCGAGTTCTAAAATGCAATATGTGTTGAACAATGCTGTATCGTCCGCGAAACAGCCAAAATAGACTGATTGGTGTGCGGGCTCAGGCATATCATGTATATAAATATTGAAATGAACTGGCCCTAAAATGCTGCCTTGTGTGGGACTCCTGCTTTAATTATTTTTAAATCAAACTGTGCCCCTTCTGTCGCGACTTTAAACGATCGATTGTCTAAATTATAAAACCAATAATTTAACATAATAGTCGGGAAAACCAGTTTGATATAATTTAGAAATTAAGTCTGCATGAAACACTCTATCAAAGGCTTGTTATATGTCCCAAAACGCTGCGATATTACAGCTCTTCCGAGAAAACGCAGTTATTGTCTGTTCTGTCATACGGATCAATTGATGCGTTGTTGGATGCGCGCTGCGAAAACCAAATTGTTTGTTTGACAGTATATTTTCTTTAATGTGACCTTTTTGTGGCTGCAGAATTATGTTTTCTACTACTTCCGACGCTGTGCTAAGCAAACAAATGGGCCCACAATTTTGGAGAAGTGTCTTGTCTTTTCTTTGTTTATGAAAGAAAATCACATTCTCTTCTTTCCACTGTAATGGAAAATACTGTAATTTAAAATTCAGCTAGGTAATCTAAAATTTCGACAAGCAGTTTCTTGAGGATTATTGTATGAATGTCATAGTTTCCCAGTGTCTTACGTGGTTTCATACGCTTGATAGCCTGTTTAACTTCCTGTGATTGGGTTAGGTAACGTTCTGAATCTAAAGGCTGATTAAGTTTGATTCTAAGTTATATATATATTCCCGCATTAAATTGCGTATCACAGGTTTCTATATTAGGTTCAGATTGCTATCTCGAGGGTATTTCCGAAAGCTTGTGCATTTTCTGTCGGTTTAAATGCGACTCCTGTGTGGGTATGGAGTGGGGGTATTTTATATCTCTAATGGAGAAACCGCTTCGTCATTCTCCAGGTGCTACCAACTTGCAAGTGAAGCTGGGAAACTTTTGCCTTCCATTGGTTGCTCCTCCGTAGAGTTATATCATTGGAAATTATTCTTTGTAATTCATTAATGCGCGTTTTAACGTCGTGCCGCCGCATTTTGTATTTATTTCGGTATTGGCTACTTGTATCGTAAAAATAGCCTTCTGTTAGTCCATATAAAGTCTCATTAAAATTAGTAAATCAGTTAAAAATTTATTGCGGGTAGGTGGTTAAGACCCAAGATGCTCATCGTTCAATGACTTTGTGGTTTTTAACATGTTAGAGAACCAACAGACTTGACTCGAAATAACGTAACTTGGGTAAATTAACAGACAAATTTTTACCTGGATCCAAGACCTTGTAGTCAACGATCATATTACTAAGTGACCAGAAACTCAACGGTGTTTTAATGTGTTCACATCATACAATCAACGACTACACTGCTTTCTAAGATTCTACAAATGAAGTAACGTGATTGAACGTGCGTGACGATGGAATGTGTCGGAAAAAAATAAAACAATTGGCAAGATTTTTTCGAGCTGTCATTATTGCGTAGTGTTAGAATTATAACAATGAACACCTAAGAATTTTTACCTGCAGAATGCTTGATATAATTTTGGTATGATGAAATTACATATATGTTGACATTTGATCATGAATAATAACGCTATATATCAATTTACAAACTGACCATAGTTTACTAGAGCAGTATACTTTTTAGAGTGCCGATTAAAAACTGCCAAGTATTTTTTGTAATTGTTTGTAATAATACAATTTAATTTTATTGGTAAAAATACCGCACGCAGCATAAAGATATAGTAACACTCATGCACAAGCTTGCTTCTGTGAGTGTTAGTTTTCCTTATAAAAAAATTGCGTGAATCTGTTAAAAAAAAAAAAAAGACATGCGAGCGAGTCTTTCAGTAGTCATCAGAGATGTGCAACATCTAACCTCGGTAAAAAGCAAATACACGATGTTCTCATGTTGCAAATACCCTTATATTACGCCACACGCACACGAAATTTAACGTAGAATTCTTTAAAAAAAAATGCCAAGAGTGATAAATATGTACGCATTTCTTGACGCAAATCACACGCAGATTCCGCTCCCACCGCTCGAATTCTCTGCCAGAGTAGCTACGTCAACTATTGAATCATTCGATTTGCAGAGCTAATTTTTAAATTTGAACGTTTTCGGTAAAAACTAAGAAAAAAATATTAAATCACAGCTTTGACCTGATTTTTGACAAGAAATTTTAATAAAATACTACCAATCTTGTTAAAATTCATTAAACTCTTAATGCTATAAAGTTTACCTTTGGCTTTGTGAACTTTGGTTTGCGCCATCCGCCACAGATGGCAGCACCGCGATTACACATTTCCGTTCCGTTCACGAAATTTCTCCCACCTAATGTCGCATATATTGAGAACTAAGATGTTACACATCAAAAGGAAATAAAAAATTGTAATATCACCAACCACGGAAATGAAAATAATGTATATTCTTTTAAACCCTGTTCCTGGTTTAAGACACGGACTGTTATGGCCTCACTGGGAATACTGGGATGAACTCCTTGTGTATCGCTGTGCTCGTAGACTGCCCGCGAAGCGATAAATTCGAGAGCACGGCTTTTTTTCTCCCCCCGTCGTGGAACACGAAGTTGGCTGCACTGGACCGCCCTCGTGACCCCGGGCCCAGGAGGTCTTGGGAAACGCTCGTGGAAGGCCGCGAGAAGCATGGTTGCCGGAGGGCATGGCCGGGAGGGGGGGGGGGGTGTTGAACGCCCGCGGGCGCCGCTCAGCCCCGGGAGGGAGGACAGGAGTTGCGAAAGACAACTCCGCCGACTTTATCGCAGGTGCTGCTGTCAAAGCGGTCGAATCGAAACGCGAAGCCGGGTAAAAACCGAGCGGGGCCGCCCCACTTCTGGGGCGCGAGTGTCCTTTGGCAGTCCGCACGTTCCACTGTTTGTCGCGACCTTCGTTCCCCCGCTCACTGGTTCATTCCTTCGGCTGCGTTCACACGTACGGGAAACTCCATAATTTCACCGGACGTTCCGTAGTATTTATATTATTTTTTTTAAGCACGAGGTTAAGACGAGGTGATGTCATCATAAAGGTATAGGAAAGTATAGTTACGTTAAAAAAAAAGGCTCGGATTGTTACGGAAAAAGGTAAAGCCGGAATTACAATAGTCCGTCAAACGATTACTAGAGACCGGAAAAATTCGCTGATTCCTTTCGAGACAGGCTGGAATCCAAACTCGTTTAGCTTAATGCTGCGTCAGTGATTGGACCGCAATTTACCTGAAGGACTCTGAGCCAATGGCAAACACTCAACAAAAGAAGTATCGAATCATGAGAATCGCAGTAAACAGGTGTCCCGAGTCGGTAGCCAATGACCAGGTGATAGTTGCCGGAGTACATAGAGAATCGTGAAGTCTATCCTAGTGGTCATTGAAACCACGAATTTTTTCAGTCCCTATCGATAACGTAACCTGGAGCTAACAATAAGGCCTAATAAATTCCATCCGTCAAAAGCTTGGTAACTTCATACTTTTGACGGACGGTTGCGTTTTGCAAAAAAAAAAGGGGGGGGGGGGTTCATACTTTAGATACTTACATAATTATAATTTTAATTATGTTTGAACACACTTTAAAGTATGTGTTTTGAAACAAAAAAATCGTCCTATTAACAGAAGTGTAATTAATTACGCGTGGTAGCTCTAAAAATGTTGAGAATAAATATCAGAATGAAAAATATTGAGTTGAGTGAGTTACATGTGCATAATAGCTGACACGATTGTAAAACTAAACTAATTAAACAAAAAAAATTTTTCTCCAAAATTTAAGTGTTCTCACAAGTTGGCAGCATGTTATGAACTGTAAATCGCTCGACGGCTGACGGATGAACGGACGGACATTGTAATCCCGCCTTAACGACCAGGTAGTGTAGTTGCATTGCTATTTATCGCCATGTTTATTCCGCCTGCACTCTTACGGCTACATCGAGTAGTTAGATGTGGCGAGACCTTGTGCTGCGAATTCATCCGTTCCACTTGCACGCATTACGCTGTAATAATTTTTTTACACTATTAAAAAGTGAATTTTAATGTTTATATATTTGAAAAAAATAACTTACACATAACCTTTAATCGTACTGTACTAGCATTAACACTTAAGCCCATCGAATCACGAAAGATACTGGCCGAAAACACACATGGCAGTAGCATCCTGCAGCGCGGTTGGTGAGCTGCCGTAGAACTATAACCAGTCTGCGAATATTCACTTCTAACGCGATTTTGGCAATTTTTTTTATGAAAGTATTACATTTAGTTTAAATGCTTTTAGCCTGCAATGTCAGTTAGCAAGATATATTTCACCTTGAAATGTTTGGGTAATATTCCTAGGATGAAAAAAAAAATCTTTGGTGTTATTTCGTTTGTATTTTGCGAATCCTCTGACGTATTCTGTTGAATGCCAGACGATACTAACATGCAACGTTTCACCTAAATTATTGTTTTAAGTAAAATAACAGGTTTCCTTAAATTTCTACCATAGTGTAATTACATCAAAGCACACAATGCTTACTATACGATTAGTATTTAATCGAAACTAGGTTAATTTAGGTTTTGAATGTAAACATTTTATATTCAAGCCATCATTTCCCGTATCGGATTTTTTGCCAGTTAATATGCCTTCTTATTGTGATCTTACGTTTAAATTTCGTTATCGCTAGCTAAAATTAAGGCCCCCATACACGACCAATCCTAACTGACTTATCAGTCGGATCTGATGGACTGGTGAACTAAAGGCTTTCCATCAGATCGTACTGTGGGCTCTAGAGCTCTCAGTCCAAACTGCCGAATGTGGAAACAGTGTCTCGCCAGTCCAAACAATCAGTCCGTCAGCTGAGTGTCGTGGCAGACATCTTAATTTAAACTCTTTGTTTTTGACGTGACAACGTCTAATAAATCGATGAACGCCGGCTGCACGCACGAAAAAGTGTCCCGTAACGCACATTGTCCCGTTACGCTGTGTCCCTTTACGCTCATTGTACGCTTGCGCCGCATTTATCTCTCTTCCACTCGATTGGAACAACCATCGATTTGACTTTTTCGAGGCACATTAAACTTGAAACACTTCCATTCGTTTCCTACTTTTCCTATCATCGTCCTATCCTTAACAGAATAACACAGATTGGAAGAAGTTAATTAGCAAACATGTATAAAAGTTATAGTTAAAATAATCTCTTCGTTAAAGTGATAAACATATTTTAATTAATGAGTGCAAATAAAAGTAAATTTATGAATCAAATTGTAGACTTCATTTCACTCCTTCTTTGTATCCATACAAAATAGTGATAATTCAATAAAAATGACTCAATTTTATTCATAAAAGTATGCAATCATTTCATCAATGTTTTGTTATGACGTTGTCACGTTAAACTATCGTCCGTAAACCAACTTTACAGACAACCACTTTTTTTTTCATTGCCTCGCTAAAAGTGCAACTGCAACTGCATTATGCAAAGATTCTTCCAAAATTCTATACGATGAAACGATACATCTAACAGCAACCACAAGACTGGTCGTGTGTGGGGAAGGCTTCATTCCAGTCCAAACTCTCAGTTCGGACTGAGTAGTTCGTACTGGGAGTTGGACTGATTGTGTGTTGGGATCCTTACATTTCAAAAAATATTTACCCTGAGAGAAAACTGACGGCATGGAGTTGATGTAGAAAAAGAGCTGCGTATCCTTGCCTTTTCGCTGAGCATTGTTTAGTATTTTATATATAATAGGCTATTAGTTCATCAAAAAGTGTATTGATAGAAAGGTGTAAAAAATTAATTAGAATAAATAATTCTATCGGAAATCGACTCACACATGAGCTAAGATTTGTTTTTCTTAAAGTTATATATATACAAATATATTTTTTTTGATTAGGCGTAAATTTAAAAATTAATATAACAGCTTTTCAGTTTATAAAATTACCGGAAAACAGTAAATACACGGATGCAGTAAATCTGTACCTCAGAAATAATCGCGCAAAATCATAATTTGGGCAACTTTTCGAACGAGTAAAAACCTGCTCATTAATGTTTTCCTGTTTTCCACCAACCTCCGTATTCAAGTGCAAGAAGTAACTAATGATTAATTTAATAAAAACTGAGACTTTCCCGACTTTAACTGTTGCATAACATTGTAACTATAACAAACTTACGTATTTTTGCCTTAACTATAGCTTCGTACTTAATCTCATATAGCTCTCGCTGATTGCTTTAGAAAATTGTTCATGTGCTCTGAGAAATAATATGGACTAAGGCATGGATTGGTTTTGAGACAGAGAAATAAGTAAACGAAATGTGTCTCGAAACCAAGAAGTGAAACATGCTTTAGGCAGCAGTCATTGAACAAATAAATATTCTCTGTTTTTTGATTCTGTACATTTTTACATATTTTATTTGTAAGTTTGTTTTCCGTTACAGAAAAATTCTCTATAAGAATGTGTCTGTGATTTCTCATAAAATTACCTCCTCCCCTTTTACTTTTTTTTTCAACAAACCTTTCAATGAACACTGTGCTAATTTAAGATTGCTATAATTATGCCTTGTTGTCATATTTTATTATTTTTAATGGAATGATTTTTTCTATGCTTATTACTGTAGTCATGGAAATAAAAATTATTCTCATAAACAAGCTAACTGCAATATATTATTTCAAAGCTGACGTAATTCTATCACGGCTAATTATTTTAGATAGATCACTAGCTAAGTTTTTTTTCTGTTATGCCACATTAGCAAACACTTTGCAAAATGTATACTTAAACCCTCTACTTGAGAGTGTCATTTCATTAAAAGGGAATGAATATAAATTATCATAATAAAAATTACTATCGCACATTGAAAATAAAAACTCCTTGAGACACCATAAGATTATTTCTTCAATATAGACCCAACCAAATAATTTTTAGTATCTACAAAACAATTGATTAGTAAAATCATTATTATGTTGTCACCAGTAAGCCCCTTCGTAGTCACTATTAAATTATTTGATTGTCATCACACAACACATGGTGGGGTGTATATTAACAAAATTATTTTTTGACGAGTACAACACAATTTTTTAGTGTATAGACGCGTGTGCTCATTATGGAAATTTGATAGTCAACACTTAAAATCGCCCATACCGATTTAATATCAGAAATATGTAAATTATAACGTAGTATCTTGCGTCTAAAAGAGTCATAAATCAACAGTGTGAATTGGGTGTTGTGTTACAAGTGCGCGCTACATAATTTGTGCCAGTGAAATTGCAGTGTTGTCTTTTTTCATACGCGGTCAAGATACCACTTTGGGACACAGGTTTTTTCCTTCGTTTTGCTTCGAGGGAACTTTGTGCGTAAATAAGTTCCCAGGAATTCCTCAAGCAAAGCATAGACTTTACCAAACGCATTCCGATATTTCGTGTAAAGCAATTCACTCGGGGTTCTTGTTGATAAATTATAAGTTGTTCTTTAGCGGTTCCATAAATGAGTCATTTCGAAATCACCCAAGGTTCAGCTTCATGACGGTATTACGTAATTGCAGACTGTAATGACCTTGCATGTTCACTTACGATCAATTGACTCGTTTACCGCGGAGCATAAATTACGTAGTTCCCTGCGCGAGATACTTTGCGGTTGACTCAACTGGTGAATGTACACGCCTCCGGGAACGAGACTAGAGCACTTTTGTAGGTGATAATATGTACTTTCGACGACGTATAACTAACGGATTAACAACTCACGCCAACAAATTTTTTATGCTTTTACGTGCTTGAATTCAGAGGCATTGTAATTGGTTGTATATTTAAGCAGTATTTTTTTTTTTCATTTACGTGTAACTGCGACATATGGCCGTTCTATAATGATAGGAATACGGATCACGTAAACGGAGAAGGATTATAACGGAACATAGTTTCTAAGTTAGCATGCAGTCGGAGACGGGCCTTTTACGGATTAGCTGCTTGGAAGTTCTTAGCTTTTCCGTTTACTTTGCTCCGCGCGTCCAATAGAAGCCTAGTACTTGGCTGCGATGGTAGTCATGTTTGAGTGTGTTCTAAATGCATTACAATTGTTTCAAGCACACAAACATCTAGTGTTACATCATAACTTTGTGGTTTATTTTATCTATACATCTAAAATCTGGCCTGGCTATGATCTCGACGCTTAGTATTTATATTTTTTTATTGAAATAATTTTTTGGTATCCATGAAATGCAATCTCATTGGTTCCACGTTTCCGTGCATTGCGGAAGCATACGACTCGATGGTGAAATTTTCCGTGGGATCCGTCTCTGTTACCGTGCCGTTGCAGAACGGGCCTTTGTTCAAACTTGCACAGCAGCGCTCCACGTGACGATCTGAGGGAACCACGAGGGTAGTTTGGAAACAAACACTCCGTTCGCACCTGTGTTTTCGTACCATGTGCGTCCCTGCTTGGGGACGGGAGCAGATAGCAGTTCCCGAAACGTCGCTTGTTTCTGTTTTGGAAAACTATTGTGATTGTTTCGTCTCGTAGTTTTGTTGTGTTTTGGTCACGTTTAAACTGTTGCGCTGAATATTTTTGGGGTTCAATTCATCATTTGTGTGGGTTTTTTTAATCTTAGTCCATTTTTCTTTGTTTTTCTTTGTTTGTTGACCATATTCCTGTTATGGAATATTATGTGGTGTATATATCCTGTTGACAACAGCAATTTTTGCTTAATGTGTGGTTTTTTTTTTTTTTTTTTTTTGTTTTTTGAAGTTTTCTTCTACAGACATAAATGTGCTCAGCAATGGGGTATGTCCAAATCTTACATCAAGTCATGCACTCCCATTGCACAAATCTTTCAAAGATAACTCCGTCTACAGATGTGCAGCAAATGGGCGGAGGACTCTGTGAGCAGGTGTTCAGTGGGAATTGAGGAGTGGAACAAGAAGGCTGCTAGAATCAGTGGGAAATGAATGATGTCGTAAGAAGTCACGCCAAACGTGAAGTTCCCAGGTTTGGCACCGAGCGATCACCGCTCCTTCGGACGCTTCGACGATGTCAAGGGCCCCACCTAGTCGTTGGCGCATCTGTGTCGGTGAGGCGGTATGATAGGTGCGACGCTCGCTGGTGCTTCCAGCGTGGGGTCGCCTCTAAGCGCTTCTCGTCGTGTATAGGGCCACTATGATATCTGAGCTGTAACCATGACATCACATGGTGGAGAAATGAAAATAGAAGGCCCTAGAGTGGTTTGAAGAATCTGTACCGCGGGTGTTTCATACATAAAAATTATTTTAAAAAACACTAAACACTAAAAAACAATAAATAACAATATAAATAATAAACAGTTACGTATGGTTATATTATGAATTGATTTAATATCATGTCCAAAAACACGATACATTAAAAGCAAATTAAAGGATACCACACCCTTAACCAGCCATTTTGGGTCACTGTAAATTGTAGGTTATTTTTTTGTTTATTGCGTCATGATTGATTGCTCAAAGTGCATTTTCTGTGCATAAATAGCTGCATTTTGAATTCAAATTTGCTTTGCGTGCCCATTTTCTGTAATTTTTTCAACGTAACAGCTCTTTTGGAAAAAAAATACTGAACAAACTGGCATTAATGATTTCTCATATTTGATTATTCATTAAAACGGCACACAATTGCTATTTCAAGTAGTTTACATGTAGCTGCATTTGAAATACTGAAAAATTCTTTTAACGATTGATAAGGTTAGGTTAGCTTCATTAAAAAAAGCAAATGGTGTGAACGATTGGTTGGGTTGGGTTAACGATATTTAAAATACCTTAAAACCTTTTAGACGTGATAACGTCTTATAAATCGTTGAACGCCGGCTGTACGCGCGAAAAAGCATGACCCATTGTCACGTTCCACCTGAGCCTTAGCGTGCAAGAACCGGCCAACCACCGTGCGAGAAAATCTTCTATAATATCAAACAGGTTAAGGCGGGCTGTTTAACTAATTGTTCGTGATTATATTTAAACAAATAATTTGAATTTAAATTTGCAAAAACTGTAAATAATATTAGAAAATTAACAAGTATGCAATTTTTCATCAATGTTTTCTTATAACGTTATCACGTAAAATTATCGTCCGTAAACCGACTTTACAGACAAACCCCCCCCCCCCCTTTTTTTGGGGGGGGGGAATGTAACACTGCTTTAGGAAATCTCCTCATTTTATAAATATATATTTATAAGGACCTGGATGTGGCAAAGGAAAATCCAAAATGGCGGAGCGACCAGAGCTCGGTAACGACGGACCAGCAGTTTTCGGAGCGCGCCCCGCGTCAATGTGGCACCGTCTCCTGGCCCAGCCTGTACCCACCAGGAAGTAGGTCGTAATTTTAGGAGCATTCTGTCCGATACACGCGGCGTTGCCGCGGGTGAAAGTCACATTACTTTATCAGTTGACAGCGCGGACACAATGGCCGGCGAGCAACTGAAAGCTGTCCCGGGACCCGAGTGTCTCAGCGAGGTGACGGCGTGTTTGAGGTCGCGTGACCCCGAAACAAGAGTGGCGTCATTGGAACAGCCCACTAAAAGGTACAGCCGCTGGAAGGGCGCAGCCCCAACCCCCTTTCCCCCCCCCCCCCACACTCCAACTGCGCCGGCCTTCATTAACACCGATTTGACAGTCACGACGTTAACGCAGCTGGTGACGACAATACCTACTCATGTTCAAAGGACTCATTTCATGGAAACTAAACTTCACACCCTTTCGTAAGTTTGAAATCGCATCGTATTTGTGTAATTTTTTTTTACAGCAGGTCGATTAAACTCGATTTCTTGCAGCGACTTAAAAAGTTACGTTCGAACACAAACGAACGGATTTTGTTTGCGTTAAAAAAATGTTGACATGATTCATTTGGAAAAGAATGTATGTGACAAAAAAAATACAGGTTATTCACTACAAAATAAGTTGAAAACTTGTCATACAACTTGTCATTCCTTCCTTGTTATTCCCTCCCTTGCAGTAATGGCTGGTCGTAACAAAAGTTGTAGATGATTAGGAGGTTTAAAATACATAAGAAGTGGTTTGATAGTGTACCTACATGGTACGGAAGTCAACACTTGTTAATATGGTTAAACGTATTTTGTTGTAACCTTTTTTTTTCAAATGATATTCTGCCTCTTATGGTTGGATTAAACCCATTAACAAATCTACCGAGATTTTTCTTGACCCATACAAAAGTGATATATGTGTGTATAAATTTTCAGGTTACGAATGTTTTCGGAGTCAATGAATCATTCAACTAAAAAGTGGTAGTCGCACCTTGGTAACGGCTGCAAATTTCTTACTTGCTAAAACAGGTTCAATCGTTCTACATTTCTATATTTTCTATTGTAGAATTTTTGTTCGCACTTTTAAGAATAAACACGATGAACGTGCATATACAATTTTTTTTAAACTGTCGCGTGTTATAATAAAAACCTTTAAACAATACTGCTACATAAAACTAAGTTTAAAGGTTCAAAACTACAATAAAAATAAAAGCATTAATGCATTGTATTGGGTAAATATGTAATTCGTGATGGAAACCTTCAATGTAAAATAACTACTAATTTTTTTTATTCATATCCCAATTTGGGAGAAGGCATTCGATCAAAAAAAAAATCTCAGGCTTGAGAAAAAGGAAACGTAATATATTTGTTTCATGGCTTTATTTATAAGGAATTGTTATGGCTGTGAAATAAAGTAAAGCAAAACTCCGCGACCCCGGAGAAACCCCCGGAATGGCCACCGCATGGGGAGCCCTAGAAAAGAAACGGGCCCCCCGTTTGGAAGCCACCCTGCAAGGTTTTTTTATTTCCACCCACCGTCTCTTTGGGAGCCTGACTTGTTGCAAGGGGTTGTGTTCCTATCAGACAAATTCCGCCATCTGCCTGAGACAATTCGCCTTGGAGGAGCCGGGGCGCGAACCCGGGTCCTACAAGTTACAAGGCAGGCGCTCTACCCTAAAGCCAGAGGATAGAGCGGTAACACTTTTCGTAGTTTAGCTTATTTCTACATGTTTACTTTTAACAGAGATTGTGGGAAGCAACTTACTTGTCTGGTGCATACAAATATTGAAGAATTCGCATATAAATAATGCCAACAAAACAAGGTAATATAGAGCACTAACAAATTACGCCATTCCAAAAAAAAAAAAAATTAAGGCCATCCCCTAAACCTCTTGAAGCATATACTTTCTTGTCCACGGAAGTGAAATCACGGGGCTCTCATACTTTTAGGTAAATAAACGTCATCAAATTTAAAATCCATTTCGGCACAGCCTGTAAGTACAGGTATATTTCATGGAAATCTTCATAACGTTTCGAGTAATATATTTTTACAAAATGTTCTCATATTTCATGCAGCAAAAATGTTTCGGATGTTTTTAATTCAATGCATCCATCACTGGATAACTTAGAATTTCATACTATGCCTGCTAACGTAGTTATTGACTTTTTGACCTTCAAACTTTATATTTTGTACCTTGCACTAATTAGTGCATCAATGGTTTAAGTTTGTTTAAGTAAGTTTGAGAGAATTTGATATAGTACGAAAGGAAGTTTTGAATTTTTTTTATTTTAACCCTTAGCAAGAATGGTTTTTCTCATCGTATTTCCTGCTGAAGGAGTTATCTATGCCCTTGGTTTGTTTTCTTAAGGTGGGTTTCATAATCGTGAGGCCAGTTGCGACCAGAACCAAACCTTCACAGTTCGCCGGGCGCGGCTCGAGTTCCAGCGAGCATATGTCATTAAGGCTCCTTCGAACTCCGCGTGCCTGCTGGGAGCTTATAACAGCGCGACGGGCGTCAGGAGAGAGTGGACCGATTGGACAGTTCATCCCGGCGAGACCTCTTAAGGGGCCCGCCTCGTCAGGTGTGCGTGTGTGTGTGTTAGTGAGGCGGGATGATAAGCGCGACGCTCGCTGGTGCTTCCAGCGCGGTATAGCCTCTAAGCGCAAGTCTCTGAACTGGCGCGCATTCGTCTCGTCGTCACAGGATAACTGTGAAATTTAAACGGTGACCGTAACATTATATGGCCGAGAAATGAAGATAAAGGTGTAATGAAGTCCCTTAAGTGCTTTCAAGGATCTGTACCGGTTGTTTTACACCCAAAAATTACTCTGAAAACATGCGTTTTAACCATTTTAATTCTTCTAAAAATACAGTTTAAATCTTAATCCAAAATCAAAAGTACTTTTCGGCCCTAGTCGAACTCTTAAATGCTTTTCGTAAGCGGACCCCACTCGGATATCTTGAGTAGTTTTGTAATCGCGTTGTTTTTCCTGAAGCTCTGCGCACCGTGTGTGTGACCGGGTGGGCGGAGCCCTTAACCGCTCCGTCCAAGGCGCATGGACGGGTCACGGAGATTTCTTTCCTCCCAAGTTAACAACTACGGGACGCGGATTTGTGTCGAAAAGAATAGTGACTATTCCGCCTAAACAATGGCATAAAAAAATTGTGTCTAATCGGAATAGTCACTATTCAGTCGCCCCAACCACTATTCCTTTATTTGACGTGTAAACATCTTAGCTCTTGGTACGGGGCATCTTGGTGGCAGTTATTCCGTGAATGGAACGGAAGTCACGTAGAACGAAGATGTGTAACCACGGTGCTGCAATCTGTGGCATTTTACGTTGCCTACTGTTCACAAAGACAAAGGTAAACGTTATAGTATTAACTGTTTGATGAATTTTAATAATATGGGCAATATTTAAAATAAAATAAAAATTCCGTGTCGAAAATGAAGTCCAAAGCAGAGGTTTAATAGGTATTTCAGGTCGTTTTCCGCTTTTATCGGAGCTGTTCATTTATATAATTTAAAATTTCAGTCTGCGAATCAAATGATTCGATTGTCGACGTATCTGCTTCGTCAACGAAATCTAGCAATGGGTGCAGAAACCAAGAGTGATGCGCGTCAACAAATGTAGTAGAAAACACAATTTTCGTATATTGTTCACGCTTGGCAAAATTTTAAAGAATTCTACGTTAAATTTCGTGTCCGTGTGTTGTGATATAAGTGTATTTGTAACATGAGAACACATGAATTTATTCTTTATTGAGATTAGATGTTGCACATTACACATTGGACTTTGTACATGACCTGGTTTATATATATGCCAAGTATCGAAAAATATCTCCTCGGTAGGCAAAGTGATATCTAGTGACATACTTACCCAGCCGGGTTGGTGTCCTTGTTTGCAATGATAATGATTATTGTGGTTGTTGGAACGAATATGAAGAAAAAAAACTATTGCTAAAAATTTCATTTGTGTTCTTGCTTTGATTTACTTGGGACTTTGGTATACTGAGCTCATGCATTATGTGTGTTACACCAGGAGAAAACTTGCTGAAAATTTTTTGGTTCTTAATTTTCGCAGGACGATGTCTTTTTTGTGGTATATGGGCTGGTTTTGACTCTGTGTTAGATCACATGCGCTACAGCATTTTTTTTTTCGGGCTCAAATGTTACATTCTTTGGATAGTTTCCTACTCACGTCCCTTTTTCTTTTTTTTTTCGAACTTTGAAGCGATTCCAACAAGAACTTTCCATGTATACCGGGTTATGATTTCAACGATGTTTTTTTACGCATTGGCGTGATGGTAGGCTAGTAGCTCGATGTTTGCGTCGTGCTAACAGTTGGTTGGCTGCTCCGACGTTTCTGCTGGCTCGCAACTCTCGCATGCGGGGTCAAGTCTGCCTGCAAGCACCAGCAGCTCCTGTCTCTAGCCTTGAGAATTCCATAAAACATGTGTGATTAACGTGCTTGAATTTTAAGTATACTCTGACAAGTCGTTTGCGAATACGTTTAACTTTATATGCATTTGCATACAATTTCCTACACGAGAACAGAAAAGAAAAATACAAAGTTGATACTCATAACTGGTACTGAACACACGACCCTCGCTCCATGAGTGACTAGCAGTTTGTGTGTATGCTATCACTTTTCTTCCTCCGACTAGCTGTTTCATGTGATATTGTTTTTTTTATTTATTTTTACCGGGATACTTAAACTGTTTAATATATAATTAATCGATTTAATTATCTCTGTAATGCCTGGTATCAAACCGTGGACACAAATTGATGGCATAAATCATTATTTTAATAAGCTATTTTTGAAATGATTTTTTTTTTTGGATATGTTCCTAAATTTCTAGGTCAATTATTACGAATTTACAAGGTGGCGGTCAATGTGTCATAGACGTCTTACTGGAGACTGGTAGATGAGGAATTTTAGCTTATTTTATGATTTTTCAACAGTTTGGTCAGATAAGTTTTTTACCTAAAATAATTTATTTTTCATCAAGCAAGAATCGAACCATTGACAGGAATCGATTGAATTAATCAGTAATTATAGGCGAAGATTTTTTGAAATGATTTTTGGAATTTTTCCAATTTTCTAGCTTAATAATTACATATTTTCAAGTTGGTGGCCTAGTTGGCCGACAGATGACGGTTACTATGACGGTCTTTAAAAAAATTAACTAATATGGCAGCTGCACTCTGGCAGACGTAAACAAGACGGCGGATCCCTGATGGATGCATGACGTAAGTGCATTATTATAAAACGAATTATAATATTTTTCTGAATTTCTTATTAATATTTTATTAAATTGCCCTTAGTGGGATCGAAACGAGGACTCAGGACTTAATGGCTTTAAATTAAATTTATTTAATTTTTTTATGATTTTAATTTTTATTTTTTTTTTAGTTTTTAGGTAAAAAATGTAATCATGGTGTCGAATTACACTCTAAGCGTCATATTTCAGTTATCATGGGGGTCAAATGTTCCCTCCAACGGCTTGCTGGCGGGTGTAAATAAATGGAGAGTCTTAAAGCCACTCTGGGGAAATTTCAAGCCACCGGTATTTTTGAGGATTAAAACGGGAAATTTTCCCTCAAAGCGATAATTGTTTCGTCAAAATATGGACATGTTGTGACTTTGGGGGGATTTTTTTTTTTTTTGACAATTTCAAGGAATTTTGAGAAATTGTTCCCTAAAAAAAAATTTTAATGGTGGTCGGTCATTGGCCCCATTCCCAATCCTCACCCTGAACCCTGTGACAGACTTCCCCATTCACTTCTACTTACAACTGATTTCGAAGAAAAAATAGTCCCCTTTTCCCTGTGTTCAGCCCGGGCACTGCCAGTTACTTCAGCTAATATTAAATACGAACAAAATTTATCTGAAGCCACTAAATAACAAGTTGAAACATTTTGTAACGTAAATGTGTTTTTAATATATAAATGTAAGTTATATACATATTTTGATTTCAAACCTGAGGTGGCGAAGAAGGAATGAGAGAGGTTGTACTGAGTTGACGGATAAAGGCGTATTTGCAAGAAGAATAGTTGTGGATGATCACATAGGTCCTGCATATTTTACACTGAAAATTATTATTTTTTTAAATTTCATCGAAGGGAAAAAAATAAAGGAGAAGCGAAATGTTGTGAGATATTTTTTATGACTAAGCTAACATACAAATCCACTAATACATTAGGTAAGAAATTTGATGCATTGAAAATAAAGATAATATGATTTAAATCGTGTCACACTAACAAAGTTTAATTTTGGTCTGATACATCTCAAACATCTCACATTTACCTCGTTTTACAATTAAGTAGGTACTGTATCACAGTTTGGACGGAATTTTTGAACTTGTAATGCTTTTTGAGTATTTTTTAAACTTTTAAAGCATCTTTAAAATTTAACTCTTAATAATATTATAGTTTTTACATAAACAAATAAATGTTTAGTGAGCCTTTTTTTTCAAGTTACAGACACATAATTACCTTTTGACACATAAAATGATTTCGCATGCGACATTAATATTAACTTTGTTTTAGTTATTTTATATTTATAACCTTTTCAATCGCCCATGTGTTCTTCGCCATTTTAAAAATTCGTTGAGACGTCAGATTCGTTTTTTTTTTTTTTTTTTTTTTTTTTGCTGGGCACGATTTTGGTTGGCTGATTGCATTCAACATCCTTCATATTTTATAACTAGAGACCGGAAAAATTCGCGAATTCATTTCGCGATAGGCTAAAATACAAATAGTTATACCTCAGTGCTGCCTCTGCTATTGGCTTACAACTCACCTGGATGACGCTGGGCCAATGAGAAATACCCGACCAAAGCTTTATCGAATCACAGGCTGCTACGTTGGGACGTCTCACAAGACAGCAGCCAATGAGTGGGTCCCATTTGACCGAGTGTACGTAGAACTATGGAGTTCATCCTGGAGGTCATTGAACCCGCGAATTTTTCCTGTCCCTATTTATAACCCGTCCTACGTACAACATATTTGGTGGAAACTCAAGCCATCCAACTTGTCAAAAAAAAACACGGTTGCGCTGGTGAGGTTGTTCGGTGACGTCATGACGTACTGGAAGATGCTGGAAGGTGCTGGAAGCTACATCTGTGTTCCAACCTAAGGTCGGGACCCTCCACCTGTCCTCCCAAATATGCGCCCTTTAAGGGTAGATCGGAAGTCGGCTTACAGATCAATTTAACATTCCAGAGCAAGTAATATTCGGACAAAGATGTCAAGGGATGACTCCCCCCTTTATATCGATAAGGTGTTGGAGCTTCAGCCATGACCAGAAGCTAGGGCGACCCATCCCAGCATAGACACAACCTTGGCCCACCTGCTTCGCTCAGCTAACCAGACAGTTGGCTGTGTCCTTAGCCCTTAGACGTTGTCGGCACTGCTGGTCCCAATGGCGGATCCAGGAAGACCTCTCGGGCAGGGCTCCCACACACAGGAGGATGCAGTTAATAGTCATGACATCGCCCCTGGGGATATTCACAAGATATATCGTCTCAAATACTGAAATATAGTATTTTCGTACAAAATTTGATTGAAAGAAGAGTTCAGCACATTAATGAAAGTATTTAAGTTAACATTAATGTTCCCTAGAAAGAAATAAGAAGTAAAATTTGACTCAGCGGCGTAGCCAGAATTTGTGTATGGGGGGTGTTAAGAAGCATGCCCGCTCACCCCCCCCCCCCCCCCGTATTAAAGCGGGGGGTCCGGGGGTCCTCCCCCGTAAAAATTTAGATTTTAAGGTGTAAAATAGTGCTATTTTAGCAGTTTTCGGTACTTAAATTTAAATATTGTAATAGTAAAAATTTTATTAATTTTAATATTAAATTTGTTTGAGTGATGAATAAGAACTTAATTAAAGATTTGGTGCTAAAGGGGGAGGGGGGGTTGAACCCCTAAAACCTCCCCCCCCCCTGGCTACGCCCCTGATAATTTGTGCTCGGAAAGGGCTGTCGCCCCCTGGTGCCCTTCCTCTGGAGCCGCGCTTGGCTGGCGCCTACCCCGGTGTACCACAATCACACCCGGTGGAGGCTGAAGTCTGACGGCGTGAAGAGGGCGCCGACGGGGAGGGCAACCTCCTGGTTGCTGCAACCCCGACCCCGCTGACGTCACGCGCGACCTCCGACCCTTGCAGGACAGGTCCCGGCGGGCATTGTTCACGACCTGCCGCCCCCTCCAGGTTCTCTCTGGTTGCGACACCCTGAGGGCGCCGCGGAGTATTGATTGCCCGCGAGCCGTCGGCGATACGGCCGGCGCCCTCCATCACGGCACTCCCCCCCCCCCCCACCCGGCCCTCCAGCCCCGGGGCGACCCAGATCTCCAGTCCGCGCCTGCGCAGTGCGGTCACTTCGAGGCGAGCACTCATCGCAGCGGCAGTTGGGAATAGTTAATCATCTGATGAATATAATGCATGTATCTCTCCCCCCCCCCCCCCAATCCGCATTAACATTTCAGGCCGGGTCGTTACCACAACGCCGAAATACCACAATGCCGAACGTACAATAACGCCGAATACCATAACGCCGAACGCCAAATTGACCGCAACGCCGACAGCTAGAAAACTGCTGTGTACCACAACGCCGAAATACAGTAACGCCGAAAAATGTTGCTGCGGGGAGCAAAATGAAAAACAACTGAATCAATTTGTGTGCTAACCTTACCTAGCCTAACCTTTGTGGCAGTCCTGCAATGACTTTTTCGGCGTTAATGTATTTCGGCGTTGTGGTAATTCGGCGTTGTGGTACACAGCAGTTTTCTAGTTGTCGGCGTTGTAGTCAATTTGGCATTTGGCGTTATGGTTTTCGGCGTTATTGTACATATGACGTTGTGGTATTTGTGCAAGTGGTGGCGGGGTGATAAGTGCGACGCTCGCTGGTGCTTCTAAAGCAGTATCGCCTCAAAAAAAAAGCAATACTGTGGACTGTTGCGCAGTCTTCTAGTTGTGCTTAGGAGCATTTATGATATTTGAGTGCAACCATAACATTGTATGGCTTAGATATTAATATAAATGTGTGTTTCAAGACCCTTAAGAGTGCCTTTAAAAATCTGTTCCGGGGCGTTTCGTGTCTAAAAATAAATCTAAAACACGCGTTTTAGTTTGTTTCACTCTCCATAAAAAAATACAGTTGAAAAAACTAAATACGGGAACAAAACTATAAATCCGCTCCCAGCGTATTCTTAAAAGCTCTTCGTAAATAGACACACTTGGGTATCTTCTGAAGCCTTGCGCACCGCATGAGTGCCCTTAACGGGTGCTTCTTCCGCGTCGCGGTCGGCGGGTGAAAGATCTGCCCTCACAAGGATTTAAAGAGAAGGCCGTTCACTTCTTCACCTGGAGCGGTCGCGGCGCGTATTAAGGAGATAACCGCGCGCCTGAACTGGGGTCAGCTCAGTTGGCGGGCGAGATAAGAGCGGTTGTGGGAAGGGGAGATCCGTGTTAAGTGTTCCAGGTCGAAGAGCGCGGACAGCGGTCTCGCTCAAACAAGCGGGAGAGCGGCGGAAACCTCAAGCCATCAATTAAGGGGGGGAGCTCTTAGCACCGCCAGGCCGAAACGGTAAAACAACCCCTGTAAACAAATAAAAAAGAGATAGTTCCATATTTATAAACGTGTCTAGAAAACGAAACGAGGGGATTAGAAAAAAAGGCGTTTCTTTTCCTCGAACATGCTCCTAAAGCTGAAAAAAAAATCTTCCGTTGGATATTTCCATGCTTTCGCGTTCCTATTTCAAACTGTTACCTTGTTATATTTTAAGGCCCCCGCCTACCTGAGCATACACACAGTTTGCAGAGCTTCATAAAGAAACCATGCTATTTGGAAACTGCTCGAGATATCCCAGTGTGGCTATTTACGAAGAGCTTTTAAGCATACGCTGGGAGCGGATTTGTAGTTTTGTTACCGTATTTAATTTTTCAAATGTTTTTTTTTTTGTGGAGATTGAAAATAGCTAATTAATTTTTAGACATGAAACGCCCGGAATAGGTTCTTAAAAGCACTCTTAAGGATCTTGTAACACGCATTTATATTCATATCTCAGCCATACGGTAGCCACTAAAGTATCATAGTTACCCAGTGCACGACGAGACGACTGCGCGCCGTTTAAGAGCCTTGCTCTTAGATGCGATTCCTTGCTGGAAGCGCCAGCGAGCGTCGCACTTATGTATATACCGCCTCACCGACACCCTCGTACGCCCCTCGTCGGCGACAACCGGAGGACCCTGAACGACATTCTCCCTTGGGGTCCACATCGCCGCCCGACTTGTAAACAACCGTCATGCTGCGACGATAAACTCGCTGAAAGGGGGGACTCTTTGGCGGCTGCGGCTCTGGCGAGATATCACCGAGCAACTGTACTTTCTCTGTGGACCACAAGCCCTAAGTCACGCGCGCGCTCGAACACAGCTTACGTCCGCGGCGCTATTTCAAAGGCATCGCAACCTTTAATACATTTCAAAAGCCTGTTACAACATTTTCTACTATCAGTAATTTAGCTAAAAAAAATAATAATAATGTGGTTTTATAAAACCACAACCTCTGGAATCCAATACAAGCATGACGCTGTAAAAGGTTTATGTCCATTCTTATGTTACCGTTGGTGTAAAACCAAGACTTTTTAAGAGCTGCAAAAGAAAGTAGCGCTTTGCGGTAATGGCTCTTACGGCGAATGTGCAAGAAACCCTGCGGACGTACTGGAACATATGTTCTCGTCAGCACAGCGAGTTTTCATTCACCACGACACGTAACTCCAAAAAAATTACCTTCTTCGTACCTGCGACACGTGTAAAAAAAAACACGACAATGGCAACAAAAATTCTAATTAAGGGGGTAGTTATCTGAACTACATGGGGATTTTTTCTTGAGCGATCGGCAAACTTCGGGTAACTTCGGAACTGTTCGGGTGTGGCTCTCACCGCTGTGTACTGTAGGCTTTCCACCAATATACGGCACAAATTATCTGAAGAAAAATAAAGTTTTCACACACTTGCCATGTAATCGTGCAGACGTAGCTGGTGGTTGGACACAAAATTTCTCCTGGACCACTTGATATGCCATAGAGGAACTAACAACCTCCGTTATTTTACTGGAAGTCAGTTTTGACCAAAGTATCACATCAAACCGGCAACGAAGGACAGACATAAAGGAGAAACTTTAATCGCCGAGACTGAGACATAGTTTTCTAAGTAGTTTTGGACGCATCCGCTAGATGGTAGCTTTCATAATATTTTACAAACACAGCTACATTGAATGTGAGATGTAATGCATCATCTGTTACATGGGAAACAAACCATTCGCCACATGTTCTTTCGGTGTGGCATATCAAAGATACTGAATCTCCTACTCATTTTTATAGATCATGCTTTTATTATCACAAAACACTATTAAGTTTTTTTTGGTACAGTTTAAACTGTTCTAATAAGCATTTAGTCGACATGTACTAAAGTTATAAAGTAGTAAAGTTGTATTAAAATTTTGTATATTATGTTTCTTTTTTATACCCATGGCTCATGTCTATGTTTAAGTGTTCTCATCATATATAGTGTTCTTTAAAGAGACGAAAAATTTGTTATTTGTCCTCGTGTTCTTTTCGAATAACCATATAAATAAATATCTTAAATTAACTAGTAAGAAAAAAATTATTACCAAAATAGATATCGAGTTTCTGTTTTATATTTGGGATGTCGGAATTACATATAGTTGTTATTATGTAAATACTTCTGCTGTATATATTTGTGCCAAGAGGTTTATTTTTTTTTTTTCCACAAACAACATTTCGTTTACTTTAAGTCAAATTTGGTAATAATTTTAAAACTAACACTTTGGTTTTGAACCACGCACCCAAGTTTTTATTTTTTACGTGACAACGTCTAATAAATCGATGAACGCCGGCTGCACGCACGAAAAAGTGTCCCACTACGGATGTCCCACTACAGATGTGTCCTGTTTGCTCATTGTACGCATGCGTGGCATCTCTCTTCATGCTCATTGTACGCATGCGTGGCATCTCTCTTCCACTTGATTGGAACAACCATCGAATTGACTTTTCAATCATATTTTCGTCGTTTGAATTATTAAATTATGTAATTTAACGATTGTCCACCGGTTTTCAGCAAAATCGGTACGGTTATTTAAAAGTAATGTTGAATATTCAAATATGTTTTGAACCAACAATGGTGTTGTACAGTTACACATAATAATTCAAATTACACCCGGGATCTTTTGCACAATGTTTTAAAAAATATTGTAATATATTATAAATAAGTTTGGTGTATTTGTAATACGTGTTTGTTATAAAATCGTGTTATAAAAACGAAATAATATTATTCCCCTACCGTGAACAAAATTTTTATAAATTGTATATACCATCTGAAATCATAATTTTTTAAGTATGGCCTCGTGGCCTGACGGTCAGCTCCGCTAACTTCCAATCCAATGGTAGTCCGTTCGAAACCCAGCAACTGCGAATTTATTTTTTTTTGTACTTGTAAAAATAAATACGGCGCACGCAACATTTCAAAAGTAATAAATATATTTGAATTAATTAATGAAAATAAAAGTTAATTTATTAATTAAATTGTACATTTAATTTCACTCCTTTGTATCCATACAAAATAGTGATAATTCAATAAAAATGATTCAATTTTATTCATAAAAGTATGCAGAGGTAGATTTTATCATACAAAAGATAGAAAAATTTAAAATAAACTCTTCCTCAAAGAATATAATATGTTTAATGCCTAACTGGTTTGGTTGCAAAAACCTATTACGGCTCAGTCTCAGGCCGAATATGATATTTCCTTTTCTTCTGGATCAATCGTTTCATCAATGTTTTGTTATGACGTTGTCACGTTAAACTATCGTCCGTAAACCGACTGTACAGACAACCAATTTTTTTCTAGTAGTTATGGGTCCACCAAACAGATAGCGTCTCATGCAGCGCGAAGCATGGCTTCAGTTTCCACCGCAAGAGGCGCACGTCTGTATCTATGAGGACAGAGACAGCGACGCGAAGAGAGAGAGAGAGAGAGAGAGAGAGAGAGAGAGACTTGCACACGCACGGGCAGACCATAAACGCTCCCAGGCGTGACTGACGCAGACCAACATAGCGCGGCACACTTGGCATACGTCACGTGGTCTGTGCTCGGCCCTAGAGCATTCCTCCTGACCGCAGGCGGCACTGGACTCGGGTTCGAACCCGTCAGCCAGGGTCGCCACCACTCAAGAAACATTTCGTACCAACTTTCGCAGGAAAAAAGGTACTATACCTAAAGAAAAAAAAATTGTTGTCTGTAAAGTCGGTTTACGGACGATAGTGTAACGTGACAACGTCATAAGAAAACATTGATGAAATGATTGCATACTTTCATGAATAAAATTGAATCATTTTTATTGAATTATCATAAAGAAGGAGTGAAATGAAATTTACTTTTATTTGCACTCATTAATTCAAATATGTTTATTACTTTAACGAACAGATTATTTTAACTATAACTTTTAAACATGTTTGCTATTTAACTTCTTCCAATCTGTGTTATTCTGTTAAGGATAGGACGATTATAGGAAAAGTTGGAAACGAATGGGAGTGTTCCAAGGATGATGTGAAGGAAAATGGCTTACCCAACACCAAAATGCAGTCAAAAATAATATATTTGCACCACGGACTCTGCAGCAATGCTAGGAGGAACGGATTAGCAAAGAGCAATGAAAATGTTATATTGAAATGCATGAAAACAGAATCACGCCACGGACTCGGTCGCAATGCTAGGAGGTTTAGGTTAGCAAAGAGCAATATAAAATGAGCGTAACGGGACACAGCGAAACGGGACAATGTGCGTAACGGGACACTTTTTCGTGCGTGTAGCCGGCGTTCATCGATTTATTAGACGTTGTCACGTCAAAAGTACTAGATTTTTACCCTCTATTGTTAGACACTTTTTAAAATATATATTATAATTTGATAGGCTCTTATAAATTAGATCAAAAAGTAAACTCGAAAGAAAAAAAACCAAATTTAAATATAAAAAAAGGCAAATTTTACTTAGGTGTTGTAAACTAGCCAGGGAAGAAAGACAAAGAGTTAATATTACATCACAGCTTGTTCTAGATAACGGATCGTTTCGAGTCCAGCTTGTTGTGATGATACGCCACAGTCATAGTTCGATCCCAACGCCTCGCTACAAGTCAAACTTACAAGCACTTACACAAATGGTTCGGAACCCACTGCAAACTTGCAGGTCAATTCGCCTTAAGCATCTGTGCATAGCCGTGCGACGTAGAACACTACCAAACCTACATACTTTGAATGCTCAGTGGGTGGAGTCGAAGTGTTGAAGCTAGTTCCTTACAGACAGGCAACCAGAAAGCCAGACTAGCCATCGGGGTAGTCTGCTTGCCGGGAGAAAATAAACTGTACTGTATACAGTGAATAATTCCAAGAACACATTCGCTAATTGAACCCATCACAGTACAACGGTGGATTGTCTAAATGACCAACCGGATTACGTAGGTTGCAACGCGGTCTTCTACCTACAGTTTCTGCGTGATTCCAACAGTCTGCGATTCTTTGAATAAATGTTGCAATGGGGAAGATTGATTTAAATAATTGACATTAACATTTGACACCTGCTGCTCTATGAAATAATTTGGCTGTATTTCCTAAATGTTCGCCAAATCACTCGTGGAAATGTAGTCTCTTGAACAGAACAAGGTGTGTTCGCCACACCACTGCCCGATCTGGGACGGTGATCTGAAGGGGTAGCAGGCATTAGACCGAAAGTCATTTGACCTAATTTCGGTCAAGTGCCTTTTGGTGGAGTGTCTTTTGATCTATTGACTATCGGTCAACTACCTGTTGTCAGAATTAAGACATATTATCAGCGAGATGTATTTTCAAATTTTCTGTTAGTGTCTCTTGGTCTAGTGCCTGTTCTGTATAGTGCCATTTTGTCAAGTGCCTGTTCGGTGTAGTGCCTGTTCGGTGTAGTGCCTGTTCGGTATAGTGCTTGTTTGGTCTAGTGACCTTTCGGTCTAGTTCCTGTTCTGTCTAGTGCATTTCGGTCTAGTGACTTAGTTCTAGTGCATTTCGGTCTAGTGCCTATTCGGTATAGTCCCTGTTCGGACTAGTGCCTTTTGGTCTAGAGCCTTTTTGTCTTTTGCCTATCGGTCAACTGCCTGTTAGCAGAATTAAGACATACGTATTTACCAGCGAGATATATTTTCCAATTTTCTGTTTAGTGCCTCTTGGTCTAGTGCCTGTTCGGTGTAGTGCCTGTTCGGTCTAGTGTCTGTTTGTTCTGATGCCTGTTCTGACTAGTGTCACTTGGTATAGTGCCTCGTCCCCACCTGTGGACATGTTGGCGGGTGTGTCTCGGCGGAGAGGGTAAGGGGGGAAGAGAGTGGCTGCGCGGGTCGAAGACACGCCTCGTCGACCAGGCTCATGGCGCGGGTCGAGAAGTCTTCCTCCGAGTCTCCCGCGGGTCGCCTGGTCGTTTACCACCTGGTCGTCCACCCCTCCACCCCGCCGCCCCGCCGGCCGTGCGCTCCGGGGCGTTACCTCCGAGTCCAGGGGGCATCGCCTCCGGCCACGACCCGGGTACCTCGTCTCCCGGCTCGACAACCCGCGCGACCTGTCTTTGGGCACTGCGTCAGCCACAGTCTCCCGCGAGGGGTTCACCGACCATTACCTCTCTGTGGTGACGTGTCCAGTCTCTTGACGCGAATACTTATTTAAAGTACTGACACTACTGCCTTAAGAATTACGCAATTCAATTCCCGCTTACGCTCTACTCTGTGTACTCTTCATACTCATAATGATATTATATATAGACTTATAACAAACTACAATAATCTATATTTGAATTCCAACAGTGTTTAATTATAAACTCTGATTTATGTCTGTCATATCTATATTATTTTTCCTTCAATCGTTCTCTTAACATTTAATAATATGATTTTACCTATATGTTTTATGTGTTATGGTTCTTTAACATTTGTTAGTGTTTTGTCTGTTTTGTTATTATCACTGCTAGTGTGTGGTACTCTTGCTCTCGTTTGCTGGTCATCTGTAGATGTTTTCCTCCTATGGTACCGACGGAGGTGGGAGTCCATACTCTGGTAGCGATAACTGTGTTCCTGTTATTACATGTAGTGCCCACCACTAAAGTCTACGACTGTTGTTAGTGGGCATGTGACAAATTTTAAATAAATAAATAAATAAATAAATAAAAATAAAAATTAAATTGCTTCCATAGTGGGAGGCCATTCAAAATCCGAATGATAACAGTTTGGCGTTGCAGCTACATATCTCTTATCTCCATCCAAAATTCAAACACACCACTAGATAGCTAAAGGTTCAAAAGAATTCGTTAAGCTGAGTAAGGACTAAGTGACTCATCGCGCGCGTTGGAGGGGGGGGGGAAGCGCCGCCATTTTGAGGTCATTTTTGCTGCGTTTCGAGATTTTCATTTAGTATAACTTTTCACTCGGAGAAGTTACGACGTTTTGTTTAGGTTTCAGTCGTCAGCTCTCATCAAAATATATCGATTGCATAGATAAATCATTAGTGTGAATAGTTACAGTGAATATATATGGTGTTAAAATAAAAAATTAACGTATTTTTTATTTTGTATAGAAAATATTACCTGTTACGCATAACACAAGGCCGTGTCCATGACACAGTCACACCCCATTTTTTTATTGTGACCACACACAACCAGACTAACAATTTTAAATATAATAGACTTTAAAAAAATACATATTTATATCTAGTAAGTAAGCGAGTGAAAAACAAACTCTGAGAACACACGTGATACAGGCTACTGCAAAAACAGTAATAAACATAGGCTATCTCATAGCATACGTTTACATATGTTCAACCTTTTAAAGTGTTTTCTGAAGTTGAAAGTCATTTCCAGTTTATTTCACACGAATTAAACTCACACAGAGAAGTAAATACCGACGGAAACACAGTAAGACAAAACCGTGGCAACTTGCAGCGATCTAACAAAACAAAAATAAAAATCGAAATCAGGATAATTATATCGATACTAGAACCCGGATTCTCCTCAATGTGAGTCCAATATTTCACCACTGTCCTGACTCACTCGGTGAGTTCACTCTTATTTGATTTCCCGCCGAAACTATAAAAAAATTAGAGTTACTTCAGACTTTCTGAATCCTTGCTAGGATTACGTACCTAGTGTGTAATTACGATGAAGCGCCAGTCCAGGGAAACGGAACAGTATTCGTATCACACAGTGCGCATTGAGGATTTAATGGAACACGGCCTCAACATGCATGTAAAAAGCGGGAAGCCTAAGATGTACAAGTTCTATCCCTGCCCGAACACGCCCGAATATTCACCTCCGGCCAACCTCGAGTTTATTTATATATATTTATATTTCTCTGTTTATTTTAATGTAGCTATACTAACCTAACTAACCGTCCATAGAGCTTTAAGGGTTTTAATGTAGCTAGCCTAACCGACCACTTTTAATATTTGAATTCATTTTTCCTGCGCAAAAATAAAACAAATCCCGAGGTTGGCCGAAGGTGAATATTCGGGCGTGTTCGGGCAGGGTCAGAGCTTGATGGACATCTTAGGCTTCTCGTAAAAAGCTGGTCAAACCAATCCTGGTTCAGGAATGTCGAAGTGCAGCCAGAGAGAGGTTGTGTGCCGGCGGAACCTCACACCTGACCGAGAGCTGACGTCTAGTGACCCGAAAGGCGCTGGTGAACGTCGCATTGTGGGTCAGTGGGAAAAAGTGGGCCAATCTAGGTCAGTAACTGCAGATGGTCAAACCAACTAGGATCCGTAAACATCGAGTCGATAAATTTTAATTTTTTTTTAATGTTCAAATAAATATTTCACAACTAAATGCTAAGGAACATTACCATTAATAAAGATCGCTGGCTTTCACGCCCATTGTATGCATTTTCTTGGCTTCTGAGTGTAGGCCGTGTCAGGTAATTGTCTTGTGACGTTTCGGCAGTCATTTCAGCTGCCATCATCAGGTACACATCTGATGATGGCAGCTGCAATGACTGCCGAAACGTCGCAAGACTATTACCTGACACGGCCTACACCCAGAAGCCAATAAAATGCAATCACAACCATTGCTTGCCTAGAAAGAGGAACGTAAATAATTTATGTGCGTATTGTTACGATTTATGTGGGGAGAACTAATGGGTTTGTAATAAATAACCCAAATAATTGTTAATAATGTCTACACTACAAATGTAATTACTTCACTCAAGATTTCTGTCCACAACAATTAATCTTACACTGATAATTGACACATTAACACATTCCACTGGAGTTTGGCTCGACAGTGGCTCGCTCTTCTGTCCGCTTCCTTCGCACACAGCCACGCCGCGCCGCAGTGCAGTCCCCAACTATCGCTCGCCAGGCCTTCTCGCAGGTATCGCCTCCCGATAGGCCCTGCCACTTGCCCTCTTCACCTCCCGCTGATCGCACGGGCATCGCCAGTATCACTCCCCGAGGGGGAGACTCTCCGCTACTCTCAGAACTCCCGCAGAGGCCGGCGTCGTCGCTTATATACCCGTGGCGTCCTTCTCGAACGGACGAGAGCATCTAACACTTCCTTGTATGGACTAAATATGTATCAGGGACCAAACGCAGACAAAAATATCAAATCTTAAATACGCGAGATAAAAAGAACTATATGCAGAGGTTAAGAGGTCAAATTTCGGTCAAAAAAATTATAACAACAAAATTTAGACCCCTAGGGACTTTTTTCTCAATATTTATTTTATAAATGGATCCACCAGCTCCTCCGTTCAGTTTGTCTAACCTCTACAAATCATCTTGTATAGACACTCCATCGCATTACAGCGATCTCCTCGAGTATCGCCTGCGTCGCAGGCAAATCTGACTTCCCCATGGCATGCGTGTTGCCTGGTCACTAGGCGCGGTAAGTGGCAGTTGTCAGACTTCCTACAAGTTCCAGACCATGTTTTCACAAACTTTGAAGGCTCAACGATGGTTTAATTCATTAAAAGTAATTTGTGTTCAAACTATTTTCCTTCGATTTGGACTTAAAAATAGAGGAATGAAAATAACGACTCTATCTCAATCATTGAACAAATGTTTTAAATGCCTGCCGTTTTATATTAATATTTAACATATTACGTAGCAGAACTAAGCTTCACTTCAATAAAAATAACTTCACCCTAGAATTAAAACTGTTCGTGATCATTTGTGTTTGTATAACATTATTATAAATACATTAATAAGCATATACTAACCATGTTTAGACTAATACATGAAATCTTTATTTATAAAAATATAAATGTGTTTACTCATACTTATGTTTTCTACCATCTAGCTGTTTTAAAACATATATATTTAAAAATGAAGTACAAAATAAAAGTATTGATTTAAGACCCACAGAGAGTAGGAAGAATGAAAAAAAAATGTTATTGATGTTATAAAGATTCTAATAATTTAAAACCAAGAAAAGATGAAAAATCTTTTTACGGTTGTAAAAATAATGGTACCAAATATATTCACGAAATTTTCCACAGGTTTAAGCAACTTCTGGCAGGTCTACAGGAATTCGTAGTCTAGTTAATGTCGGGAAAAGCTGAACTGTGGGCTTTAATACCACTGTATTTTTATTATTATTATTTAACAGTGGAAACAGTGGAAACAGGATTGTACGCAGATTTTCATGTTCTGTGCGACCGGCGAAGGGAAGGGGGAGAAACGCTTGAATAGAACCACTTTGCGCGCCATTTGCTTTAGTTGGTAGACATGATAGATTATTTTTAGGTTTTTGAGGAGGATATATCCCCACTCACCCATATCTCCTCCTCCTCCCCCCCCCCCGCCCCCCCAAATGCGTATGCTTGTAAGTGGAAACACACCGCCAGTTTTCCCGACACAGCGCTCACTCTACTCTCTCTCTCTCTCTCTCTCTCTCTCTCTCTCTCTCTCTCACTACAACTCGGCGCCTGCAGTGAACCACGCCGTGGCAGCTGAGCGGTTGCCCAGCGCGGCATCGAACCAGGGACCTCCGAGGTTCAGAGCGCCGCCGCGGGAGAGCGCCACCGTCACGACTGTTCAAAAAAAACTCGTTACGAACACTCTTATTTCGTCCACGTGTTAAAATAATCTTCGTTTGGACCGAAAAATACAACTCGGACATCAAAACACGGCGTAGTTTCTAAGAAGATTCCGTTATTTGAAATTACGAAGAACTCTTCGTTCATTTGACGTTAATTCTTCGTTGAAAAGTCCGTATATTTACAGTAATTTCTAATAGTGTAGGGTTGAGACACTCTCATCCACTGGTGCGTCCTTACAGCCATTACCGTCGGCATAGTGTAATATTTTGTTATTTACAAAATATTGCTTCAACCCCATGGTATAAGTTTTGTAAATAGTTTAAGAAATAACGAAGAAATTAAACTTATAAGGTTATTTAATGTTCATTAAAATAATTTTTTCTTAGTTTATAGCTACATTTTAATATCTATCTCTAACAATGTTATAACATCCGCACTACATTAAAATTTTGTAATTCTATTTACCATTGGTCATTGTTTACGTACATATAGTGACTCAAAATAACTTCGTGAACATCAGTGCGACCAACTTCCAATAGCGAATTGATACAATAAAAACAGGAATTGAAATAAAAAAAATTCAAAACTTTCTTACTTAAAATTCTTTCGAATTTATTTTAAATTATCTACATGTTATCTGTCAAAACATTTCACAGCTAATATAGTAGGCATAATATGAAATTTATTGTAAGCTAGTCAATGCTGGATGCGCAGATTAAAAAATATTCGAAACATTTTCGCTGCATGGAATATCGGGAAATGTTTTATCGCTCATTTTGGAATAACGGAGATCATTTTGGGATACCGGAGAACATACAAGATGAAATGTACATTAAATTCTTAAGTTGGTCCAGATGTTAAAAGAACTTTCCAGAACACTTCCAGAAGAAAATATGCTTCGTAATCTACCTACGCCTGTAGACTGTGCCCAAAGGGACTTGTTTTCTTGGCAACTTATTTCCTAAGGAATCTTGTAAAAATAAAAATTTAAAAATCCGTACAACGAGCCCCGTCAATCGAAGAAGTTATAGGTTATATAGTGCGTCCACGCTAACCTTAAAACTTCTCAAATAAACTGGTGCAGTTTCGCTACTACGTTAAGTAAGTATGTGGAGTCATAACTTTCTATCAGAAAACACATATAAAAGAGTCATTGTGATATTTTTACAGTAATAGCTCCTAAGTACCAATAATGATGATGTCCACTGAGAAACCCTCAACCAAAGAAGTAGGCCATCCAATCACAGGCAACTGAGCTCATGCGTCTCACCAGTCGGCAGCCAATGAAAAGGAGACTTTTAACACAGTATAGAAGAGACAAATCTCTATTTATTTTGCTATGATAAGGTGAGAACAAGTAGTGTGATAGAATGACATACAGCCAAGTCGAAAAGAACACACGTCATATGTAGGGACACGGACATTTAGCTGATTCATTTGGTGTCAGGCTAAAATGCACAACCCGATGTTTACTCTACCTACATGTGCTTTCCTATTGGCTGCATATACGCCCCTTCTTTTGTGTGGATCGATGTGATAAGGCTACTCCACTGCTGGTTGGTAGTTGCTGGCCCATAGCTGTAGTGGTGAGTGTCGAGAGAATTATTATCAAAGCAATTCAGAGTTATACATGTTTGCAGTCTACCTCGCGACCAAAAGAGACCGGAAAATCACCGTGTCTCTACTCATATGTTAAAGTAGGCAAACGAAAGTCCTCGAAAAATTGAAAAACCTTTCCGTAAACGTAATTGCTGTGTCCCTTGAGTTATCAAGGGACATGCATTTCGTCTGAACAAATTTAAAATTTAATTTATCTTTGCTTTGAATTTTAAAAAAAAATCTAATTAATTATTTTGGAAAAATTACATATAAATTAACCATTACAACTTATATACTATATGCGTGCGCGTGTCTGTTTGTGTGTATGTATATGTGTGGATGTATATATCGCATCAAGCCACTTCCACTAGTCGTGCCCACAAAGTGTAAAAGCTTTCAGTTTTTTTTAATAACAATAGCAGACCACTTCTCTAGCAAGGTACGCAGCGCCTCTGAGGAAAGTAATGGTAGTTCTGAGTGAAGATGATCACTGCGGCATGCCCCCATAGCCTGGTTTTTTCTTATCTCTCTCTCCCTCTCTCTCTCTCTCTCTCTCTCTCTCTCTCTCTAACCGGCCATTACCGCTAATGCCTGCTGCCCGCGCAAAACACCGGCATCTCTGGTCGTCTTGCAGGCCACGCCCACAGCCCGCCGCCGAGGGCGCGCCTAGCGGCCGGCGTCGGAAACAATGGGAGCGCGCGTGTAAAGGTGTTCGGGATTTGCGGGACATCGATTTAATGCTTGGCAAGGAATGCCAAAACAAGCTTTCGATGTCTAAACATCTTAGCTCTCGGTATACTGCATTTGGTAGGAGTAAATTCGCGAATGTAACGGAAATGTGTAACCATCTGTGGCGGATGTTTAGTGAATTTTAACAAGTCGTCAGTACTTTTATAAAATTCCTTGACGAAAATCATGTCCAAATCCGGGGTTTAGTATTTTTTCAAGTCTTTTTTTTTTCGGTTTCATCGGAGCCGTTTCATAACAAAGCTGCTATGTCAATGAGCTCTAGCGGCAGGTGCGGAAACTACGAGTGGATCGCGTCGAGAAACGTAGTTGAAAACACAAATTTTTTGTATATTAATTTAAAGAATTCTGCGTTAAATTTAGTGTCCGAGTTTCGTATTTTAAGTGTATTTGCAACGTGAGAACCGTTACAGAAGTTAGATGTTCACACATCACTGGCAAGTACTGAAAGACTCGCCCAGATGTTTTTTTGAAGTGTCACCTTTTGCAGCCGGTAGAGTAATACTCACAGGGTAACGGAAGTGAGTAGGTAACGGATTTAACGTGTGTAACGTATGTTTGAATTAAAACATATTTACAGCCAGTTACAGATATGGCAGCAGCAGCGCATGATGACGTAATTTACCAATACTCTTGTAAACGTTTACATCCCTCCTCATACTTTTACTTACTTTTGCATATTTCTCAATTCGTAATTCGCAACGCTAAACTCTCAACTTTGAGGTTGGATCCGGTGTTAGTATTTGAATTGTGACAAATTTTATAGACATTTCAAGTCGGTTTGTGTATCGTATTTTAGGTATCATAATCTCATTTATTCGTTCTTAGATGTCATTGAAAACATTTACATGCCTGGTAATTAAAGGCCTATTTTCAACGCGCGTTTCAAATATTAGAGAACCACAAAATTGTCTTATCCATCTTCTCTGTGAAGTTTCACTTGTAAAGGCGCGTGGTGGCCAAGGACCCATGTTTCAGTTCTTAAAAACATAGGTATGTCCTGCGAGAATAGCAGCGCGTGAAACTGCTGACTGCTGATGTGTGTGGGGTATTGTGGGTAGGGTGGGGGAGTTGTGGGACCACCCTCTATTGACCAATCAATGGCATGTTTTAAGGAAGGGGTGTGGAAAATAACAATAAATTATTAATTGGTATACAAATTTACATTAATTTGGATGAGTTATTGACACTAATTTTTGTTTATGGGAGCTTAATAGCCACCAATTGTTAGAGGGAGGCCCACAGAGGAGTGGTGACAGGTGGCTAATTGTGATTAATAGGTTTTTAATTGGCCAACTGGGTGGGGTCAGAGTGACCTGGTCCCCCTACTTTCGCGGCCTAAAGGTCCTGTCACACTGTCGAATTGTTGTTTCTAACTATATTTGACAACAGATTTGGAAGGGTAATATTGGACGGAAAATGGTTTTCAATTTTCTCCATTAAATAAAAATTTACATATAACCTAAATTTGTTTTTTAAATAATTTCACACAATCAAAAAATTTAATTTGGTTTCAGCTATCTCAAACTTTTCAAATCAATCTCAGACTTTTAATTATCCAATCCGTTCGTCCATCATCGGTCCGTTAACAAGACGAACCAATAATAATGATCCGAAAGTCCGTTGTTATATATTCCTACAGCCTTCAATATTTGAGAATATGTTTGTTGTTAAGATATATTAGTTTGACGACCATGTACGTTGAGTACTTATAAATCTTTAACTATGTTTTTTACATTATTATTATTATTATTAATACATTTTCTAGTTTACGTTCTTTATTAATTACATTTTTAAGTCTCGGTCAATTTTTGTTTTAAGTGGAGTTGCTTAGCTTCTGGGTTGTAGCAACGTCCGAAGGCGAACATTCCACTGACGTTTCGGTCAACTTTGCAGTCGCCATCAACAGGGTAGCGGTTACCTGCTGACTGCTAACTGCTACCCTGATGATGGCGACCGCGAGGTCGACCGACTGTTTTTGCATTTGTTCGCGAGTAAACGCCCGGGAAGTGAAGAAAATATCGCAGATCCTCAAGCGCTCCAGGGCGTAGCGAGTTAATAAGGCGAGGCCACACAGAAAGCTACGCAATGTTCGCTATGTTCGCTATGTTCGCTATGTTCACTGTATTCGCTGCGCCAGGTGACCAACACAGGATAGTCTAATTCGCATGCCGTGGGATGCAAGGGATGATTCCGATTATGATAATATTCTGCTGGCTCTCACAGTATGTGAACGTAAAAAATAAATGAGTTAAATCAAACAGTGAACCAATTGCAGAAGCAGCGCTAAGGTATAATTATTTGAATTGTAGCATATCACGAAATGAATCCGCGAATTTTGCAGGTCTCTACATATTTGTAATGAGCATTAAATACTCTTCTAAGTTTAATTTCATCGTTATTTATTAAACTATTTACAAAACTTCTGCCTTGGGGTTTGAAGCAATATTTTCTAAAAATAAAAGACTACACTATTCCGACGGCAATGGCTGTAAAGACGCACAGGTGGCTGAGAGTGTCGCAACCCTACACTGTTATAAATTACAGTAAATTTACGAACTTTTCAAAGAAGAATTAACATCAAATGAACGAAGAGTTCTTCGTAATTTCAAATAACGGAATATTCTTAGAAACTACGCCGTATTTTGATGTCCGTGTTGTATTATTCGGTTCAAACGAAGATTAATTAACACATGGACAAAATATGAGTGTTCTTAACAATTACAAAGTTTTTTAAAGGTATGTTAATACAACAAGAATATTCTTTTGAATTCATGCTCAAAGAAAGTGATTTCAGTGGCCGTAAATGTACGAAGATAGCTGTACATTCACGAAGATCTCTGGATAATTTGTAACCATTGTTCTTCGTAAAAAATTGGTTGTCTGTAAAGTCGGTTTACGGACGATAGTTTAACATGACAACATCATAACAAAACATTGATGAAATGATTGCATACTTTTATGAATAAAATGGAATCATTTTTATTGAATTATCACTATTTTGTATGGATACAAAGAAGGAGTGAAATGAAATCTACAATTTAATTGATACATTTACTTTTATTTGCACTCATTAATTCAAATATGTTTATTACTTTACCGAAGAGATTATTTTAACTATAACTTTTATACATGTTTGCTATTTAACTTCTTCAAATCTGTGTTATTCTGTTAAGGGTAGGACGATGATAGGAAAAGTAGGAAACGAATGGGAGTGTTTCAAGGATGATGTGAAGGAAAATGGCTTACCCAACACCAAGATGCAGTCAAAAATAATATATTTGCGCCACGGACTCTGTAGCAATGCTAGGAGGAACGGGTTAGCAAAGAGCAATGAAAATGTTACATTGAAATGCATGAAAACAGAATTACGCCACGGACTCGGTCGCAATGCTAGGAGGTTCAGGTTAGCAAAGAGCAATATAAAATGAGCGTAACGGGACACAGCGAAACGAGACAATGTGCGTAACGGGACACTTTTTCGTGCGTGCAGCCGGCGTTTATCGATTTATTAGACGTCACGTCAAAAGAAAATAATTTGGAGAATTTCATCATTTGATTAGGCAGATGCATGAGGACGAAGCCAAATTTATGAATTGTTTCAGAATAAATAAAACTCAATTTGACAGCATTTTATTTCTCATCAAGAATAAGATTGAGAAGAAAAATCTAAAATTACAGCGAAAGCATTTTAGCAGAAGAACTATTTGACTCTTTTCCTGAGGTCAGTAAACAATGATTTCGTGACGATGTAATTCATTAACGATTAAATTTCAACGAAATAAAAGGAATATTAATAACAATGGGAATTCATACCAATAATAATTATTTCCTTTATAATCACCTATGAAATCAAATCGTAGGCATTATCTCGCTTATCTGGCTTTCTATATTCATATATAGATTTATTCCATAAACATGGATATTTTAGTACTTCTTCAATGAACTTTTTTCGTCGACGTAATACTATTTTAAGGCAAACGCAGAAGCACAGCACAATTCCGCGCGAAAACAGATGTTTTTTCTTATCTGCGCATGCGCGAAGTGTTTGACGTTTAGAAAAAGAGCCGAGAACCAAAGACCCGGCGACAACGCCAGGATCGCCAACTCCACAAACACAGATTTTTTTTTTTTTTTTTTTGTTCGGCGAAGCGAACATCGCGAACATAGCGAGCACATCGAGCTTCAGACTTCCTAGAGTCAAACTTGTTCTCCTCGCCTTAATCCCCCCCCCCCCTCCTGCGACCCTCTTGGCTATCGCAGGCTTTCCCGGACCACCAAGCTTTCCTGGGGGCGTGTCCCCGTCATGGTTTACTGCACTGGCGATTGTAGACACTGGCTCCTTCCTGACCGGCGCTGGCATACATAGGGGCATGAATAGGGGCAGGGAATTTTCGCTTAAAAAATCTGAACGCTTAATAGACTGCAAAAAGGTGTACCCGCACGAGCGGTTTCTCACTTGTGATTGGCGGCCGTCTGCGAGAGAAGTCATTTCCATATATTGACCAAACCACTCAGGACGCGTTTGCTTCCGCACTGAGTTACTGTGACTGGTTATAAAACGATCAACATAAATCGGGGGAAAAAAACTCACTCAATCACGAAACACAGATGATGCTACAGTGTTTTAACATTCAACTGGTCTCGGAATCTTTTCGCGAAATATGCATGGCCCTAGGCATGAATTTTTCGCGAAAAGATTCGAGACTAGTTGGAATTAAAAACACTGTAGTATCGTCTGTGTGTTTCGTGATTGGGTGTGTTTCTTTCAGTTACGTGTCTACTGTCAGAACACCAATCACAGTGGTTCAGTGCGTGAACAAACACGTCCCGAGTGGTTGGGTGAAATAAGGCAACGGCTCTTCTCTCAGACGGTCGCCAATCACGAGGAAGAAACCGCTGTTGTGGTTATACCTCGTTGCAGTCTAATGGGTGTTCAATTATTTTCGAGAAAAATGTCTGCCTCTAATCATAAACCTAAATTACTACGGCCGTTACTTAGGCAAGTTCTTCGAGTGGTTCCTCTTTAAATGAGGAGGATGACTTTAAAATATTTTATTAAGTTGCACTTCTTTAGGTGCGTTATGAATAGAGACCTGAAAAATTCGCGGGTTCATTTCGTGTTATGCTAAAATTCAAATAATTATACCTTAGTGCTGCTTCTGTCATTGGTTCACTGTTAATCTGGAGGACTGAGGGCCAATTAGAGACCCTCACTCATAGAAGTGTCGAATCACAGATCACCCAATCGAGACGACTCACTAGTCAGCAGCCAATGAACAGTTGGCATATGCCCGAGTGTGTAGAGGATATTGGAGTCTATCCTGGAGGTCATTGAACCCACGAATTTTTCCGGTCTCTAATAATTAGAGATACTGAAATTTCGCGCATTCGCATAGGCGTGAGTTAGAATGCAAACCTTCACACTCTCGCACTGTGTTCATGATTGGACCGCAGTTATTCGGACACGCCCCTCTACGACCGTGAGCCAACGATGTCCAGCTAGGAGAGAAGTAACCGAATTAGGCAATGCCAATTAACAAGGATAAAAAAAATTGTTCTTGCTAAGAAATCAACCTATAGGAAAGCAAACATGGGTTGATCACACATATGACTTTGAATTCTACCCTGAATGCGCTTAATTATGGGTCCTAATTTATAATCATCATCGTCGTTCTCGTGGACAGAGTTATGCATTTTAATGCTTCAAATTTTGGTGGATTTTTGAAGTGTTCAAAGGAATTGCAGGCAGCTTCACATGTAACGTAAGAGGGGGGGAGAGGTTACTCCGGAGAGAAATACTTGCCCGCGACAGTAAGATGGGCTCGAGGAAAGCTGTCGCAAAGGCGGTTCTTGCCCGGCGCAGCTTGCAAGCGCCGCGCCGCGCCCACGCAAGCGTGAGACAGAGCCGGAATCAACTGCTTGCTCGCTCTAATTAGCCAACTTCTCGCGAGAGATACTGGTGGCGCGTGTTGGCTTGGTCCTCGCTGGCGGGCCATCGCTTCGGGAGCAACCAGTTATTCTTCCTAGGCAATGAAAAAAATTTTTTTTTGCTTTACAACCGTGGTAAAAGATAATCGAGCGTTACAAATCTAAGCCAACGCCATCTAGTGACGAACTAAACTAAATTTTTGTTAGTTCGCTAGTAGCTGCGAGCTTCATTAGCGGATGGGTTTTGCCGAGGAGAAGGCTAGGAAGTTTCCCGATCTTGCTAGATGACCGTATGGCGGAAATGGTGAAATGACACAAACTCGCTGTTCGTGTGTAATTGACCTACCTCTTATGATTTTCTATTATAAAACTGAATTTACCTTTTTTAACTCCCTTAAGAATTAAATTTAATAATTGTATGTAGTCTATGTCGCCCTCCGGCCCATAAAATATATATGCAAAAATATACATATAATGACAATCCGTTGCTCCGTTGCGGCGTGAAATAAGGAAAAACAGACAAATAAACTTTCGCATTTATAATATAACTCGCAGATCTCTGCAGACGTTGCCCGGCCAGTGTTTATTTATTTACCTCTATGTATTTAAAATGGATGGTGTGCATGTAATCTAGAATCTATAAAGCGTTTGGAATGGTATTTCATTTTAAACTCACTTAAATACTTATTACAGTCACAATCACTATGTGTTTTTATCGAGGATTAAGGACAGTAAAAATCACAGTATACCAATTTTCATGGCGATCGGTTGGACGGTATAGAAGTTGATGCGCTGCAGTGACATCTAGGGGCGAGTTACAAAAAATTGGTAACGTAAAAACCTTTTCCATGAAAAAAAAAAACACTTAGATTTGCCAACTTTCATGGCGATCGGTCAAACGGTGTCGGAGTTTATCAAAGTCATACATACCAACATCTTATTTTATATATTATATTAGCAGGAATTTAAACTATAAACTAACTTCCCATTTGTGCTAATATAACATAACTAACATCTCTTAGCATTCTCTAATAATTATAACGTAACTAACATCTCTTAGCATTCTCTAATAATGTTTGCCTCAAGGTAAACTTATGTATTCAGTGATTTTTAGAGTCACCAAAAGAGGTAAATTCTTTATGTTTAACATAGGTTCGGTTGTATGTTATGCAGTTGGTTAAGTCTAGTAACAACGTGGCCGTATTTCCCGTTTATCGCGAAAAGAAAAAAAAATACTCGGTGTTTCTTTCTAGCTCGTTAATCAACTCGCGCCACTTACAGTTACGCTTAGAGGCCGTTCACTGTTTACGCAACATGAACACTGTGCTTCCGCCTACGTTTACCTTAACACGATTAACAAATATTAAACTGTAATGTGCGTTTAACGAACGCACAGATTTACGTTACAAGCCGCGCAATTAACCCGTCGATCTTTCAGGATTGGTTGGATAATGAAGTTATTTATTGTACTTAAAAACACGGGGGGGAAAAATATTGCGATTTATGTTAACGTCGTGCTGAGCAGAAAGTTTATCACACCATACACGTAGAGTTCGTGTGAAATAGAACTACATTTTGTTTTAATTTGTCGTCTAAATTACCCTGTCCAAATTAGACTCTCAACTTTCATTATGTGACTCAGTTACAATAACGACAGGCGAAATACGCTCTGAATATCGTGGGAATATCATTTGACTGTAAGGCGTTATAAACTGTGTGTTTTAGTATTTTGATTATTATTATTGGCGATGATAGATCAAAGTGCTTTTCCGCACTTAGCTGGGTCAATAATAATGTTACAGTATTAGGCCTACTTAAAGTCCATGGTTCAGCTACGAAACAGCTATGCTCAAGGACATGTAATTTTTTTCGCGAAATAAAAAACAAAAAGGTCACTCATTAGACTGGAAAAAAGGTTATGCCCGTGCTAGCGATTGTTCCCTTGTAGGGACCAGAAAAATTCGCGGGTTCAATGACCTGTAGGATGAACTCCATTGTTCTACGTACACTCGATCAAATGTGACCCACTCATTGGCTGCTGTCTTGTGAGACGTCCCAACGTAGCAGCCTGTGATTCGATACAGCTTTGGTTGAGTTTTTCTCATTGGCCCAGAGTCATCTAGGTGAGTTGTGAGCCAATAACAGAGGCTGCATTGAGGTATAACTATTTGTATTTTAGCCTATCGCGAAATGAACTCACGAATTTTTCCGGTCTCTATTCCCTTGTGATTGGCGGCCGTCTGCATGAGAAGCCATTGCCCTATTCTACCGGACCAGTCAGGAGGCGTTTGCTTCCGTCATCTGAGCTGATACATTGATGCCCAGATTGTTTTATTATATTTTTATTATTGAATTTCATGTTTTAATGTAATGAGACTATAAGCTTGACTGTACTGTTTCAGAACTTTATACGTCTCTATAGCATATAGTACTCTAAGTATTCTGTTTCGTCCAGTACATTGCCAGTTGGTCTAACCCCGCCAGACACTATTGCCACCGCCTATAAATTTTTAATATCAGTTATTTATAAGTTATTTTATGTTCATATTCTGAATGTATTTTTGAAACAATGATAATTTTTTTGATGTGATAACATCTTATAAATCGATGAACGCCGGCTGCACGCACGGAAAATTGTCACGTTCCACCTGAGCCTAGCGTGCAAGAACCGGCCAACCACCGTGCGAGATAATCTTCTATAATATCAAACAGGTTAAGGCGGGCTTTTTAACTAATGGTTCGTTATTATATTGAAACAAATTATTTAAATTAAATTTGCAAAAAACTGTAAATAATATTTGAAAACTAAAAAGTATGCAATTTTTCATCAAAGTTTTTCTTATGACGTTATCACGTAAAATTATCGTCCGTAAACCGACTTTACAGACAACCCCTTTTTTTTAATGTTGTTATTGTTGAGGTGGTGGGATGCCGGGTGACGTCACCAGCACTGCGGCGGTGGCTGGATTTTTTTATTTTTCCTAACCTAAATTAAAACTAAGTGTATTTGGGAGGGGTCTGGGTTAGGGAAAGTGCGTCTCAGGCCGAAGCCTATACGCTCAAATCATGCAGGGTTTAAGCCATGCGGGAGAGGGATTGGCATCAATTGACGTCATGACTATCTCCCCTCACTGACTATTCTAGACTATAAACTAGATAAGTTGGGCCCAGGTAAAAACCTGCATAGACACAGGGAAAACCCTGGGCACTTACTTACATGCGGGATGCAAAATTTCATGCATTATTGGCAAGCAGGTTGATCACAGGAAACAAAAGGATGGTTCCGGAAGAAGAGTTGGACAGAGTAGAAAAGAGTCTATCATGCGGGGGGTTGGGGGCCTGCACATTGCTGTGGTTATACATAGCATTGGTTTGGGCGGCACTGGTTGTTTCGGGGGCGACTTTAGTCGTTTCCCGCCGGGCTGCCAGCCAACCAGGTGGATGGAGACGGCGCCCCGAGGGAGTTGTCAGCTGGGGGGAGCAGGGGGAAGAAGAGCTCTCGCCATAGACCCTGTGGTCGCACGAACTGGGCTCCGGCTCTGAAAAGGGAGGGGCGGAGACGTCAGGAGGAACGCCCACGCTTCACCTCGCCTCAGATCGCCGCTCCAGGGCAGCCGAGTGCATTTCGTTCCTACGCCGATACCTGCACACAATAAAATATATCTGAGAGACTGGCTGCAGTGCCCGGCGTTGCCCGGGATGAACACAGAGGGAGATACCTATACCGTCCGCGAGTTAAAGCAAAACGGATACCGCTATATGACGGTGTGGTGGGCACAGAGCGATGACACAATGACTAGAGACCTGCAAAATTCGCGGGATTCATTTCGTGATATGCTACATTTCAAATAATTATACCTTAGCGCTGCTTCTGCAATTGGTTCACTGTTAATCTGGAGTAATGAGGGCCAATTAAGAGACACTCGCTCAAAGAAGTGTCGAATCACAGACACTCGGTCGAGACGACTCACAAGTCAGCAGCCAATGAACAGGTGGCATTTTCCCGAGTGTGTAGAGTGTAGTAGAGTCTATCCTGGAGGTCATTGAATCCGCGAATTTTGCAGGTCTCTAACAATGACCTATGATTTTCTGTTTACCCGTGGCGATCGGTTTTAAACGGAATAGAAGTTGATGCGCTGCAGCGCCATCTAGTGGCGAATTACAAAAAAAATGAATAGCATATAAACTTCTCCGTGAAAAAAATCGATGTGCCGACTTTCATGGCGATCGGTCAGACAGTGTCGGAGTTTATCAACGTCATACATCCCAACACGGAGCAACGTTAACGGAAAAGCTGAGCACTGCCGAGCTAATGTGTGCGGGTCCGTCTCCTTCTGCGTGCCGTTTTTTCCGGGTGATCCGTCTGCGTGTGCGCGTGATCCGACCCGCGCATCCGTGTCACTGTGTAAACGCGGCCCGATCAGCCCCGGCGCTGCGCTCGGAGCCCAGCTAATTGCGGTGACGTGTGCCGGCGCGGGCGAGTGAGTGAGTGAGCGGGCTAGTGAGCGAGCGAGCGAGTGAGTGAGTGAGCGGGCGTGCTCGCCGGGGGAATCCCCGCTGGCGGGAAGAGCGCCCATTAGCGCCTGTTGTTCTCTCGACCCGGATGCGCCCCGGCTGGGGCGCTGCCCTGGAAACCGGCCCGGGGCATCCAGCCACCATGCCACTTAGGACTGTCGTTTGCTTTTTGTTTCTAAAAAAACAGACATTATACTCGTACATATATTCGTACATTTGTACATTTCCGTGAAAACAACTATATCACTACAAAATAGTGTTCGCTAGAGACCTGTAAAATTCGCGATTTCTAGGGACCGGAAAAATTCGCGGGTTCAATGACCTGCAGGATGAACTCCATATTTCTACGTACACTCGGTCAAATGTCACCCACTCATTGGCTGCTGTCTTGTGAGACATCCCAACGTAGCAGCCTGTGATTTGATAAAGCTTTGGTTGGGTGTTTCTCATTGGCCCAGAGTCATACAGGTGAGTTGTGAGCCAATAGCAGAGGCAGCACTGAGGTATAACTATTTGTAGTTTAGCCTATCGCGAAATGAATTCACGAATTTTTCCGGTCTCTAGCGATTTTAAATCCCTAAAGGATAGACTCCATGATCTTCTACGCACTCGTGCAAATTACATCTGCTGATTGGTTACCGACTCGTAACACCTGTTAACTGGAATGATCGTGATTCGCTAATTCTTCTGTTAAAGATTTTTCATTGTCCCAGAGTTCTTCAGAAAAACTGTGGCCCAATCACTGAAGCAAAATAATTTCAAAAGTATTTGGACTCTAACCTATCGCGAAATAAATCCGCGAATTTTACAGGTCTCTAGTATTCGCAGTAATACTGAGTTCGAATGTCCCAGTACCTCCAATAGTTAGAGTTATTTATAAACCGTTCCCTGAACAGCTTCCCAGTATTTAACTACCAGTATTAATAAAAACAAAATAAATTTAAAATTATTGAATATTCGATTATGCTTGGATGAAACATCAATTAAACTATAAAATTATGCACCAATTTTCGTAAGAAATACTCAGTATTATTACGAAAAAAGTATTTCATATGTGCAAAAATAACTGTATCCATTTGGTGTACAAAGTTACAATATATTTCGTGTAGTAGATATTACAAACTATTTATTGGCAACTGGTTTCCAAAGGAATCTCCTGTAAAAGGACTCAAAAATATTTTATGTGGTTACTTTCAGTGTCGGGTAACACTTTGATAAAATAGGATAGAATCTAATAAAGCACAAAAAAAATCACAACATAAAGAATCATCGCTAACCAGGATGCAAAGTAAAATATATCAGCAGCCAATTAACAAATGGCACCGACAAAGCGATGAACAAGTTCATGAAGTCCAAACTAGTATAAGACCATTGACACAGTCGCTGGAAACCATTATAGAGACTCACGTTGCACAAAATATTATATTTTAATACGCAAATAATTTTTGTTATTAACGAATGTCTCCTTAAAGGACTCATTAGCCCACAGAATCTTTGAGAAGTGCATCAAAGGATGACATGCTTTTTTGTTGATCTACCGAATAGTAGCAAGGAACTTCACAGTATCACGGATGCAGCTTTCTGAGAAATGACGTGTTCTTCAAATCATCCTTGTTGCCTTTTGAGGGGTTCGTAGCGCTATCTTTCAGTAGAAATGAAACTGTAGTCTGTTTCCTAGCCAGCCAGCTGCTGTCTACTCTCTTTTTTTATGTGAAAACATTTTAGCTCTCGGTATAAGATGTTTCATAGGAGAGATTTCGTGAATGGAGCGGGATTCGAATGAACGTAAATGTGTGACCACAGTGCTGCCATCTGTGTAAGTCTCAGAAATCTCCAAAATATGGCGGACTCACGTGATTCATCCGTATATATTGCTTTCGTGAACATCGCTGTTGATTTCTGTCATTCAAGCAAAAATAAATACACAAACAAATACTTAGTTTATTTTTTTTAAGAACTCTGCGTTAAATTTAGTGTCTAGTTTCGCATTATAATTGTATTTGCAACACGAAAACACACGAATTTTCAGGTTACCGAGGTTATATGTTACACATCTCTGGAGATTAGGTACTGAAAGACTCCCTCAAATTTGTTTTATCTACACTGTAAAATGATGAATAGTACGTGCAAAGCTTGATATTTTCTTTAAAATTGTTGAATATATGTGAACGCAAACATTTGACTGCCAAAAGCGTATTTCTTTGTTAATTCACCAAGTTGTGTAAGCGTTCAAAGAATTCACATATCCTTTCACAACTCGCTTCTCACTGAATGCAGCTATGAAATTGAAAGACATATTTGTTAAGATTACATCGGTATAGAACATATTCTTTCAGTTCGAAAACAACATTTATTTTTCAGTATACATATTTTCGCAGATGTGAAGTACTGTGTTAGTTGTGAATGCATAAGAATGCATAAGTTGTTTTTTTTCGATGTAGCATTTTTGTTCAACTTATCACCCAATTGATTTATCAAAGATTACTTCCATAGGTAATTAAAATAAACTTTCAATCGTCCAAATAAAATGAACCATATAAGTTTGGAAATTATAAAATGTTAGAAATTATTTCTTTTTTTGCTCACATTATCAAAGTCGGTGCAGTGTTCGTACTTAACCACATTTAGCAACAAAAAAATACATCTCGTTGCGATAAATAAGCATTGCACGAGACCCTAAATCCGAAATGAGAGACCGAAAAAATTCGAGGAATCATTTCGCAATACGCTAGAATCCAAACGCACGTACCTTCATATTGCTTCTGTGATTGGCTCACAGTTTATCTGAAGGACTTAGGGCCAATGAAAAACCTTCAATTAAAGAAGCATCGAATCGCAGGTACCTATCCCAGTTGACAGGTCTCAGAAGTCAGTAGCCAATGAGCACGAGAATGTAGAGGATTGTCAAATATATTCTATAGGTCATTGAAACCGCGAATCCTTTCTGCTCCTATTCCTAATATAATTAGTTTTTTTAACATCTCATTTTGGCCGATACGAAAATATGTGTTGCCTTGACTTGTCTTTCAGCGCAAGCTCTCCTCGAAAAGATTGTATTGGTAGATTTCGGGTTTGGCCTCTTTGGAAAAAAGGAACAACGAGAAAAGAGGAAATAAACATCGGACGAAAAGGAAAGAAACATCGTGCAAAGGGGCAAAGAGGAAGCACTAGTCATCCCACTTGTAAAACTTTTAACGGGCTACTTCTTTGAGTATTAGAAGGCTTTGCGCCACTTCAGAAGGTGTGACGTCGATATTTCCAGCAAGTCATCCCCCTGCTTCGTGCCTGCAACCAAAGGCACGGACAGCGAGTCAACTTGGCGTTTATAAGTGCACTATGTTCACAGTCCGTAGTGTGTCAAGTCATTAGTCGTTTTTTATATGAAATGGGGTATTGTTAGGGACCGGAAAAATTCGCGGGTTCAATGACCTGCAGGATGAACTCCATAGTTCTACGTACACTCGGTTAAATGTCACCCACTCCTCGTTGGCTGCTGTCTTGTGAGACATCCCAACGTAGCAGCCTGTGATTTGATAAAGTTTTGGTTGGGTGTTTCTCATTGGCCCAGAGTCATAAAGGTGAGTTGTGAGCCAATAGCAGAAGCAGCACTGAGGAATAACTATTTGTATTTTAGCCTATCGCGAAATGAATTCGCAAATTTTTCCGGTCTCTAGCGATGAGGCCTGGACATGAATCAAAGCCTAAGACTGTGCTCAGTGCATAACAGGTAAATGATAAAGGATTCCATTTGGCGAAATCTGCATTTCGTGGAACATTGAAAGACTACTATTGTCCAAACACGTTTAGTGAGTCGGAGGACATTTGTACTTATATTGATGATATCAGGCAGAACATTTTCAATCAGCTTACTGATGATGTAGCTACATACGTACCTACCTTTAAAATATAACTTGTGGCTGGACTATGTATACAGTAAACCGTATCCATTCGAGTACCGAGAAAAGAAGTGCGCTTTCAAGACTATGAATACTCCAATTCACAGATATGGCGATGTAAAGTAGTCTGTTAAGCACAGTATTGAGAAACTCTGTCGAGAAGACGATAACTATGTCAGTAAATGATCTGGCTGGTATCTGTCCTCAATAAACCGATTGCATCTGAGAATAGTCAGTTCAAGCCAATGCAGAACTAAATGTTTATTAGATTCCTAACTTTCGAAAATGTTACAGTAGTAGAGTATAAATTATGTAATAATGTTTTATTTGTAACACTATTGTGTTTTTCGAACCTGTCACTTTTTGGTTATATTTAATTATCTTTATTGCAACATGCAAGGATTTATCCAAGACGGAAATCAATCGAATCAATCAGTAAATTAATCAGTGATTTTTTTGATGATATATTTTTTTCAATTTTTCCCGATTTTCTAGATAAATAATTTACGAATTTTCAAGATGGTGGCCGATACGGCTAACAAGATGGCGGGAATCACAATAATACTGCACTCTAACGGGTAAAAATTAAACTAATATGGCGGGAGCGTCCTCTAGCAGACGAAAACATGACATCACACTGGCTGACGTAATATCCGCTTTGGCATTAGTGGTGGGAGGTCAGTCTGCCGGTGGCTTCCGTGGAGGAAGGATCTGTCGCTATTTTTAATCGGATGATTTGAGCTTGTTCGAACTGAGGACTCCCAGATACAATATTTTTTCATTAAATTTTTTTATGAATTTTAAAAATTACTGATTTTCATGATGACAGCCGTAACTAAAAGTGCAACGTTCTAGCGTACAAATGGCGGAAAATTTTTATATTAAAATTTTATTAGATAATATTCTTATTAATTTTAAATTTTCCCCGACTTTCTAGCTTCAAAATTACGTATTTTAAATAAGGTGACCGTAACGAAAATTACAACGAGGCGGTTGAAGTCAAGATCATGACCTCAGTCGCTTAGGGCGGCCTATCCATGGGTAATTTAATTCGCTTTGGAGACATTTCAAGCCTCTGGCATTTTTGGCCAAATAAACGGGAAATTTTTCCTCAAAACGGGAATATTTCCTTCTAAATAGGGAAATTTCTACGAATTTTGAGGAATATTTGACACCAAGATGGCCGCCGTGACGTTTGAAATCCAATATGGCGGTCGGCACTTCGCACCTCGCACCGGCACGAGGCGTAGGAGTAACCAATATATAGCTACTACTTTTAATACTTTTATATTTTCTGACTTGTAACCTTTATGTTGATCACCTCATCCAGGTGACTTAAAATACAAAATTAGTAGCATTAGTATAACAATGTTGACTTATACTAACATCCTAAAATGTGCTTTATGAGAAACAAAGCTACAAAAATTAATTAGAATAATTTACCAAATGTTTTGGCTAGGTGTAAAAAAATACCAAATGATTAGTCATCATATCCAAGTTAGTTCAGAACGAATGTTAAAAGGGTGGGGTGGGGCTTATTTATTGCAAAGGGGAAAAAAATTAACGTTCATTAGACAGCAATGAAGTAAGTATGTGTACCGTGACAGCGGTTTCTTCTTTGTAATTGGTGGACGTCTACAAGATAATCCACCGTCTTGTTTGGCCGGGCCATTCAGGATGCGTTTGCTTCCGTACTGAATGTCTGTCATTCTTAGAGACCTGCAAAATTCTCGGATTCATTCGGTGATGGACTTGAATTCAAACACATATACCTCTTAGATAATTTTTCTATTGACTTACTGTGCATCTGGACGAATCTCAACCAGTTATAAGCCCTCAACCAAAGTGGGATCGAATCACAGACAAACCAGCTGAGACGACTTATAAGTCGGCAGCCAATGAACTTGCGTTGTTTGCCCGAGTGTACAGGGGTATGTGCAGTCTATCCTGAAGGCCATCGAAACCGCGAATTTTGCAGGTCTCTAGTCATTCGTGTGCCTGAAACAAACTCAACCAATCACGGAACACTTGGCGATGCTATAGTCTCAGCTGTAGTCTCGGTGTAAGTTGGACGACGTGGTAAAGCGCCCTTTAGCACCTCCATGCTGACCCCGCCTTTCTTTGGCGTGAAAGGCGTGTTTCTTCTCTCCTTTATTTTTCTAGTTGGTGTAGTGGTTTTGACCTGGTTCGGGTGCAGCTGCAGTTATGTGGGCCAACTAACTTCACTGAGCGGTGTGATACTTAGCACTACGAGACTGGTGGGTGGGAGGGCGCTCGCACCAATCAGCACGTAGCACGTTCGCGGCTCTTCGCCGTGAGCAGAAGGTACACTGTTATGTTGGAAACGCAATAACGCTGGAATCATCAACAGCGCGACGCGTAGCACACGATGCGACAGCAAAATAACGCCTGATTGATAGAGACCTGCAAAATTCGCGGATTCAATGACCTCCAGGACAGACTCTACTACACTCTACACACTCGGGCAAATGCCGTCTGTTCATTGGCTGCTGACTTGTGAGTCGTCTCGACCGAGTGTCTGTGATTCGACACTTCTTTGAGCGAGGGTCTCTAATTAGCCCTCATTATTCCAGATTAACAGTGAACCAGTGGTAGAAGCAGCGCTAAGGTATAATTATTTGAATTGTAGCATATCACGAAATGAATCCGCGAATTTTGCAGGTCTCTAGTGATTGATTGTTAGCATGCAGTTCTCATCCGAGCGACAACCACAAAAAATTAACTTAATATAAAGATATATCTTGCCATTTCATACTAATACGTAGAGACCGGAAAAAATTCGCAGATTCGTTTGGTGGTAGGCTAGACTCCAATATCGTTCTCCTTCATTCTGTTTCAGTAGGGACCGGAAAAATTCGCGGGTTCAATGACCTGCAGGATGAACTCCATAGTTCTACGTACACTCGGTTAAATGTCACCCACTCATTGGCTGCTGTCTTGTGAGACATCCCAACGTAGCAGCCTATAATTTGATAGAGCTTTGGTCGGGTGTTTCTCATTGGCCCAGAGTCATCCAGGTGAGTTGTGAGCCAATAGCAGAGGCAGCACTGAGTTATAACTATTTGTAGTTTAGCCTATCGCGAAATGAATTCGCGAATTTTTCCGGTTTCTAATTATCAACGCACCAGTTCAACCATCTTTCGAAAATTAAAAAAAAAAAACTGACTTTAATTTCCGCGCCCGGGACGCGATGGAAGTAGAAAGTTTTTCTAATCGAGAAGTCTGTCTCGTCCGTTATTAACGTTTCACTGGCGTCACAAGGTGTCAAACCTTTTTTTTTTTCTATTTCCAACGCGGTGTATGACATTTTTGTTCACGAATTATGGTTAAAGTGGTACATTTGTAATACAAATTTTATTCGTGTATTTTTGAGGTTTTCTATACTACTATAAAACTGTATAGGTAACTGTCTGTTTGTTCAAACATCATGCAAAAACTGCTGGACCACTATAATAAAACATCTTTTTTTTAAAACAAAGCTGGCAATTTGACTTTAAAACTGGTATACATTTTATTTCACTGCAACGACGTGAGTCGGATATACAATAAGACCACTTTTTTTTCCACTTCTTGGCGAGACCCGTCCGCTTAGTGGAGCTAGCGGTGGCTAGCGAACAAACGGCGCTAATAACAGTTTAGTTATAACTAATTACATAATAGATGGTGTTGCCTTGAATTTGATACGCGCTATCGCTTGGTGCGACCGTTACGTTTGTTCAGTTCAATTCAATTCAATAGGTTTTTATTGACACACTTTTTTTTTACACTTTACAGATCTTGTTATTGCAACATGGCATTCCAGCACTCAGTGCTCTTTTACCTAATTTAGTTGATATATATACATTTCTGATATGGTTATAGTAAAACAATATTTAAATTAAAGGAAATTAAAAAAAAAACCTTTAGCAATGTTTTTGAGGCCTCTTTTGGCTCAATGTTTTTGTTTTCAGTCTATACCTAGAACATATTTACACTATATATTATACACACATTTTGTTCGGGTATCACGTAAAAACTAGTTAACCGATTTTTATGAAAATTTATAATAGTAAAACTACTCTGGAATCTATTTGGTAAACTAAAATAACCGTAGAAAGAATTAATCGCAAGTTTTAAAATACCTACGTAATGCAAATGCATTACATGGTATTACCCCTATTTCCACCTCCAAGCATGTAAGTTTCGGTAGCGAAGTGATTTAGCGCGCGTTGGTAGTGTCTGAGGATTTGTTTTTGATCTGGTTCAAAACCTCGTTACTGCAAAAAAAATTAATAACAGATTACTGGATTATACATGTGCTTTAAGAAACTATGTATCAATACATTTTATCTTATTGTTATAATATTATTACATACATAGCTCATACCATTGGTTTTGCTGTTTCATACTAGGTAGATTTATTTTTACTTAAAATAAAATAAAATTATATGTTCAGAAGTAATTGAAACAAAAAAATAATAATACTCTAATTAAAACGCAACGTTTGTAAGGAAACGACTGTCCATAAATTATTAATGAATTAACTAACACTAAATAGAAAACCACGAATGTTAGCTTAAATGAAAATGCAAAATGGTTTTCCTTCACTTTAGATTTAATTTTATTATTTTTCTTTGTTTCACTTGTTAACAAAATTTGTTCGTTACAGTTTCTCAAAGTAAATAGTAAAAAATGTTAGTATTCAAGTAACATACATAAAATATGTGAATCAGTAGCATATCTTACTATTACAATGAAATTGGCACAATCAATTATGTCATTTAGCTAAATGAACTGTCTGATTAATGCAATATGATATACTAGCTAATGCCAGGCATGCGTTGCCATGCCTCTTTGTAATATTTTTTTAGTTTGTACACACATACAAAGCATCTTTCTCTATATATTTCTCTTTATCTCTCTGTACTCTGTACATCTCTTAATATAACTTTATATTAATCTCTTCATCTCATTCCATATATCTCAATCTCCTTATCTCTATATATATATACATATTTATATCTCTTTACATCTGTCTATCTCCATACAAATATAGCTGTATAATTCTCTATATCTCTACCCCTTAATTTTTATCTTTTTGAATATATATCTCCTCTATGTGAATATATGTCTTAATCTATATCTATATATCACTCTATATATATATATATATATATATATATATATATATCCAGCTCTTTATTTATCTGTATATCTTATAGCTATATATCTCCATCACTCTGTATTTCTCTATCACTCTATATCTATCCCTCTCTATCTCACTCCGTCACTCTCTGCCTATATTTCTCTCGCTTCCTCTATATCTATGTCTCTCTCGACTCGCACGCCACCATTATTATTCGGACCATACAAAGAGGAACTGACATAAAGTACTTAATGGTAATGATCCGATACTACTCGCGCGCCACCTAATTTTTTGCCTTAAGGGTTAGTATTATCGAAATCTCACCTAAACAGTGAACCTCCTCGTGTTTTAGATATGAAGGCTAGAAGTAAGGGAGTTGGTGTATTAAGTCTTGGCAATTTATAACTTGAAGTCAAAATGAGAACCACCTCTAACCCCTTTTATTGATTCTGCATAGCAAAACAATTTTTTTGTTATAATGAAATTTAACCATCATTTCTTACAGATGTGTTGGTATTATGTTCCTTTAGCAATATTCGTTACATGATCGCATATTTTCGATTCTTCCTAGAGAATTCTTTTCAAACTTTTAAACAAATTTATAGCATATTAGCCTTTATAAATCGACTATAACAGGTAGGGTACTTCAGAACAGACAACCATTCCATAGACTAATTTCCCTTGTATCCTTTAAATTTTATATTACTAGATTTTTAAACTAACCTAACAATGAAAAATACAATCTCGTTAATTTCAAAATTGCTCTGTATTTGTACTGAACCAACGTTGCTATTTTTTTTTTGCATATGAAATATAGAAGATAAAATATTCGAAAATATATCATTCACGCCAGGTCACATAAATTTTTCACACAAACAGCTGCAATTTTCAATTTTTTTTTTCAGTGTTTTCTTAAATTGACAACATGTGTGTCCTTCCCCGATATACTTTCTTTGGTCGGCGACTGCTTTGGCTTGGTTTGTGTTAACATTCTACACGTGTGGTGTATATGGAGTTAAGAATTTTTTTTCTTCTCTTCTCTTCTGCCACACAAACTTCTATGCACATTTTCCGTACCCACGGGTGCAACAGAAGTCGTAGCAGGAAATGGACATCGTGTGGGCTGGGTTGGCTTAAATGAGCGCGCGCCAGCTCTGCGGGATGTCCTCTGCGTAGCGTGTGGTCTAACCGGGTAGGGGACAACAAGTGGGGAAGAGAGGGGGTAACAGCGGTGGAGGGGGTAGCCACCCTCCCGGCAAGGCCCCGCCCTTGTTTTGTCCGGAGACGCGATCTTCTCCCCTATGGAAACATCTTCTTCGTCACACACATCTGCCGCTGCCTGCCCCACTAACCTGCCTCCTCGTTACAAAACTTTCACATAGCTGCTGGCATCAAATTTAGTATTTTAGCATATTCTATCATTCAAACGTTTCCGAGTCGACTGTTGTGGCAGTTTAAAGCCATGTACAGATCCCTTCTGTAATAATTGCTTATTAAAGCAACTGAGTGATTGTCAGCTAATGAAATCCTCTTGAAACTGAATTTTTGTCTTCACTCACATAACCGAAAGGTTCTAGGTCGTTGGACGACAGTGAACTTTCAAGCTAGTTAACAACTGTGTTTGTAAAAACACACACACACACACACACATATATATATATATATATAAAATTGGTTCCTAGTATATTTTTTGAACAGTCCAAGTCTTGTCAGATGTCAACATACTACATATATTTTTAAGTACTGTAAAAGTTGCAGTGGGTCTTTAGAATATAGGTATTTATAAATTGTACAATGTACATGGTTAACATTGAACACATATTGTATTTTATGACAACAAATTTGTGAATCATAGTATTCATAAACCTTTAATGGTTATAAATGTTTAACTTTACCCAAAACATGAAAGTAAATAGCAGGTCACAATGTCATAGTAAAAATCAAATTACTAAATAAAAATTTATTTTTGTAACAGTTTACAGTTTTCAACATCGTATCCCACTCTTTGAGAAAATAAAACAATAATTTAATTTACTCTTCAGGTGCAATAAATTACAATAATAACTAAAATTATTTTATAAGATACACATTATGACAAGACAACCTAATTGTACTGTGTACCAAAAATTATCAATAATTATTATTTATTGACAAATGACTTATTTTACAATTACTATAGAATACATTTTATTACTACAGGTATTAGCAATGCTTCCTTCTCCAAAGTAATTTTTTCTATGTACAATATATTAAATGAAATTTTTAATACTTAATTCAATGTTTTAATATATTTTCTCTATATTATATTCAAAAACTTTGAATATCAATTCCCGACTTCCTACTTGTTTAGCATGCTAAAACCGAGAAATCAGCACAATATTAGGTTGAGAGTCTGGCATTTAACTTTAAAGTAAGCTGTCTTCACTTGCATTTACGTATTCCATGATAAAACTTTTAATATTTAAAAAAATATATGTGTCTATGTATATTGAATATTTTATTTTTATTCCCTATAGTATATATTCATGAATACTTATTCACACAAGAGCTGATAAATTTCCATTATTTAAATCCACTCAAGCCTTAACTATATGTCAGGCAAGAATACATTAGATATTTCCATAATTAATCAAATATTTTAGTTCAATTTCAACGACTGAAAAAGCATGTATAAATTGTCACAAATATATTAATTCAGTGTCTTGTACATATACTTTATTATTGACTATTTTATGGCATGTATCACTAAAATGAATTAAATGAAAATCACCTCGTTCCCACATAACTCCTCAACAGACACATTGTTCCCTCAGCGATAGGTAACACGGAATCCACAATTATTAAATTAAACACAATTTTGAAGACATATTGTTAAGTAAATTATTGTTATTTTATAAACAAAATCACTTAACAGCTCCCCAAAGTACACTGCATAACTCAATTCTTCGTTCAATATGAAATTTTTAGAAGACACACATAAATAAATCATTTAGTGTAGCAGAGATATCTGGATTTTTTATATAAGATCATAGATGGTTTACGAAAAGAAGTCATAACATAATATTTTAAACTAAAGTTCCTCATCAAATGGCACCGTGAGGAAGGACTGTGATTGTTAAGGCGTATAGTTTAAGTGGTAGTTGACGTGGATTCATTCCTAACACCCTGCCCTGGCTCAAGTCTTAAAGACTGTGCATAATCCTGTGACATCAAACCCTATATTGACTGAAAACATTTAGACAATGTCAAACTTGGAATATTTAGAGGTCGTTTCAATTCCAAATGATACAAGTAGGCTTGTTTGTTGTTAGATGTAAAGGTAAAAAAAACTTAAAATAGGTTCCAAGCCCATTGGTGCCAAATCAGAGCTCATGAATATTAATGTGAATTAAAGTAAGGTTTTTGAACTATCCATCACTCATTGCCTTGCTGCATGGACCTTCCCATGTACCGTCACTTAAGACGTACGTTTGAAAATTACAATTATTTCACTTTAATTCAAATATAAAACTTCTGTCAGGGTGTTAGTGCACCTTGAAAATGAGAACTATGCTTAATTCCAAGTTTTTTATGCTGTTTGAAAGAGTTAAAAATCACCATCAATGTCTGTAAAAAAAAGTATGTTAGTGTAGAGATTCTGGCTTTTATTTTTTGGGCGATTTTTAGTTTCTTTTCAAACAAATTGGGTTTTCTTCAAATCATCAACCAAAGCAGATGCAAAAAGAAATGAATGAAATATCCTGAATTATTTTCAGTAAATAATAACAAAATATTTCCACGTAGTGAACCAATGTTGGCTACTGCGTTGGTTATGCGCGATGTTCAGAAGTGTGACGCGCGTATTAGTTGTTCGCATGGGAGCGTTTTTGAGTCTGAAGGGGCCGCGGCAGTAGGCCGAAAATCACTAGGCCGAAGGCACTAGGCCGAAAGGCACTTTGCCGACAGGCACTTGGCCGAAAATTTGAAAATTTATATCACTGGGAATATGTCTTAACTCTGGCAACAAGCACTAGGCCGACAGGCACTAGGCCGACAGGCAGTAGACCGAAAATTCGAAAATTTATATCACTGGGAATATGTCTTGAGTTTGGATGATCTTTTGTGACGTGAGTGGGGGAACTGGTGAACTTCACCGGCCAGTGACCTCCAGGATGGACTCCGGATAATGTCACCTGTTCATCGGCTGCCGACTTGCAAGACATCTCAGCACGTGAAAGCGTTCTTATTTGACACTGCTTCGAGTGAGTACTTACCATCGGCTCCCGAATTCACTCGCGTATACAGTACGTGAGCCGACGGCAGATGCAGCAAGAAATTACAGGAGAACAAAATATATTGTGTTGGCCTAAGAAGATTTTTTTTGTTTAACAAAACTGATTTTGTAAACATAACAAAACATACAGTTGAGGATTCGAAACCATTTTTATTAAGTCAACAAACTCTTTCTTACTGCACAAAAAATTTTTTGTTTGAATCAATTAGAGGTTTTTTGTTTCAGCATAGACAAATTTGTTGTTCCGGCAAAAACGTACCCTATTTTGGAAATGTCTACGCAGTGGGTGTCTGTTCTGAACTTGAAGTCAACTGGTTATCAATTGGATATAAAAACAAATTGAAGCTGTATAAAGACTTATATGCTATAAATTTGGTTAATAGCAGCTTGAGTTCTTACTCGCTAGTGGTAATAGTAAGGATTCTATCATGTAATGAATATTGCTTCACAAACATAATACCAGAACTTCTGCCAGAAATTATATTATAACTTCATTATAACAATTTTTTTTATATGCACATAGAAAAGGGAGGTGGTGGGATGTTCTCATTTCGACTTAAAGTATTAACATGGCAAAAATTATACACACCAACTCCCTTACTTGGAAGGCCGCGAATTTTCCCGGTATACATAGACACGAAGCATGAACAACGGGAAGCCCACAGTTCACAGCGATGAGAGCCTCGCCCAACACCATATTGCAAGGATTTATATATTTTACGGTACATAGAGTATTTTAAATAACGATAACCTAACCAACCTTTCATTTAAGTTGCGACAACCTGGCATAACCTAACCTTCTCTTCCGAAAAAAAAATAACGAACTATGTTTTACAAGGGGGGGGGGGATTCGTGTGCATGCTTACATGGTGTGTGAAGCCGTTTTATTTTTCATTCATCTAACTGTTGCGTATTATTGGTTAGACGTCCAAACATTGACTGAAGTGTAGTTTGTTCATAGTGTAGACAGTTTTAAACGATGGAGATTACAATTTTATTCTTACTATCATCAGACGCGATTAAGCAACATTCACCACATGTTTTGGGGGTGACAATATTGCGATGGCGAGGTTAGGAAGTAGCAAAGAGACTTCCCCTACGTCACAGCTCGCCATCTCCTGACAGTTCCAAACGCCATGGTTATTTATTACACTCTGGAATGTATGTAAAACTAACTGGAATGCTACTCCCGCCCTATTGGGGCGCCATATGTGGGTTGGGGAATGTGAGAACGCCGGCCGTAAGGTCGGAATAATCCGACCGAACCTAACCTTCTACTCCGGCGGAAACTTCGGGAACTGTCCTTGGGCTGTGGTTTGTGGCTTTCATCCCTGCGAAGCGTGGGCTGTCCGTGGACGAAAGACCGCGAGCTTTCCGCGGCCGCTGTCCGGAGAGGCTTGGCTTCGAAGGGGAAGGCTATCACTAGAGACCCGGAAATTTGGCGGATTCATTTAGTCTCAAGCTAGAATGCACACTCTCGCACTGTGTCCATGATTGGCACGCAGTTATCTGGACACGCCCCTCTACGACCGTGAGCCAATGATGCCCAGCTAGGAGAGAAGTAAGCGAATCAGGTAGTGCCAAATAACAAGGATAAAATTGTTCTCGCTAAGAAATCAACCAATGGGGAAAGTAAACATGGGTCGAGCACACCTGTAACTTTGAATTCTATCCGGAGGCCAGAAGAATCCGCGAAATATCCGGGTCTCTGACTATCGCCGACGACCCCACGTTGTTTCCTGACGATGGCGAGTGTAACTTCGACCGGGACTTCGGCGACGCCTTCGCCCTCAGAGCGGCTACGACCCGGAGGCCGAGCTACGACACGGCCTCCTGCGCTACGATGAATAAATAGGGGATGAGAGAGACAGGCGCGGGACTAGTTGGGGCGCCGGTACACGCCGGAGAACAGCACCGTCTGCGACACGCGGTCGAACAGCAGGTACACGAACGGGTGGTTGCACACGAAGTGCGTGAGCTTGAGCGGGCGGGAGGAGCGGTAGAAGAGCAGCGCCGTGGCGGCCGCCGCCTCGGTGCCCTTCTCGTCCACGTCGATCCGCGCCTTGTGCACTGCCTCGTTCAGCTGCACCCCCTGGCCCTCCGTCAGCCCCGACAGGTCGGCCGTCGGCTTGAACAGGTCGCCCACGCCCATCTTCTCTAGGATCTGCAACACCCGCAACCTCTCACACCACTCGCCGCAAGGCCCTCCGTCCGAGGCAGACGTCTTTAACCTCGGTAAATGCACACGACATACAGCAATACACATATTATTGTTAGAGACCTGTAAAAATTCGTGGATTCATTTCGCGATAGGATAGAGTCCAAACACTTTTGACATTATTTTGCTTTGGTGATTGGGCCACAATTTATCTGAAGGACTCTGGGCCAATGAAAAAATCTTTAACAGAAGAATTAGCGAATCACTTGTCATTCCGGTCAACAGGTGTTACGAGTCGGTCACCAATCAGCAGATGTAATTTGCACGACTGCATAGAGGATCATGGAGTCTATCCTTTAGGGATTTGAAATCGCGAATTTTACAGGTCTCTACTTATTAGTAGGGACCGGAAAAAAAATTCGCTGGTTCAACGACCTGCGGGATGAACTCCATAGTTCCACGTACACTCGGTCAAATGTCACCCGCTCATTGGCTGCTGTCTTGTGAGACGTCCCAGCGTAGCAGCCTGTGATTCGATAAAGCTTTGGTCTGGTGTTTCTTATTGGCCCAGCGTCATCCAGGTGAGTTGTGAGCCAATACTAGAGGCAGCACTGAGGTATAACTATTTGTATTTTAGCGTATCGCGAAATGAATTCGCGAATTTTTTCCGGTCTCTACTTATTAATACGCGTCTTCAGTCCCTGTGCATCAGTGCTGTGCATATGTGAGTCGAATGTGTATATACAGTAAAAAAAGAGTATAAAATATATTAATATTCTCATATAGGTATATAGTTTGAATAACGAAGAAAACTGATTCTTTAAAGCAATATAACCTAAAAATTAAGAATATCATTATTTATTTTTTTAATCACTTCGGTTGAGGATTCGACACCGCTTGAAACTCACATCACACACATCATTCTGAAGTCTGTTTTCAGTACACGAATTCATGTAAAAATTACAGATATTTGTAAATTTTTTACATTTATATAAAAAACAACTGTATCAGTACAAAATAGTGTTCGCGGTAATACTGGGTTCGGATTCTCACCCGGGCATTTATGCTCTGTGTTGTCCCAGTACCTCCAACAGTTAAAAGTTATTCCGTAAACTATTGAACCTTCAGAGTTGAAGTGAGTATATCTTGGTAGAGTAGACTTTGCTCGTGGTCGTCACGCATGACTCACCCGGTTAACATTTGCAGTGATGACGTAATGAGCGTTGGTGTGGAGAGTCGAAGTGAAGTCAGCGAGAGCCGTGAATCTGACAGTAATAGACCAACCGATTTGCGTGATTTAAACTTTTTTAAGTTGCTCGTGAGTGAACACTTGAGTGGTGCTAGTTGAGTGGAATAACTATAAAGTTAATAACTTTGGTTTTGGAGCCATTTATCGCCAAATGCCTAGGCGAAAACGGGTTGTGTTGAAGAAAAGAAAGGAAACAAGCAAGATCGCCCAAGCAGAAGCAAATAAATGTATAGAAGTGTCGTAGGTATCGAAAGAGGCACAAAGTAGCCGAGAGAAACGACCCCCCGAACGAGGCGCGAAATGTGCGCTCGAGCGAGCCTCAGCCGTCCGCCTCGCGAGAAGCGACGGGGAATGCAGAACATTGTTTGGTAATGAACGTGAATGTGCTCTCTGATGATTCTGATGTTGACATGGAGTCAGTTGACCCTGTGGTTGTGAACGGTGGACTAAGTTTGTCGTGGTTTGGTGTCACAATTTTTCTGGCGAGGCTGCCTATCCGTCATATAAGACGTTCATCGAATTCACGTCAAAAAATAAAGCAACATCAATTTTGTTAAATTATTTAATTTTTTCCTACACAACATTCCTGTTCAACACGATGGAAATTCACAAAAAAAAAACCTGGCGGCTGTAGTCCAAAATACGGCTTACCTAGAATTCGTTTGGTTTGACATTGCATGGGGTTTAGCTTTGGCTACTTGTTGAAGTCAACACTTGTGAACTGGTGTGATTATCATGATAGTTGTAGTCACCCACGTGAAATGGTAAGTTATTTCAACGCTGCGCTTACAGACCAGAGCCTGTTAGTAAATGTGTGGTTGCAACAAGGTATTTGGGCGATATGATTTAGTCCTTGACATGAAAAAATTGGGATAAATAGTTCCAAATAAGAAATAAAAGAGTTAAAATATGTAAAATATAAGATGGCAGGGCCTAATAATACTTAAAATTTTCCATCTTGAATTTACGAAGAACGCTGGTTATCTAAGAATCTTTGGTCATTTACGGTTTATCTTCGTAAGTTTTAGGGTGTTGACTTCACTTTCTTTGAACATGAATTAAAACTAATTATCTTATTTTAACAAAACATTCTAAAATTGTTTAGCCTAACTAAAAAACTTATTTATTTTCCTTGTTTATAAAGACAGACTCAGTTCGGAAGTTGGAACACAGATTAGTAATCACGAAGATCCAGCTATCTAAAAGACCCTTCGTTTATTATTAATTCTTCGTTGAAAAGTTCATAAATTTAGTGTAATTTCTGACAATGTGGTCACTATATACCTGAGACTCCCAATAATTTTATTTTTCGATGTCAGATTTATAGTATAGAGTACTTATCTAAACCTACTATATTCAGGCTAAGTACCAAAGCAGGTTATTTTATAAAACAAAGAAATATACATTGAATATACATTGAAACCAAAATTTCTATTTCATTTTCTCAGATAGAACTTTCAATAAGTAGCCTAGAAAATTAATCAAAACTGACCTCACTTACGCTTCATTGCCGAAAGTATAGTACAGTTTCGGTATTGATATAAAACAATTAATTGGACGTACGCCATTGGTGGTTTAGACCGATTGTCATACAAAAATATCAACTTATGTTGACGGTAGGTCCAAAATATAAATTCGTACTCCAACAAATAAAAAATTTTATAAATTGATAAATTACATTATGATTTAATCGTTTTAGTCAACTCGTCCACTGAAGTGGACGATTTTATGTCTCAATGATACGTAGCGTTTATCAAACTTCGAATGTGTGGGTCATGGTGTACATTCTATGCGACATCCTTTTTTTATAGCTACGCATTAAAAAAAATTATTATAATTAGTATGTATTGAAATATAATAATTACATATTATGACAATTAATGCTTAATTTTTACATAAAATATGTGTTAATAAAATATCTTATAAATTTACAAAGTGTGAATGAAATTAAGTAGCACCTCATTGATGGGGCCCCCTTGTGCTCGCAAAGTCGTGACAGTGAAACGGGGTTGATAAACGTGAACGTCAAAACTGTGTCTTATGGGGAAAAAAATATTTCTGTATGTTTTTAAGTTTTCTGCTTATTGCGTTAATACAGTCAACGTATGGTAAGTAGAGACCGGAAAAATTCGCGAATTCATTTCGCGATAGGCTAAAAATACAAATAGTTATACCTCATTTCTGCCTCTGCTGTTGGCTCACAACTCACCTGGATGACTCTGGGCCAATGAGAAACACACGACCAAAGCTTTATCGAATCGCAGGCTGCTACGCTGGGACGTCTCACAAGACAGCAGCCAATGAGTGGGTGACATTTGACCGAGTGTACGTAGAACTATGGAGTTCATCCTGCAGGTCATTGAACCCGCGAATTTTTCCGGTCCCTAGAATTAGAAGCCGGAAAAATTCGCGGGTTCAATGACCTCCAGGATGGACTCCAATATCCTCTACACACTCTGGCAAATGCCAACTGTTCATTGGCTGTTGACTTGTGAGTCGTCTCGACTGGGTGGCCTGTGATTCGACACTTCTACGAGTGAGGGTCTCTAATTGGCCCTCAGTCCTCCAGATTAACAGTGAACCAATGGCAGAAGCAGCACTAAGGTATAATTATTTGAATTTTAGCTTAACGCGCATCGAACCCGCGAATTTTTCAGGTCCCTACCTAGAATGCGTGCCCCTAGCCATGTGCGTCGGCTGGTGCTCTGATGAAGCGCGCAGACGCGCACTCACCGGCGACAACTCCAACTCCTGCTCCGCGGAGAAGCGCGGCAGGGCCACCTCCATCTCCTGCGCCTGGAGTCCGTCCTCCGACACGACCTCGGCCAAGGCGTCGGCGTCCAGGCGCTGGATCAGCGAGTCCACGGCGTCGCTCTTCATGAAGGGCGGCAGGAACACGAACATGGACACGTCCTTGCCCTTGTAGGGCAGCTCCAGGATGTAGGCGCCCAGTCGCTCCGACACCACTGCACACACGCACGCACGCACTTCAATGGCGGCTTCAGGATGACTTTTCGGGAGGGGCTATCGCACAAAGAAAGGTCGCAGTTGCAAAAAAATGAAAGTGGTCAGATATCGGCCTTGGAATATTATTTACAAATTACAGGTTTCAAATACAGAACCTTAGTAGCTCCATGCAACTTTTGATGAGATAAAAGTTTAACATATGAAATTAAATATTTAAGTAAATATAAATTTACACTTAATAAAATTGGTATCGGGAGGGGCTATCGCCCCCCCCCCCCCCCCCGCCCCCCTTCTGGAGCCGCGCTTGAAGTACTTAGCTTCCCTCTCCGGCGTCGCAACACACCACGCACATCCGAGTGCTTTCTTTAAGTGATTCGTGCAGATTTTTGCACTGTTCGTCACGGGAAAAGGTTCAAGAATGCGAAATCCATCATGTTCGTTCGCTCAAAATCTTAACTCTCCGGAAGTTCTTCACCGATTTCTTTGAAATTTTGACACAACGTTGCATTCAAATACGAGCGTGTTATATATGCCTGGCACACCTGTGACAGATTAAAAAAATAGATAAAAATACAGATAGGTAACAATATCGTTTTTTTTTTCATTGCTATAGTGTCACATATATGGAGCGATAGAGATAAATATAGGTACATAGAGGAGAGAGATATATAGATGGATATATTGAGGGAGAGGTAGATATATATGTAGATAAGAGATGTAGAGAGATAGAGAATTATAGAGATATATATTGAGAGACAGTATTAGAGAGAGAGAGAGTTAGAAAGATGCTTTGTATGTGTACAACTACTTCAAACAGATTTAAAAAAAAACTGATTGAGGCATTACCTAGTAAAAATAAAAATGAAAACATGAAATCACAGAGAAAAAGCCTATATCAGCTGATGTCAAACAGGTATTGAGGGCAACAGCATCGACGAACTTAGTGCTGTATATTTACGAAAAGCGTTTAAAATGCGCTGAGGGTGTATTTCTTTTTTAAAACTGTATTGTTAGGACCTTGAAAATGCCTAAAACGCATGTTTTCAGAATGATTTTTACTAATAAAACGCTTATTACAGATTCTTGATAACACTTAAGGGACTCCCCTTCTGTAACCCGATCATTTCTCCTTATGGGAAGATCCACAAAGTATAAAATTCAAAATAATATTAAATGTTCTACAAGTTGAAAATAAAACAACAAGCTTATAAGTGCACAGCAGATTTAATGTCAAACAAGCACTGTTTCAGACGTACAAAAAAAATTGCAGAAAGAAGAACCCTAGCTGTAATTCTGGAAAGATCTCATTTGGTCGGAAACCAATGGACTTAAATTTTTATTGAGAGCCATTTTAAACGTTCATTCTTTGTAGACGTTCTGTGTGTACTTACAATGATTGAACACTCCCTTCTGCTTCATCATGGACACCAGGGTCTTCTCTGAGGGCGAGATGAAGAAGACCTCCTTGCGAGTGTTCTCAGGCAAGAACTGAGCCTGCCACAGGCCCTTGAAGTAGGCAGCGTTAACCTGGACATAAAACAAATAATATTGCTGGGTGCAAATTGATTCCAAAAAGTTGGTCATTTTTTTCCACCTTTTGCTTTTGAATGTCACTGGACATTATTAATTGTTTTTAATATAAGTTTGTTTTAAAGGATACTCCACTTATAACACTTATGTTACGAAAATTGCGGACGCACTTAAGTGCAGGGTTAGACTTGGCTAAGTTAGTCACAAAAAGACTTAAGTCTCAATCTCACTCGCCGAGTTGACTATTTCACTTTTTATCTCATTTCTAATATTTCCAGGGCTTTCCGTGTAAATTTATTCCTATACCTCTCTTGCATTTTAGGGTTATTCGCAAAATTTCTCAAAAGATTTTCACTAAACAATATCTTATTCCATGATTGTAAACACTTGCGTGACCTTTAACATGTTTGAAATAATGTTAAGTTAATACTGGGGGAGAAAATTTGTCATACAACAACAAATGAAAGGGAGATGTGGGAATAAGTTTACACGAGAAGCCCTGAAATATTAGCAATGAGTAGGGACCAAACAATTCGCTGTTTTACTGATTGCTAGAATAGACTCCACGGTCATCTGTATACTCGGGCAAAAGTCACCTGTTCATTAGCTAACGACTGGCGAGACATCTCAACTAGGTACCCTGCGAGTCGGTACTTATTTAGTTCATGGCTTTAAATTGGCCAGAAGTATTCCCTATTAGCTGTGAGCCAGTAGCCGAATTTGCATAGAGGTAGTAAACATTTCAGTTTTATCCTATCGCGAAATGAATCCGCGAATGTTTCCATTCTCTAGTAATGAGAAGAAAAAGAAGTAGGCAAAACGGCGTGTAAGACGGAGTTTTAAGAGGATGGAATAAAGAAGACAGTTGTGGGCTCTGAACCAGGCGGCCAGCTCAGTACAGACTGACAGTCACTCCGCAAGTTGGGCATGAACCATCACCAGCCCAGTCCTGTGCGACGTCTGGGGTCGTGGCAGTCAGCATAGAGTCAATTTGTCCAATAACATTTGGTGTAACAGTCAATTCAAATACACTAATACTGCACAAAATTATTTTTTTTCCTAACTGGACTAAAAGACGATTCACTTACAGGATATCTACCTAGATAAATTTTTCTTCACAAGTACCTATTTAGCCTTAAAGTCAAATCACCTTCAGGGATTTTGCCATAATAAAGTTTTTCCTGGCATGAGTTCAGCCGATAATACGATTTTCCAACAGGAGTTTGACCTAGAAATAACTTTCCTCGGAAGTGTTTAGCCTCAAAGCTAATTCACATTTCACCTCCAGGAATTTTGCCTTACAATATTTTTCCTGACATGAATTCAACCTAAAGGTGAATCCACTTCCAGGAGTTTTGCCATATAAGGTTATTCATGAAATGATTTCAACCTAAAAGTGGATCACCTCCAAGAAATTTCGCCACAAAAGTATTTTATTAACATCAGTTCAGCCTTAAGTCAATTCACCTTCATGAGCTTTGCAGTAGAAATGTTTTCCTAAAAAAGTAGTTTTAAAGTCAATTCATCTATAGGAGTTAAGCCATAAAAGGTTGTTACTAACATGAGTAGCCTTAAAGACAAATCACCTACAGACGTTTTGCCATAAAAGGTTTTTCCTGGCATGAGTTCAGCCTAAAAGACGATTTTCCAACAGGGGTTTTGCCTAGTAAAATATTCTTCACAGGTGTTTCGCCTGAAAGTCAGTTAATCTCCAGGAGTTTCCCCTTAGAATATTTTTCTTGCCATGAGTTCAACCTAAAAGAAGATCCACGCCCAGAAGTTTTGCCACAAAAGGTCCTTCCTGACATGAGTTCAACCTAAAAGTGGATCCACACCCAGGATTTTTGCCACAAAAGGTCCTTCCTGACATGAGTTCAACCTTAAAGTGGATCCATCTCCAGACGTTTTGCCATACAAAATCCTTCCTGACATTAAAGTGGATCCAACTCCAGTAGTTTTGCCATATAAGGTTCTTCCTGACATGATTTCAATCAAAAAGTGAATTCACCTCCAAGAGTTTTGCCATAAAAGGTTCTTCCTGACATGAGTCCAACCTATAAGTGGAATCACCTCCAGGAGTTTTACCATAGAAAATTCTTCCTGACATTAAAGTGGATCCACCTCCAGTAGTTTGATCATAGGAGGTTCTTTCTGACATGAGTTCAACCTAAAAGTTGACACACTCCCAGGAGTTTTGCCACAAAAGGTTCTTCCTGACATGAGTTCAACTTAAAAGTGGATTAACCTTCAGGAGTTTTTCCATTGAAGGTTCTTCCTGACATGAGTTCAACCTAAAAGTGGATCCATCACCAGGAGTTTTGTCATAGAAGGATGTTCCTGACATGAAAGTGGATCCATCTCCAGGAGTTTTGCCATAGAAGGATCTTCCTTACATGAAAGTGGATCCACCTCCAGGAGTTTTGCCATAGAAGGTTCTCCCTGACATGAAAGTGGATCCACCTCCAGGAGTTTTGCCATAGAAGGTTCTCCCTGACATGAAAGTGGATCCACCTCCAGGAGTTTTGCCATAGAAGGTTCTCCCTGACATGAAAGTGGATCCATCTCCAGGAGTTTTGCCATAGAAGGTTCTCCCTGACATGAAAGTGGATCCACCTCCAGGAGTTTTGCCATAGAAGGTTCTCCCTGACATGAAAGTGGATCCATCTCCAGGAGTTTTGCCATAGAAGGTTCTCCCTGACGTGAAAGTGGATCCACCTCCAGGAGTTTTGCCATAGAAGGTTCTCCCTGACATGAAAGTGGATCCACCTCCAGGAGTTTTGCCATAGAAGGTTCTCCCTGACGTGAAAGTGGATCCACCTCCAGGAGTTTTGCCATAGAAGGTTCTCCCTGACGTGAAAGTGGATCCACCTCCAGGAGTTTTGCCATAGAAGGTTCTCCCTGACATGAAAGTGGATCCATCTCCAGGAGTTTTGCCATAGAAGGTTCTCCCTGACATGAAAGTGGATCCACCTCCAGGAGTTTTGCCATAGAAGGTTCTCCCTGACATGAAAGTGGATCCATCTCCAGGAGTTTTGCCATAGAAGGTTCTCCCTGACGTGAAAGTGGATCCACCTCCAGGAGTTTTGCCATAGAAGGTTCTCCCTGACGTGAAAGTGGATCCACCTCCAGGAGTTTTGCCATAGAAGGTTCTCCCTGACATGAAAGTGGATCCACCTCCAGGAGTTTTGCCATAGAAGGTTCTCCCTGACGTGAAAGTGGATCCACCTCCAGGAGTTTTGCCATAGAAGGTTCTCCCTGACGTGAAAGTGGATCCACCTCCAGGAGTTTTGCCATAGAAGGTTCTCCCTGACATGAAAGTGGATCCACCTCCAGGAGTTTTGCCATAGAAGGTTCTCCCTGACGTGAAAGTGGATCCACCTCCAGGAGTTTTGCCATAGAAGGTTCTCCCTGACATGAAAGTGGATCCACCTCCAGGAGTTTTGCCATAGAAGGTTCTCCCTGACATGAAAGTGGATCCATCTCCAGGAGTTTTGCCATAGAAGGTTCTCCCTGACATGAAAGTGGATCCACCTCCAGGAGTTTTGCCATAGAAGGTTCTCCCTGACATGAAAGTGGATCCATCTCCAGGAGTTTTGCCATAGAAGGTTCTCCCTGACGTGAAAGTGGATCCACCTCCAGGAGTTTTGCCATAGAAGGTTCTCCCTGACATGAAAGTGGATCCACCTCCAGGAGTTTTGCCATAGAAGGTTCTCCCTGACGTGAAAGTGGATCCACCTCCAGGAGTTTTGCCATAGAAGGTTCTCCCTGACGTGAAAGTGGATCCACCTCCAGGAGTTTTGCCATAGAAGGTTCTCCCTGACATGAAAGTGGATCCACCTCCAGGAGTTTTGCCATAGAAGGTTCTCCCTGACGTGAAAGTGGATCCACCTCCAGGAGTTTTGCCATAGAAGGTTCTCCCTGACATGAAAGTGGATCCACCTCCAGGAGTTTTGCCATAGAAGGTTCTCCCTGACGTGAAAGTGGATCCACCTCCAGGAGTTTTGCCATAGAAGGTTCTCCCTGACGTGAAAGTGGATCCACCTCCAGGAGTTTTGCCATAGAAGGTTCTCCCTGACGTGAAAGTGGATCCACCTCCAGGAGTTTTGCCATAGAAGGTTCTCCCTGACATGAAAGTGGATCCACCTCCAGGAGTTTTGCCATAGAAGGTTCTCCCTGACGTGAAAGTGGATCCACCTCCAGGAGTTTTGCCATAGAAGGTTCTCCCTGACATGAAAGTGGATCCACCTCCAGGAGTTTTGCCATAGAAGGTTCTCCCTGACGTGAAAGTGGATCCACCTCCAGGAGTTTTGCCATAGAAGGTTCTCCCTGACATGAAAGTGGATCCACCTCCAGGAGTTTTGCCATAGAAGGTTCTCCCTGACGTGAAAGTGGATCCACCTCCAGGAGTTTTGCCATAGAAGGTTCTCCCTGACGTGAAAGTGGATCCACCTCCAGGAGTTTTGCCAAAGAAGGATCTTCCTTACATGAAAGTAGATCCTACTCCAGGAGTTTTGCCATAGAAGGTTCTCCCTGACATGAAAGTGGATCCACCTCCAGGAGTTTTGCCATAGAAGGTTCTCCCTGACATGAAAGTGGATCCACCTCCAGGAGTTTTGCCATAGAAGGTTCTCCCTGACGTGAAAGTGGATCCACCTCCAGGAGTTTTGCCAAAGAAGGATCTTCCTTACATGAAAGTAGATCCTACTCCAGGAGTTTTGCCATAGAAGGTTCTCCCTGACATGAAAGTGGATCCACCTCCAGGAGTTTTGCCATAGAAGGTTCTCCCTGACGTGAAAGTGGATCCACCTCCAGGAGTTTTGCCATAGAAGGTTCTCCCTGACGTGAAAGTGGATCCACCTCCAGGAGTTTTGCCATAGAAGGTTCTCCCTGACGTGGAAGTGGATCCACCTCCAGGAGTTTTGCCATAGAAGGTTCTCCCTGACGTGAAAGTGGATCCACCTCCAGGAGTTTTGCCATAGAAGGTTCTCCCTGACGTGAAAGTGGATCCACCTCCAGGAGTTTTGCCATAGAAGGTTCTCCCTGACGTGAAAGTGGATCCACCTCCAGGAGTTTTGCCATAGAAGGTTCTCCCTGACGTGAAAGTGGATCCACCTCCAGGAGTTTTGCCATAGAAGGTTCTCCCTGACGTGAAAGTGGATCCACCTCCAGGAGTTTTGCCATAGAAGGTTCTCCCTGACGTGAAAGTGGATCCACCTCCAGGAGTTTTGCCATAGAAGGTTCTCCCTGACATGAAAGTGGATCCACCTCCAGGAGTTTTGCCATAGAAGGTTCTCCCTGACATGAAAGTGGATCCACCTCCAGGAGTTTTGCCATAGAAGGTTCTCCCTGACGTGAAAGTGGATCCACCTCCAGGAGTTTTGCCATAGAAGGTTCTCCCTGACGTGAAAGTGGATCCACCTCCAGGAGTTTTGCCATAGAAGGTTCTCCCTGACGTGAAAGTGGATCCACCTCCAGGAGTTTTGCCATAGAAGGTTCTCCCTGACATGAAAGTGGATCCACCTCCAGGAGTTTTGCCATAGAAGGTTCTCCCTGACGTGAAAGTGGATCCACCTCCAGGAGTTTTGCCAAAGAAGGATCTTCCTTACATGAAAGTAGATCCTACTCCAGGAGTTTTGCCATAGAAGGTTCTCCCTGACATGAAAGTGGATCCACCTCCAGGAGTTTTGCCATAGAAGGTTCTCCCTGACATGAAAGTGGATCCACCTCCAGGAGTTTTGCCATAGAAGGATCTTCCTTACATGAAAGTGGATCCACCTCCAGGAGTTTTGCCATAGAAGGTTCTCCCTGACGTGAAAGTGGATCCACCTCCAGGAGTTTTGCCATAGAAGGTTCTCCCTGACGTGGAAGTGGGTCCACCTCCAGGAGTTTTGCCATAGAAGGTTCTCCCTGACGTGAAAGTGGGTAGTGTCGCTAGAACAGGTGAACGCCCAGAGGTCCGCACCAGCACGAGCTCCGTGGACGGCGTTACGGCGCCCTGCTGCAGCAGGTCCTTGATGTTGCCGCGGGTCTGCGCCTCCACCCACGAGTTGACCTGCAGCCTCGCGGCGCCCGGGTCGGCGGCGAAGTCCACGCGCACCAGGTCGTCCTCGAACAGCTGCAGCATGCACTGGCGCAGGCGCAGACCGCTGGACGCGAACACGCGGCTCGGCGAGCGCAGCTCGTAGCTGTCAGAGCCGTTGGTCGCGCGCATGGCCTGGAAGAACTTCTCCAGCCGGTACGCCTGCATGATGCTCAGCTTGTCCTGCGGAGAGGACACAGCCCGCTTCGACAATCTTTCAAATGAACATAGGATAGTTTGGAGGCTTTCTGGCTCGTTTTCTCAAAAAAAATTAAATAAAAATTATGTTAAGTAGTTTACGCAAACATGCTACATGGCAGCAGAAATCTCAAGAGCACACGTGTATCCCTTTGGAATCAAACAATTCTCCTTTGCCGACAAACAGTTTCATATTAGGTGTCCCATTTCAGGTCATTACTTTATATTTACATACCACACTATTAAACTTGCTCACTTTTTGAGTATATGTGATATTCACAAAAAAAACAATTTCACTGGCTACTGTATGATGTGGTTTAATTTCTTTCTGAAATAAATTACTTAATTTTACCTGGTTTTTCAAATCCTAAGAATTTTGTATGGTTTTAAAAAGTAAAAAAAAAAAATAAGTAATCTAGCTGAAAGAATTAAAACCATATCACACAGCAGACACCAGTATTTCTTTCAAACACATTTTTTTTTTAGTTATTTATTCAATTTGGTTCTTCTTATCCACACTGCAAAAAAAATGTAAAAACAATTGGCCTTTCAAACAGACTACAAGTTTAACCGCGTTAAACGAAAATATAAAATAATGACCTGGAACAGGATACACTCCCTTAACCTAACAACACCATTTTGTGTTCTGTTATTTTTAGAGACCGGAAAAATTCGCGGATTCATTTCGCGATAGGCTGAAATTCAAACATGTGTACAATTCTGCTGGTTCTGCTATTGGCTCGCAGTTTAACTGGAGCTCTCTGGGCCAATGAGAGACTATCGACCAAAGAAGCGTCGAATCACAAGCTACCCAGTGGAGTCGGCTCACAATTTAGTAACCAATGAACACGCGTGTTTACTTGAGATGTGCAGAGGATAATGGAGGCTATCCTAGAGGTCATTGAATCCGCGAATTTTTCCGGTCCCTAGTTATTTTGATTCCAACCGCCTGATGTATTCTCCTCAGACAGAATAAGCAGTGTTCTGAGAGCAGCTGAACGCACCTGGGAGTCGGGGATCCTGAGGATCTGCCGGAGCGACTTCTCCGTCTGGTTGGCCGCGCCGAAGTAGGGCAGCAGCAGCGCGTTGTATATGCTGGACGGCGAGAAGAACATGTTGTCCTTGCTGGCCTTGCTGACGGTGCGCATGAGGTCCAGGCTGAAGGCCTGCTGGCCCCTGGACAGCGCGGCGCGGGCGTCCGGGTTGGAGGGCTGGCGCGAGTCGTCGAGCGTGAGGCACTGCGGCGAGCCGGGGCGCGCCTGGGCCGCCAGCAGCAGCAGCGTCGCCAGCACGGCGCGCGGCGTCGTCGTCTGTGGCAGCGGGCAGCTCGTCAGCAGCGGGCAACTACCACCTCCCGTACACGGCTACCACCACTCATACAGGGCTACCACCACCCTCCCTTTTACAGCTACCACCACCCCTTTACAGCTACCACCACCCCTTTACAGCTACCACCACCCCTTTACAGCTACCACCACCCCTTTACAGCTACCACCACCCCTTTACAGCTACCACCACCCCCCTTTACAGATTCCACCACCCCTTTACATCTTCCACCACCCCTTTACAGCTACCACCACCCTCCTTTACAGCTACCATCACCCCTTTACATCTACCACCATCCGTACACATCTGCCACCCTCCCCCCATTTACAGCTACCACCCATACACATCTGCCACCCTCCCCCCATTTACAGCTACCATCATCCATACACAGCTACCTCCACACCTTCACAGCTACCACCCCTTTATAGCTACCACCACCCCTTTACAGCTACCACCACCCCTTTACAGCTACCACCACCCCTTTACAGCTACCACCACCCCTTTACAGCTACCACCACCCCTTTACAGCTACCACCAACCCACTTTAAAACTACCACCATCCATACACAGCTATCACCACACCTTTACAGCTACCACCCCTTTACAGCTACCACCACCCCCCTTTACAGATTCCACCGTTCATACACAGCTATCACCACACCTGTATAGCTACCACCCCTTTACAGCTACCACCACCCCACTTTACATCTACCACCATCCATACACAGCTACCACCCCCACCCCCGTTTACAGCTACCACCCATATGCAGCTATCACCACCCCTTTACCGCAATCACCCATACACAACTACCATCACCCCTTTACAGCTACTACCATCCATACACAGTTTCCACCCCTTTACAGCTACCATCATCCATACACAGCTACCACTCCCCCCCCCCCCCCCCGTTTACAGCTATCACCCATACACAGCTACCACCACACCCCTTTACAGCTACCATCACATACACAGCTACCACCATCCATACACAACTATTACCATTCATACACAATTACCAACACATATAATCACTATCCATGCACAGAACATCCATATAAAATTACAACATCCACGCACAAAACTGTAAAAAGAAAAAACTTCTGATATATATTTAACTTCACTGTGAAGCGGACTATAGTTTTCTCATTGAACTATCAATATTTTATGTGAATTAACAGAACTTTCTGTAATTTTTTTTAAATATGTAAACATCCTAAATCTCTGTATACATGACACTTGGTAGGAGTAATTTCGTGAATGGAACGGAAGTCGCATGGGACGAAAATGTGTAACCACGGTGCTGGCATCTGTGGCGGATGGCGCGAACCGGATTTCCCAAACGCAAAGTGAAACTTTATAGTACTAACTATTTAATTAATTTTAACAAGATGTTTTAATAAAATTCCTTGTTGAAAAACAGTTCCGAACCCGAGATTTAGTAGTTTTTTCAAGTCTTTTTTGTTTCGCTTTTATCGGAGCCGTTTCATTACATAATTTAACCTTTCGCTCTGCAAATCGAATGATTCGATAGTCAACGTAGCTGCTCCGGTAGCGAATTCTAGCGGCAGGTGCGAAAACTAATTGTGATTCGCGTCAATAAATGTAGTTAAAAACACAATTTTCTTTTATTTATCACATTCGGCATTTTTCAAGACATCTACTTTAAATTTCATATCCGAGTTTCGTGTTATGTTTATTTGCAGATTGAGAACACACAAATTTGCTTGTTACCGAGGTTAGATGTCTACACATCACTGGCGAGTACTGATGGACTCGCTGGTCTTTTTTTTTTTTTTAAATATTTTTTTTATATTGTAAATAGGCTGTCACACGATGTTCACAATATTTTAAATTTTTAGATACGGAAATATTGAAGTTTTATAAAAGTGTAGGACGAGGTTTCCTTTTCGTAAACGTTTTAAAATATTTTACGTAAAATCACAGTAAATTGTAGATAAACAATTTACACGTTTAACTCACGGATGGATGTGTGAATTTAGCTTCGTGGTCACACATAACCTCCACACGAGTAGCCAGGGCATACGAGATACGGGAACCGGAGGAGATACGACGTTCCCGGCGTTGCGGGGCCGTCCGGAGACATAAACGCACCCGGAGACATGAACCCACCCGGAGACATGAACGCACCTCCAAGCGACTAACCTCCCGCGCGCCGCGCCAAGTGGGTCGCCGTCGTCGGCCGGGCCTCTGAGTCACGACGGCACTTTCGCGCGCGTGGGGTTCCTCCCACGACGGGGTATCTCGGTGGGCGCCCGTCGAGGTGCGTCAGGGACGTGTCGCCGGAGGAAACACATTCCTCGCTTCCGCCGCGTGGTTTCCTAACATCCTTGAAACCTTCTCCGGGAAAGGCTAGACATTATGAACCGCTAGAGACCTGAAATAATCGCGCATTAATTTCACGATAGGCTCGAATCGAAAAAAAATTTACATTTTTGCTGCTTCGGTGATTGGGCCGCAATATATGTGAAGGACTTTGGGCCAATGGAAAAATGGAAACAAAAGAAGTAGCGGATCACGAGCATCCCAGTAAAGAGGTGCTACGAGTCAGTAACCAATGAGCAGATATGCAATTCGCCCGAGTGCATAGAGGATCATGGAGTCCATCCTGTAGGCCATTGAAATCGCGAATTTTTCCGGTCTATATGAACCGCATTTCCATTGGATGGACAGTAGGGACTGGAAATATTTGCGTATTCAGTGACCTCCAGGATAGACTCAACGATCCTGTGCGTACTCGGGCAAACGTCACCTGTTCATTGCCTACTGACTTGTGAGGCGTCTCGATTGGGAGACTCGTGATTCGATACTGCTTTGACTGAGGGTCTATAGTTGACCCGCAGTCCTTCAGTTTAACAGTGAACCAATAGCAGAAGTTGCATAAAAATACAATTATTTGCATTTTAGCATGTCGTAAAATGAATCCACGATTTTTTTCCGATCTCTGATGATCAGTATACTGAGCGCCGGATATCTGTGAGCCTGAGAACTAGGATAAAAACACATTTTCATCCTAGCCCATGTTTTGAGAACCAGAAATATTGTAAATTCGTCTGGCCTCAGGGTATAATATTCAAAATCATAGGTGTGCTCAACCCATGTTTGCTTTCCCATTGGTTGATTTCTTAGCGAGAACATTTTCATTCTTGTTAATTGTCACTACTTGATTCGCTTGATTCTCTCCTATCTGGGCATCGTTGGCTTCAAGGTCACGCTTGTCATGATAACTACGGTTCAATCACGAACATAGTGCGATAGTAGTGAAAGTTTTGCATTATAACTTGTGATTAAATTAATGCGCGAAATTTCCGTTATCACTACCAATGTTTCGTTTATTTTTTTTTTTACATGGGGTGGAAATACTTTATCGGTTTGGTTACACCCTCTGTAAGCCGTCTCAACCAAGTGAATTCTAGAATCAAACAGCTACACGCCACTTTTTATGGTACGCAGTATAGTAAATAGATGATGATTTATCGCGAAAAATATTTTGCACTACAAGGTAGTCTACGAAAAAAAAAAAAAAAACCATAAAAATTCCTCTCCGTCACAGCAACGAAAATGAAACACAGTCGAAGAATTTTCTCCTTAAACATGGAGTACGCTGGTTACAAATTATCCAGGTATCTTCGTTAATGTACGGGTATCTCCGTCAAATTACGGGTGCTACATTTACTTACGTTGAACATGAGTCCACAAGAATAATCTTGCTGTAATAGCAAAACACACAAAAAGGTTCTTTACACTCCTAACGAAACCCTCTTATTTCTTCTACGTATGTTTTTACCCTATAAACAGAACAGGGAAATAGAAATACAACTTAGTTTTTACGAAGATCCAGTCATCTGAAATTACGAAGAATTATTCGTTTATTGGAGGTGAATTCTCCGTTGAAAAGTTCGTAAATGTATCTGGAATTTCTAACAGTGCACGGTGAGTTTTGAAACACAGCTGGTCTCGAAAGAGATTCGCGGGAGTTTCAGTTACCGCGCCGTGCAGTATCTCACGGAGCGAGTGTGTCGGCGGTCGCCCGGAGAAGCCGGTGGAAAGTGACGCCAAGGGCGCGACGAGAACAACCGGGTCAGAGCTTTCTCCCGGGGGAACCGGGTAGCAGGACCAACACGTCTCCCGGGATCACACCGGCACACTTCTCCGGCAAACAACACGTACTAACTCTTCTGATGTTCTGATGTGTAACTACTAGACTGGAAAAATTCGCGCTTTGGATGACCTCCAGGATAGACTCCAAAAACCCCTACACACTCGGAAAATGCCACCTGCTCATTGGCCTGTTAAGTGGGACACGCGATTCGATACTTTTTTGGTTGAAGGTTTTTCATTGGCTCAAAGTCCTTCAGATAAACTGTGAGCCAATCAGAGAAGCAATATAAAGGCACAGTTGTTTGGATTCTATTATATCGTGAAATGAATCCGCGAATTTTTCCGGTCTCAAGTAACTACTTAGCTCTCGGTACACGGCCGTTTCGACAGGAGTAGTAACTTCGCCGATGCAACGGAAGTCACGTGAAACGGAAATGCGTGAAAAACCACGGTGCTGCCATCTGTGGTGGATGGCACGAACCAAAGTTCACAAAGGCAAAGGGAAACTTTATAGTATTAACTGTTTGATGAATTTCAACAAGATGTGCAATATTCGTAATAAGACTCCTTGTCGAAAAACCAGGTCCAAAGCCGGGGTTTAGTTTTTTTTTTTTTTACAAGTCTTTCGCTTTTATCGGAGTCGTTTCATTATATAGTTTAAAATTTTGCTCCGCAAACCAAATGTTTCGATAGTCGACGTAGCTTACCCCACAACGCCACAACGAATACTACGAGTGATTCGCGTTTCCAGAAATGTATCTGAAAACACAATTTTGCGTATATTATTTATCTTACTCGGCATTACTTCAAAGAATTATACTGTAAATTTCGTGTCTGTATTTCGTATTATAAGTGTATTTGCAACACGAGAACACGTGGATTTAACTCGTTACCGGGGTTATATTTCACACATCTTTAGCGAGCATTGAAAGACTCGCTCACATCACACGGCGATACCGAGCAATACATGTGCGTGTGTGTGTGTGTGTGTGTGTGTGTGTGTGTGTGTGTGTATAATACCAAACAATTGTGTGTGGTGCTGTATTGTTGCTGCGGATACGTCAGTTGCACCTTACACACATTATTCTGAAGTCTATTTTCAGTACACAAATGCATGTAAAATTACAGATATTTTTAAATTTGTACATTTATATAAAAACGACTGTATCACTACAATATAGTGTTCGCAGTAATACTGGGTTGGGATTCTCACCCGGGCGTTTATGCTTAGTGTTGTCCCAGTAACTCCAATAGCTAAAGTTATTTGAAAACCATTCCCTGAATAGCTTTTCCAGTATTGACAGCGCATATTAATAAGCATAATAAAACATCATAAAGTAAAATTAATTAATATTCGCTTATCTTTTCCAGTGTAAAAAAATATATATACTTGAATGAAACATCAGTATTATATAGATAAACGTGTTTCATATATGAAAAATTAACCATAGTCACGTGTTGTACAAAGTTACATCTTTCTTTAGGGGCAGTCATTTTTCGCGAAAAAAATCTGAACGCTTAATAGACTGCAAAAAGGTGTACCCGCACCAGCGGTTTCTTACTTGTGATTGGCGGCCGTCTACGAGAGAAGTAGTTGCCACATTTGACCGAACTAATGAGGACGCATTTACTTCCGAGCCGAATTACTGTGATTGGTTATGAAACGATCGACATAAATCGAGAAAAAAAAATTCACCCAATCACGAAACACAGATGATGCTACAGTGTTTTTTTTTTTTCCTTTTAACTGGTCTCGGAATCTTTTCGCGAAATATGAATGTCCCTATATTTCTTGGCAACTGGGTTCCAAAGGAATCTTTAGTGAAAGTACAGTTTCCCGTGCAACGCATGTCTAGAGACCTGTAAAATTCGCAATTTCAAATCCCTAAAGGATAGACTCTATGATCCTCTACGCACTCGTGCAAATTACATCTGCTGATTGGTTACCGACTCGTAACACCTGTTGACTGGAATGATCGTGATTCGCTAATTCTTCTGCTAAAGATTTTTTCATTGGCCCAGAGTCCTGCAGATAAACTGTGGCCCAATCACTGAAGCAAAATAATGTCAAAAGTATTTGGACTCTATCCTATCGCGAAATGAATCCGCGGATTTTACAGGTCTCTACGCATGTCTTATTGTTAGAGACCCGGAAATTTCGCGGATTCCACTGGCCTCAGGATAGAATTCAAAGTTATAGGTGTGCTCGACCCATGTTTACTTTCCCATTGGTTGATTTCTTAGCAAGAACATTTTTATCCTTGTTATTTGGCACTACCTGATTCGCTTACTGCTCTCCTAGTTGGGCATCATTGGCTCACGGTCGTAGAGGGGCGTGTCCAAACAACTGCGTGCCAATCATGAACACAGTGCGAGAGTGTGAATGTTTGCATTCTAGCTTGCGACTAAATGAATGCGCGAAATTTACGGGTCTCTACGTATTGTTTTCGTTCGTCCGAGCTTGTCGGCTGGGAATGAGTAGCGCCGCCGACGCCAGGGAAATAGCAGCGCATGCGCAGACCGCCACGGGCGGGGCTGGTTCCCCGCCGGCTGCCCCGGGGATTCCCTGGCCGCCTGCTCCAAGGACCCCGTCAGCCCGCCGCGACCTTGGGGAGACCCGCGCCGTCGCTTCGCCCCACACCGGCTCGTCTCGCTGCGAACTCAGCCAATCGGAAAGCAAGAGTCGGCACAGCGAACGCAAATAACGTGGGGGGACCTGAAAATTTCGCGTCTTCCATTCTGCGGTAAGGCTAGACTTCAAATAATTAGTAGAGACCGGAAAAATTCGCGAATTCATTTCGCAATATGCTAAAATACAAATAGTTATACCTCAGTGCTGCCTCTGCTATTGGCTCACAACTCACCTGGATGACGCTGGTCCAATGAAAAAAACCCAACCAAAGCTTTATCGAATCACAGGTTGCTACGCTCGGACGTCTCACAAGACAACAGCCAATGAGTAGGTGATATTTGACCGAGTGTGCGTAGAACTATGGAGTTCATCCTGGAGGTCATTGAACCTGCGAATTTTTCCTGTCTCTAATAATTAGCTTGGCTTCTGGATTGTAGCCATGTCCTTGGCAAATAGTTCACCAACGTTTCGGTCGACATTGCAGTCGCCATCATCAGGGAGCAGTTACCTACTGGTACAAAAATTCGCGAATTCATTTCGCAATATGCTAAAATACAAATAGTTATACCTCAGTGCTGCCTCTGCTATTGGCTCACAACTCACCTGGATGACGCTGGTCCAATGAAAAAAACCCAACCAAAGCTTTATCGAATCACAGGCTGCTACGCTGGGACGTCCCACAAGACAGCAGGGTGACATTCAACCGAGTGTACGTATAACTATGGAGTTCATCCTGGAAGTCATTGAACCCGCGAATTTTTCCGGTCCCTATTGATGAAACAAGTAAAGAATCAACATGATGTGTGAATCCAGCTTTAACAGTTAGTTTATAAAGTATTTTAAAAAGTGAGTGAGTATTTCAGTACTCGACAGTGATTGGTAAAATCTAATCTCGGTAACTAGCATTCGGGGCTTGTAAGTCGTGAGAGAGCGAAGTAAACAATTCAGTTGGGTAAGTATTTTTTTTTTCATAAGAGTAAACAACCTAATCAACTGTTCCAACCTGTGACTTGTGGAGCGCCATGGCACAAGCGGGCGTAAGAGGAAAAATGGTTACTATTAGCAGTGAGGGTTCGATTATTGTTGAGTTATATGGGAGGCGTTTCGTCGAACAACGGGGGTACCCAGTACAACACTTTGTAAAATTATTGAATTTATATAATGTACCTATTACAAAATATCATTTCCCAGCGTATTTACAGGGTATTAGATATAAGCCACGCGGCAATTCGTCGCTCTGTTCAAGTCTGCTGTTAGATGAACTAACGGTAAACAGCTGTGTCTTTATTTCACTTTCTCCCTTCTCTCTTTTTTTTTTCAAGCGCCGTTTGAAGTGTCTGCGCTGCAGCACGAGCGCCAGCTGTAGGCCGCACCGACAAACTGTGTGCCGTACTCCCTGTTACACACTTCCGTCCACCAAATGTCATTCTCCAAAAACTACGATGTTACGCATCAGAAAAAGAAATGCATTACTTAAAAAAAAAATTGGTTGTCTGTAAAGTAGGTTTACGGACGATAGTTTAACGTGACGTCCTAACAAAACATTAATGAAATGATGCATACTTTTATGAATAAAATTGAATCATTTTTATTGAATTATCATTATTTTGATTGGATACAAAGAAGGAGTGAAATTAAATCTACAATTTAATTGATGAATTTACTTTTATTTGCACTCATTAATTCAAATATGTTTATTACTTTAACGAAAAGATTATTTTAACTATAACTTTTATTCATGTTTGCTATTTAACTTCTTCCAATCTGTGTTATTCTGTTAAGGATAGGACGATGATAGGAAAAGTAGGAAACGAATGGGAGTGTTTCAAGTTGAATGTGCCTCGAAAAAGTCAAATCGATGGTTGTTCCAATCGAGTGGAAGAGAGATAGATGCGGCGCAGGCGGTCAATGAGCGTAACGCGACACATTGTAACGGGACAACCTTCCTAAACAGACACTTTTTAGTGCGTGCAGCCGGCGTTCATCGATTTATTATATGTCACGTCAAAAGAAAGAACTTTTTGTATGAACGTACTTGGTCCGCGTAAATGTGGAACGGAAGCTTCCCGGAGTGATCGAGGGCCCCGGTGACGCGCGTGAATGGATCGATGGGCAGGTGTAGTATCGATTGTCAGGTGTCGATGGTCGAAGCGGCCGCCGACGAGCTCCGGAAGCGACCCGCCGGACGTGGAAGCGCGCTCGGCTGCGGGCGGCGGGTGTGTTCCTAACGGGAGACGTCCTGTCGAGCGCGGCGCGTCCACGGGCGATCACACACGATGCGGATGCGGGTCTGAGGGCGAGGTACGTGTGAACCATGGCGACCATTGTCCTGGCGTGGAACCCTCTCTCCTCGCGGCCAGTACTGCCGACTGAACAGGACTTTATTTTATTTACGAACAGTGAAACTTGTTTCGTTTTTTTTTTAATTGAAGTTATTCTTCTTTAGGTACGTTATGGAAAAAAACCGGTCTTGTAAAGGAACAACACAAATTATGAAAATATACTTGGAGAAAATTGAGATAGTGTTATCTACAAAATTTAACCCTAAATTTTCGGCTAGTTAAAGTAGAACGTGTGTTAGGTTGAACTGTATTTAGGGGAATGAATATTTCGCGGGGGAGGGGGGGGGGTAATTGTGACTATCTTTGTGCATTGTTAAAAATATTCACCTTCAATCTACGAAGATCGCTGATTACATATTATCCAGGGATCTTCGTAAATCTACGGACATTGATTTCACTTACTTTGGACATTAGTCCCAATGAAAATTCTTTGGTGTATTAACAAAAACATTCAAAAACCGGTCAAATCCACAGCAAGAACACACTTTATTTTGTCCAATCGTGTGCTTACTTATGTTGAAAACGAAACATACAACTCGCAAGTCAAAATACGGCGTAGTTTCCGCCAACACTCGAGTTATTAGAAATTACGAAGAACTCTGCGTTTATTCGTTGAAAAGTCCGTACATTTACTGCGATTTCTAACGGCGTGCTTCGTGATTTGTTGAGATTCTTCCGTGCGCGCATCCGCTGTTGACCCACGAATCGTAAGCAGGGACCTGTAAAATTCGCGGATTCATTTCGCGATAGGATAGAGTCCAAATACTTTTGACGTTATTTTGCTTCAGTGATTGGGCCACAGTTTATCTGAAGGACTCTGTGCCAATGAAAAATTTTTAACAGAAGAATTAGCGAATCACGATCATTCCAGTCAACAGGTGTCACGAGTCGGTAACCAATCAGCAGATGTAATTTGTACGAGTGCATAGAGGATCATGGAGTCTATCCTTTAGGGATTTTAAATCTTGAATTTTACAGGTCTCTAATCATAAGTCGCTCTCAGTGCGGAAGCAAACTCATCCCGAACTGCCTGTTCAAACAATGCGATGACTTCTCTCGCCCGCAGCCGCCAATTAAAAGGAAGAAACCTTTGCTGATGGTATAGCAGTCAAATGAACGTTAAGGGATGTGGGAAACACATATCACTGACGGTTCGTCCTGGACAACATGTCGGAAGAGAGTGGAAAAGGGGGGGGGGGGGGGGGAATTACGAAGGTCAACCCACGACGCCAGCAAGGCACGTCATCGACGAAAGCGTTAGAAAAAAAAAACACGCTCGGTTTGTTTGCCTCTTTCGCACGCACGCCACTGGGTCTCCACGTATGCGCTGATGTCCATGGTTGACAAAAGATAACGAGTTGTTCTTCACGTCACGCCACGCATTGGCACCTGTACTTGGCCTAAAAGTGGCGTGTCAAGATCTTCTTCAACATACTGTAGCTTCTTTTTATAACATACTATACTACATGTGATTAAAAGAGCGATGACTAGAGACCTGTAAAATTCGCGATTTTAAATCCCTAAAGAATAGACTCCATGATCCTCTATGCACTCGTGCAAATTACATCTGCTGATTGGTTACCGACTCGTAACACCTGTTGACTGGAATGATCGTGATTCGCTAATTCTTCTGTTAAAGATTTTTCATTGGCCCAGAGTCCTTCAGATAAACTGTGGCCCAATCACTGAAGCAAAATAATGTCAAAAGTATTTGGACTCTATCCTATCGCGAAATTAATCCGCGAATTTTACAGGTCTCTAGCGATGACTATTTCACGGATTCGTTAGGTGACAAAGTAGACTTGAAGCACATGTACATATGCTCAACGTTGATGGCCAGAGACACGGAAGCTTCGCGCATTAATTTATTCACAATTCAGAATGCAAAACCTTCACACTCTCGCACAATGTTCATGATTGGACCGCAGTTATTTGGAAACGCCCCTCTACGACCGTGAGCCAACGATGCCCCGCTAGGATAAAATTAAGCGAATGAAGTGGTGCAAATAAACAAGGATAAAAAAAATTCTCGCTGAGAAATCAACCATTGAGAAAGAAAACATGGGTTGAGCACATCTGTGAATTTGAATTCTACCCTAAATCCAGACGAATCCGTGAAAATTCCCTGGTCTCTGAGTATTTGGCAGTTATCATTCAACGAGCGGCACACTCCTGCACTGAGCTGACTTCCAGTCTGAAGCCCGACGATGATTTATCTTCATAGTTCCACAGTTTATCTTACGATCAAAATTCACTTTCCAACAAAGCTTCAGATATCTTTCATCAAAAAACCATGTTTATTCTGAGAATACGTGAGCCCATCGCACAATTCGAGCTCGAAAGTCCCTCGCGACTCAACATTACTCGAGATGATGGTTTATCGCGAAAAAAATTTCGGGTCAAGATAGTTTACAAAAACCTGTAACTTCTTCGTAAAATTATGGTTGGTAGAAATGTTTTTGATATGGCGTAAATATTTTCAGACGAATCAAGAACATTCTGGAATCCTTCTCATCGACCTATCTACGGGCACTACCATCAATCTTCCATAGGTAGGGGCCGGAAAAATTCGCGGGTTCAATGACCTCCAGGATAGACTCCAATATCCTCTACACACTTGGGCAAATGCCAACTGTTCATTGGCTGCTGTCTCGTGAGACGTCCCAGCGTAGCAGCCTGTGATTCGATAAAGCTTTGGTTGGGTGTTTCTCATTGGCCCAGCGTCATCCAGGTGATTTGTGAGCCAATAGCAGAGGCAGCACTGAGGTATAACTATTTGTATTTTAGCCTATCGCGAAATGAATTCACGAATTTTTCCGGTCTCTCCCATAGGACACGGCCAGAAGGTAGTAAGTAAATTATGCATGCAAGACCAAAGGCATGGAAGCACAACAAGCTGTAAAAATTTTCCCGCGATATATTATTATCAATGGGTTTTCCTCAGTCCTTTAGAGACACTCAGACGGAAATATGACCGTACTTAACTTCACTTCAGAAACTCCCAGCTCGCTTATCTGAAATGACACTGCATCTTGTACTGGCTCCAAGGTCGTAAAAACTTCCTGTATTGTGTACTCCCCACCACAATGCACTCACACACGCGAAACTACGCTATCTCAGCCACAGTTGGACACACAACTTTATTTAAATACTGGAAATATTCGCTGACTTACTACGTGATACGCTAACGCTCATATATGTATACCCTTGAGCTGCATCTGATATTAGTTCACTGTTGATCTGGAGGACTCTTGGCCAATTAGAGACCCTCAATAAAAGCTGTATCGAATAACAAGTTACCAAGTTTAGACACCTCACAAGACAGCAGCCAATGAAGAGGCGACGTTTGCCCATGTATGCAGCGTATTGGGGAGTTTAACCTGGAGGACACTGAACTCGTGAATTTTTTTTTCTACCTTTACTTCGCAGGATACTTTGTTAGGGATGTATACGCCTCAACAACAGCATGACTATTCACACATTGTAACATTCCTAAACATGATATGAATGTTATTAACCTGCAGTACGTTTACTATATAAATACGGTAAATTTTCTAAGATATTGATTATAATCTCTTTACGAACGATGCAGTCCATTCTAGTAAAACACTCAATCAAACTTTTGCAGGTTTTAGCTCTCGGCGGTACTTGCTATTTCAAACAGAACACAGTAAAAAAAATCGAGCTTTAAACATTTATATCTCATTTGTGCAAAAAAAAAAAGTATTATTTTTACACGAGAGGAACAAAAATAATTAATTAGTAGAGACCTGCAAAATTCGTGGATTCATTCGGTGATAGGCTAGAATTCAAACACAAATAGCTCTTAGATAATTTTGCTATTGGCTTACTGTTCATCTGGACGAATCTCAACCAGTTATAAATAGGGGCAGGAAATTTTCGCGAAAAATCTGAACTCCTACTAGACTGCAACAAGGTATACCCACACCAGCAGTTTCTTCCTTGAGATTGGCGGCCGTCTGCGAGAGAAGTCGTTGCCTTGTTTGCACGAGCCACTAAGGACGAGTTTGCTTCCACACTGAATTAGTGTGATTGGATGTTGTAACAATCGACATGCACCTCAAAGTAACTCACCCAATCACGAAACACAGACGATGCTACAGTGTTTTAACTTCTAGCTACTCTCGGGATCTTTTAGCGGAATTTTCATGGCCCTAGTTATAAACCCTCAACCAAAGAAGGATCGAATCACAGACAAACCAGCTGAGACGACTTACGAGTCGGCAACCAATGAACTTGCGTTATTTGCCCGAGTGTACAGGGGTATGTGCAGTCTATCCTGAAAGCCATCGAAACCGCGAATTTTGCAGGTCTCTACTAATTATTAACAATAAAAATGTAACTTCAAAGGCGTATTCCAGCCGTGAAATGCGCTTGATACGGTAAGCTGTAAAGATGTGTCCAGCTTATCTTGTCGAGACGAACCTGAAGCAGATGTTTGGCGGCCGAATTCAAACTCACGCTGTATATAGTTAATACTGGCTTTCCGTAGCCTATCGGGTCACGAGTACTGTTGGCGCACAGAAAAAAAAAATGTTACGTACCTTTACAAAAGATTCCTTTGTAGACCAGTTGTATCGTAATTTTCAACAGCATTTGACTGATTATTTTTACATATATGAAATATGAAATACGTTTTTCGAGACAATACTGAGTATTTCTTACGGAAATTGTTGTATAAATGTTATCGTCTGATTGGTGTTTATATTCATGCATAATTTTTTAAAACATGAAAAAGCTCTTCAAGGAACGGTTTGCAAGTAACTTTAACTCCCGGAGGGAGGTACTTGGACAGCACAGAGTATAAATGGTCGGGTAAGGATCCGAACCCAGTATCACTGCGAACACTACCTAGTTTGTTGTTTTCATGTGAATGTACAAACTGACTGTGTATTGTCTTTCCTTTACATTGTTTTTCTTTTAGCTATGTATTGATATAGGTATCCATTGTATATAAATTCGGTTATGTGGATTTGCCCATGTTTTTTCTGTATGTTTTATAGTGTATTTATATTATGTATATAATTTTTATCCTTTTGTGTTTATCCGTAACCGATTTCGCAGGAAGAGACTTTAACGTTTGGAATTGCGATTCTTGCGTAACCAGGTTTGTGTGTATTATTATTGTATGTACTTGGCCTCGTTTCCTCTGTACTTACTTTACTCAATGAATAAACAGAATTTTTGAAAACCAAAAAAATAGAGACCGGAAAAAACCGCGAATTCTTTTCGTGATGCGCTGGAATTTACATAATTATACCTTTAAGCTGCTTTTGCTAATAGCTCAGTGTTTCTTCTTCACGGCTCTACGCCAATGAGAAACTCTCGACCAAAGAAGTATCGAATCACAGGCAAACCAGCAGAGATGACTCACAGGTCAGCAGCCAATGAACTGGCGTTATTTTCCTTAGTACATACAAGACTGTAGAGACTATCCTGAAGGTCATCGAAACCGAGAATTTTTCCGGTCCCTGCCAAAAATCCAGTGCCATTTGCGGTACTCCCGGTTCCGTGGTGTCTCCGATCCACCTACGAGCTGGTGCTCTTTACAGTTAGGCCTGTTGATTGCTGACTCGCTGAGACTTCCCCGGCGCTGAGAAGTGATCCGACGGGTTTGCCTGAGATCACAAAGAGCGCCTCCTCTTGACGTCTACTCCGCGTCTATCTCTCTCTCTCTCTCTCTCTCTCTCTCTCTGTCTCTCTCTCTCCGGCAACAGGCGACGCCCTGGGGCGACAACGGGGCCCACGTATCTGTGTCGCGTCGCGGTGAAAGTGCCGTGGCACCACAATAGAGCCTGCGTTCGCTCGCATCCCAAGATGGTCGCGCGCCCGAACACTAGTCGACGGCAGACAACAACAGCACGCTGGCAGGCAGAGATGCAAAACTCGCGCAATCACTTGGTCGCAAGGGGGACGCACCACAACGCCGAAATACACCAACGCCGAAAAATGTCATTGCAGGACTGCCACAAAGGTTAGGTTATGTTATACTAGGTTAGGTTAGACTAGGTTAGGTTATACTAGGTTAGGTTAGACTAGGTTAGGTTAGACTAGGTTAGGTTAGGCTAGGTTAGGTTAGGCTAGGCTAGGATAGGCTAGGTTAAGTTAGGTTAGGTTATATTACGCTAGGTTAGGTTAGGTTAGGTAAGGTTAGGTTTGATTGTGGTATTTCGGCGTTAAGGTACATTTAAGAAACACACACAAATTCATTCAGTTGTTTTTTTTTTGGCGTTGTGGTACACAGCAGTTTTCTAGCTGTCGGCGTTGTGGTCAATTTTGACATTCGGCGTTATGGTATTTCGGAGTTGTGGTAACGACCCGTAGCAAGTTATGATGCCAACCTTCTCACTCTCGCACTGTGTTCATGACTGGACCGCAGTTATTTGGACACGCCCCTCTACGACCGAGAGCCAACGATGCCCAACTAGAAGATTCAGGCAGTTCCAATTAACAAGGATAAATGATTTAATACAATTTCTCGGACATACGTCGTTGCAGTTTTGCACTGTTTTGTCATGGAAAAAAAAGATTCAAGAACGCAAACAATGAAATAAAAATGAACACATAAACGCACAGAGAACAAGCCTAAATCAGCTGATATCAAACAGATGTCCCTTAACAGGTATTAAGAACAACACAACGACGACAGCACAGACGAACACAGAACTGCTTTTTTTTTTTTTTTCCCCTGGCGAATGTCCAAAATATTGTATTAAATCCAAACTCCCCATTGCGTGAATCATTTAAAGAAAGGATAGAAAATGTTCTCGCTAAGAAATCAACCAATTTGAAAGTAAGCGTGGGTTGAGCACACCTGTGAGTTTGAATTATACCCTGAGGCCAGACGAATCCACGACATTTCCGGGTCTCTGCTGATAGAGTAGGGACACCTGTATTTCGCGAATACATTTTTTTTTGGTTTCAAGGTATTTCACAAAACACTATACCTGTTTATTTTGAGTCAATCGTAAAGCGTGCAGCAGTACGGTAGCCACATTCTCATTGGCCCCCGTCAAGTGCGGGAAAACAACTCTCACCAACTACAGCCAACAACTCTAGGAAATCGCTACAGTTTTTTTTTTTTTTTTTGTGAAATACCTTGACACGAAACGTATTCACGGAATACAGGTGTCCTAATTATAGGTAAACTGTTGAGGCCTTATGATATGAAGAACCAAGATACTTGGCGGTTTCACAGGATAGCAAAAGTATGCATCTGTTCACGTTGACGATTGGACTGCAGTGCTCTTGACATGTCCTTGACGACCCTTAGCCGATTATAGACAAGAAAAATAAGTGGTTTGAAACCTGGAAAATTCGCGTTTTCAATGACTTTCGGGATACACTCCACAGACCTCTGCATATTCGGAGAAATGTAATCTGTTCATTGGCTCTTGACTTGCAAAAAGTCTCAACTTGGTGGTCTGCAGGGGTGCCCACAAGGGGGGGGTAACGACGCAGACTGCGTCATTAAAATTTCAGGGGGGGGGGGGGTTGGTTAAAAGACAAGAAAAATGTATATATTATTTACATAATTATAGCTTCTAATGTGAAAATACGTTTCTGGTGCTTTGATAATTGAAAGGGATCTTGTAAATCAAATTGGCAACCCCGCACTTTCCTCAACAAAAGCAGTTTGGCATCTGTCGGTTCAGGATGGAAATATTACCTGATATGACCAAAATTATTATTAGAAAATCAGTTTTAATTAATGCAAAATGTGATAAAATATAATACTAAAAAAGTATAATATTGTAAAATAATTAAGTAAATCATTGAGAAAATGGGATAAAAAATTTCGGGGGGGGGGGGGGGCGCATCATTAGGTTAGGGGGGGGTGAGTCATAGTGTTTGAGGGGGGTGGGCACCTCTGTGGTCTGTGATTTGATACTTCCTTGATTGAAGTTCCTCAATGGCGCTGAGGCCTTCCCATGAACTGTGAACCTATAAAAAAAACCCAGAGGTAAAGTTGTTGGAATTTTGGCCTATCACGAAATGAATCCGTGAATTGCTGAATTCTGCTTGTTTCTTCTAATCTTGCCTATCCGTACAAATAAGAACCATTACAAACTGTCTCTTTCCACTTGTATACCCAAAATATAAAAAAATATATTTTCTTAATAATTACATACGTGTACTTTGTATAAAATATAGATTTTTTTTGTAAATAAACGGAGGATTTATGAGGTAGCAAAGTAGACTTGAAGCACATATACCTGTGCTTCAAGTTTATGATTGGACTACAGTGTTCTTGATACGCCCTTGACGGCCCAGAGCCGGTTGTAAACAAGGATAAGATATGGTTACCCAATCACGTGAAATCCACCAAAAGGATGTAACCTTTTACACGACCAATGATCACTCCAAAAAGGCCTTATCACGTATAAGCAAGTTGAGTCTAGCCTGGAGCGAAATGAATTCACAAAATAATCGGGGCTCCAATCATTTTATTCGAACCTCCGAGCAAAAGACTACACCCGTAAAGTTTGCAATAGTTCCGTTATCTTGACGTTTTGTAGTATAGTCCTAGTACAAAAAAAATGTACTCGCCAACGAAATAAGTAGAGACCTGTAAAATTCGCGGATTCATTTCGCGATAGGATCGAGTCAAAATACTTTTGACATTATATTGCTTCAGTGATTGGGCCACAGTTTATCTGAAGGACTCTGGGCCAATGAAAAATCTTTAACAGAAGAATTAGCGAATCACGATCATTCCAGTCAACAGGTGTTACGAGTCGGTAACCAATCAGCAGATGTAATTTGCACGAGTGCATAGAGGATCATGGAGTCTATCCTTTAGGGATTTGAAATCGCGAATTTTACAGGTCTCTAGAAATAAGTTATGATTTTACGTCTAACGGTTACGCACAACGACTAAAGGCGACGTACGAGGATATGACGGGCCCCAACTCTCTCGGATGCCGACTCGGTTCTCGCATGGTTGACTCGTGCCATGAAGTCAGCATTCAACCCCCCCCCCCCCCCCCCACCCACTTCCCATGAGCGTTTACGTGTACGTAAGAGGGACTGACGTCATAACATAATCTGGTTTGTACTTCGCGTATTCGTTTTGTGTTTAACCTGTCACAGTAGGTGTTCGCCGATCTTACTCCAATTTTTCAAGTTAACCAAACTGTCAGTAAAATAAATTTTATTTCAATCTTCGCCTAAATAATAAATGACACAGGGTTGAAATATCACTTGAAGGATTATGATTTGACTAGTCATAGTAACCAATCTTACTCGATTTATTCACTTTGCAAAAAAAAAATAGCTGTAAAAACTGTCATTAAAATAAATTTTATTGCATTTGCGGAATAGGAAAAAAAATTTGATGTTACCATCCTATTAAAATATAAAATCTTCCCACCTCTTTCATAAAAATAATATTAATTACTAACCTTTTTTTTTACATTTCACCAGCAAGTGATTTAAAAAATATGTAAACAAACTTATTTACTTCTTGCTAACATCCTATTTGCTGTCGCCTCTATGTACACGTCGTGAAACCATAATTTCGTAATTTTTTCCACACATCTCCGCGTCGAGACTTGTTGCCACGTGACTCGTACACAACAGTAAAGCTCTGCGTGTCGAGACTTGTTGCCACGTGACTCGTACACAACAGTAAAGCTCTGCGTGTCGAGACTTGTTGCCACGTGACTCGTACACAACAGTAAAGCTCTGCGTGTCGAGACTTGTTGCCACGTGACTCGTACACAACAGTAAAGCCCTGCGTGTCGAGACTTCTCGCCACGTGACTCGTACACAACAGTAAAGCTCTGCGTGTCGGAACTTCTCGCCACGTGACACGTACACAACAGTAAAGCCCTGCGTGTCGAGACTTGTTGCCACGTGACTCGTACACATCAGTAAAGCTCTGCGTGTCGAGACTTGTTGCCACGTGACTCGTACACAACAGTAAAGCCCTGCGTGTCGAGACTTCTCGCCACGTGACTCGTACACAACAGTAAAGCTCTGCGTGTCGAGACTTGTTGCCACGTGACTCGTACACATCAGTAAAGCTCTGCGTGTCGAGACTTGTTGCCACGTGACTCGTACACAACAGTAAAGCTCTGCGCGTCGGAACTTCTCGCCACGTGACTCGTACACAACAGTAAAGCTCTGCGTGTCGAGACTTGTTGCCACGTGACTCGTACACATCAGTAAAGCTCTGCGTGTCGAGACTTGTTGCCACGTGACTCGTACACATCAGTAAAGCTCTGCGTGTCGAGACTTGTTGCCACGTGACTCGAACACAACAGTAAAGCTCTGCGTGTCGAGACTTGTTGCCACGTGACTCGTACACAACAGTAAAGCTCTGCGTGTCGAGACTTGTTGCCACGTGACTCGTACACAACAGTAAAGATCTGCGTGTCGAGACTTGTTGCCACGTGACTCGTACACAACAGTAAAGCTCTGCGTGTCGAGACTTGTTGCCACGTGACTCGTACACAACAGTAAAGCTCTGCGTGTCGAGACTTGTTGCCACGTGACTCGTACACAACAGTAAAGCTCTGCGTGTCGAGACTTGTTGCCACGTGACTCGTACACAACAGTAAAGCTCTGCGTGTCGAGACTTGTTGCCACGTGACTCGTACACAACAGTAAAGCTCTGCGTGTCGAGACTTGTTGCCACGTGACTCGTACACATCAGTAAAGCTCTGCGTGTCGAGACTTGTTGCCACGTGACTCGTACACAACAGTAAAGCTCTGCGCGTCGGAACTTCTCGCCACGTGACTCGTACACAACAGTAAAGCTCTGCGTGTCGAGACTTGTTGCCACGTGACTCGTACACATCAGTAAAGCTCTGCGTGTCGAGACTTGTTGCCACGTGACTCGTACACATCAGTAAAGCTCTGCGTGTCGAGACTTGTTGCCACGTGACTCGAACACAACAGTAAAGCTCTGCGTGTCGAGACTTGTTGCCACGTGACTCGTACACAACAGTAAAGCTCTGCGTGTCGAGACTTGTTGCCACGTGACTCGTACACAACAGTAAAGCTCTGCGTGTCGAGACTTGTTGCCACGTGACTCGTACACAACAGTAAAGCTCTGCGTGTCGAGACTTGTTGCCACGTGACTCGTACACAACAGTAAAGCTCTGCGTGTCGAGACTTGTTGCCACGTGACTCGAACACAACAGTAAAGCTCTGCGTGTCGAGACTTGTTGCCACGTGACTCGTACACAACAGTAAAGCTCTGCGTGTCGAGACTTGTTGCCACGTGACTCGTACACAACAGTAAAGCTCTGCGTGTCGAGACTTGTTGCCACGTGACTCGTACACAACAGTAAAGCTCTGCGTGTCGAGACTTGTTGCCACGTGACTCGTACACAACAGTAAAGTTCTGCGCGTCGGAACTTCTCGCCACGTGACTCGTACACAACAGTAAAGCTCTGCGCGTCGAGACTTCTCGCCACGTGACTCGTACACAACAGTAAATCTGGAGTCACAATGCCACGACACGACACGCCAGGCCCGACGCGCTCAGCAGCCAATTAAATACAAGGTCGCCGTGACGTCAACGCGACAAAATACGCACCTCAACGGCCCGCAATGAATATAAGTTTTTTTTTTTTCTGAATTCGTCGTGTCGTGCCGCACGACGGAAAGCCAAACGGGAACCTTACAAAACTAAACTTCAAAACTATTCACCTACATTAGAGACCGGAAAAATTCGCGGATTCATTTCGTGATAGGCTGAAATTCAAACATGTGTATAATTCTGCTGGTTCTGCAATTGGCTCGCAGTTTAACTGGAGCTCTCTGGGCCAATGAGAGACTATCGACCAAAGAAGCGTCGAGTCACAAGCTACACAGTGGAGACCACTCACAATTTAATACACAATGAACACGCGTGTTTACTTGAGAAGTGCAGAGGATAATGGAGGCTATCCTAGAGGTCATTGAATCCGCGAATTTTTCGGTCCCTAACCTACATACTTGGTAAATCTTCATGATGAAAAACGAAATTGCGTTTTACGCGTGGGCACACTTGCACATTTGCAGTGTGGCTTCGTCTGTTTATATAAACGGTATTCGTTGTTTTTTTTTTGTTTTTATTTTTGTCAATATTATTACTACACATTGGTCAAGATTTAATTTAAGAATTGACGAATTAGGCGAAAGACTTTTAATTACCTAATAAAGTCCAGGCTAATGGTATTTTGTATGACACTGGTTTGAGTGACTACAGAAATCCGACAAAAAAAATATAAAAAGCATGGGTTAAAATAGCATGTTCTTTTTCTCTTCTGCGCTGTTTTTAGTGTAATTAATCTATAGTACATCACGAAATCATTTAGCTTGAAAATGCCGACAGCCGTAATAAAGTTTGTCGTGTGAACGTTGTCGTGGAAACGCAATCAAACACGTCGTGCTGGACGGCTGTGCGATTGTTTGTCGGGCTTTTCACGTCGTGTTCGTCGCGGCATTGTGAGACTCCGGCTTTTAAGCGTCACTGCGACGGCGCGTGCTTCCTTTCCGTTCCGTACATTTTATTACGCATTCCAAAAGCTGACGTTTTCGAATCGGCGGAACATAGCGTGCCGCTGAGCGCACGTTCTCGCGACCTCGGGAAGGTGGCGGTGTCCTGTTACTCACCATCATGTTCGTGTTGGATCGGTGTCGAAGCTTCGCACGTCACGCACGATAAACCAACAAACAGCGACTCGACCGTCGAACAGCGCGGGCAGTCTCTATATAAGTGAAGCCTGCGGGCCTCGCTCCGTCAGGTTTCCTCACCTGGGCGCCTCCCCTCCCCTCAACCGACACGGCTGGATTTTCCCCTTCCCCTACCTTCCCCTCTTCCGCTTCGGGTCGTCGCGTCGGGAGACTTTCTCCTCCTCCGAAGAGGATGTGCGGCCTTCGCGTGACGTCACCGGTACCACCAACAGCTTCTTCTTCAAACAGACTTCGGACCACCGCATTCCTGCGCGAGGCTGTCTTCATCCATTGAGCTGCGGCCAAACTATACGACGTGCGGAGAGGCCACGCAGAACATCATATATTTATTTATTTATTTCATTTATAATTTAATTTATAATTTATGTATTCGTCTTGTTTTTACATGTAGCGAGGTTTAAGACGTGGACATCGCTATTACAATTATTAAAAATTATTACTTTTACAAATAAAAAAATAAACATTAAACAGAAAAACAAGAAGTGATATATTTAAAAAAGAAAAAAAAGAAAAACTAAGGAAATAGCTAACACTTAAACTATTGAAAAAATGTTGTCTATAATAATTTAATTTTTTTTTCAATACGTGCTCTTAAATGGTGGTACACAATAAAAATATAATATTAAAAAAAGGAAGGATAAACAATAAAAAAACTTTAATTTACATACTACGCAGTATTACTTTACGAACTATAAAACTATTCAAATTTTTAACCATACTTATTATGATAATCAATCCCATCAATAGGGCAGGCATTTTTTGCGGAAAAAAAAATTATCTGAACACCTATTAGACTGCAACAAGATATACCCGCACAAGAGGTTTCTTCTCCCTTGTGATTGGCGGCCGTCTGCGAGAGAAGTAGTTGCCTTATTTGACTGGGCCACTAAACTACTGTTATTGGTGTCGTAACAATCAACGTGGAACTGAAATAAACTCAGCCAACCACGAAACACAGACAGTGTTTTAACTTTCAGCTAGTCGCGGAATCTTTTCGAGAAATATGCGTGTCCTTATCTATGACTTCGAATTCTACCCTGAGGCCAGACATATCCGCGACATTTCCGGGTCTCTACAATTGAGTACAGTGAACACACAAGTTATTCTGGGCAAAAGCCCGGCCAAGCCTCACCACCTCCTCCACCTGGAACTAAACCCCAGTAGGGGTGTACCAAGTGCACTACTTTAATTTCCCAATTTTTTTTGGCCTATATTCCCATGTTTCCATTGAGTGACTTGATTTTCGTCACTCGAGGGCCATTAAACAGAATAACCTATCCAACCTGTTTTCACCGCCGGCGCTGCAGCCAGGTTATAGCTTTGTCAAATTTTCAAATATATATGCATTTCTTGTGTCCACAATTATATAAACCGGCGGTGGATATATAAAAACTTTTACCTCGTCAATCCACGTGGAATCACCCCGCATGTCCCCGGTGACAGGACGATTACTAGTACCCGGCACCGAACCCATGCAGGGGCGCCGATTCCACAGCCAGCAAGTGTTTCTCTTCTTTTCCTTCCATAGTTTTATCATAAAATGCCAATCCAGTCCATCTGTTGCATCCGCAACCCTCTCCAACACCTGCTTCCAATTCCCTTACTTAATCATTCTAGTTCCATCAACAGTTGTCACTTTAGTAAATTAATAAAATGCCAAATCCGAGCATGGGCTATGTCTTGATATTCTTCAACTATTGTCTCTTGTCTAACTATTCTCCACTATTGCAGATGTTATTCTCCTGAACACACAGATTGTGACTGGTGAAACGTGATGATTGTGAAACTCGGTCCGAGTCAAGGGCGGGCAGTCCGGCGCGCAGCCAATGTAAGGCCGAGAAGGCCCGCGTCGAAAGGACCGCCGTGTCGTTTTTCTTCGGTGAGATTGTCTATTGTTAGAAACCGAAAAAAAAAAACGCATTTTTATTGACCTCCGGGATATATTCTACTGTCCCATACATACCTGGGCAAATGTCATCTGTTCATTGGCTCTGACTTATGAGGCGTTTCGATTGGATTTTCCATGATTCGATACTTCCTCTGTCGAGGGTTTCGCTTTAGCTCACAGTCCTCCAAATTAAATATGGGCCAATCACCGAAGCGGTGCAAATATATACTAACGTCGAATTTAGCCTATCGCGAAATGGATACGCGAATTTTTCGGGTTTTATGTTGATTGTTATACTTCGAGGAACATTGTGAGTACGGGCCGGAAAATTTCGCGTTCTCAGTTTCCTTTAGAAAGGACTCCGCGGTTCTTTGTTCACTGGGGTAAATGTGTACTGTCCGTTGGCTGCCGACTGTTGGGACATCTCCGCTTGGTAGCCTGTGATTCGGAGATCCTTTAAATGAGGGTTTCTCATTGGCCAAGAGTATTTATTCTTAGGGGCAGGCATTTTTCGCGAATAAATCTGAACGGCTATTAGTATGCAACACGGTACACCCGCACCAGCTGTTTCTTCCTTGTGATTGGCGGCCGTCTGCGAGGGAAGTCGTTGCCTTGTTTGACCGAGCCACTCAGGACGAGTTTGCTTCCGCAGTGATTCACTGTGATTAGTGTTGTAACAGTAGACATGTATGCGAAAGAAACTCGCCCAATCACGAAACACAGAAAATGCTACAGTGTTTTGACCTTTAGCTAGTCTCGGAAACTTTTCGCGAAATCTGCATGACCCCATTTATTCTCTATAATCTGCGCGCGAATAGTGGAGGCAGCTTAGAGGGATACCCATTTTGAAAATTTTTCCTGTCACGGGATGAGTCGGTGAATTTTTCCGGTCCTGCCACTGGTTCTTGCGGCGCAGATTGTTGAAGGCACCGCCAGTCTGCAAGTGGTGGGGGGGGGGGGGGGGGGGGTTGAGGAGGGGGCGTCGACGAGAAGTGACGGAGGCCGGCGGCATTGTCGCCGCTGGCCGAGGTCCAGATGGCTTATCTCCCTCGCGAGCGGCCTCTGACAAGTGGGGGGATAGGGGGGGGGGACGTGCGTCGCCGAGAAGGGAAGGGAGGCACAGAGGACCTTGGAGCCGCAGATCGACCTGGATCAATCACACTCGTTTCCACACGACGCTCCTTGACCGACAGACGTCTGGGCCAGGGGGGAGGGGGGGGGGGGGTGTTCCGTGCCGTTGGCGAAATTTCGCAGGGAAAAACCTCCCTTCCAGTCACCGCGTCCTTATTTCGAGAGGCGACACCTTCACCACAGCTGACGAAACACGTACATATCATGTTGAGAGTCTGTAGCTATTACAGGCGCGGAGTTGAGGATCCTCAGATGGCGACATGATATGCCGTAGCTGAAGTAACTTTCTACCTCACCATCAACACTCACTGTACTTTTTTTTAGTAAATGGAACAACAATATACATGTAAAATAACAGTTATTTGTACATTTTAACAGTTACATTAAAACAAATGTATCGCTGCAAAATAATGTTTGCAGTAATACTGGGTTCAGATTCTTATCCGGGTATTTACGCTTTGTGTTGTACAGTACCTCCAACAGTCGTGTTTAAAAGTAAAAGTCGGGTTATTATTGCACTGCCCTCTTATGTCAGCCACTGCCTCAAGTCACACACGTAGTTCTCCTTATTGACTCTATATATAAACTCTTCTACTCGCACTCGCTCGACGAGTGGGAAAAAAAGTTTTTGGTGAGTATTTTCGTGCCTTGGCGGCAGCTTGCCCTTACCCAAAGGTTGCAGTTCCACTGAGTGGTTCATTCAGTAATTGCTCGCTCAGCGAGTAGGAACTCGCTCCGCGAGTCTGTGAACGAGTGACCAGTTACCTCTTCTTGCGGGTATCTCCTATTTGCACGTAGATGCTGATCGGACTAAGTCCGAAATCACTTGCAAAAAAAAGTTAAAGTCCAGCTCACCCACTTCTGAGGCTAAGTCCAACATGCAGCTCGGTGTAGCGTCGGACAGAGTGACGTTCCTGGGTGACGTGGTGACGGGCAGACTGACGTTCCTGGGTGACGTGGTGACGGGCAGACTGACGTTCCTGGGTGACGTGGTGACGGGCAGACTGACGTTCCTGGGTGACGTGGTGACGGGCAGACTGACGTTCCTGGGTGACGTGGTGACGGGCAGACTGACGTTCCTGGGTGACGTGGTGACGGGCAGACTGACGTTCCTGGGTGACGTGGTGACGGGCAGACTGACGTTCCTGGGTGACGTGGTGACGGGCAGACTGACGTTCCTGGGTGACGTGGTGACGGGCAGACTGACGTTCCTGGGTGACGTGGTGACGGGCAGACTGACGTTCCTGGGTGACGTGGTGACGGGCAGACTGACGTTCCTGAGTGACGTGGTGACGGGCAGACTGACGTTCCTGAGTGACGTGGTGACGGGCAGACTGACGTTCCTGGGTGACGTGGTGACGGGCAGACTGACGTTCCTGGGTGACGTGGTGACGGGCAGACTGACGTTCCTGGGTGACGTGGTGACGGGCAGACTGACGTTCCTGAGTGACGTGGTGACGGGCAGACTGACGTTCCTGGGTGACGTGGTGACGGGCAGACTGACGTTCCTGGGTGACGTGGTGACGGGCAGACTGACGTTCCTGAGTGACGTGGTGACGGGCAGACTGACGTTCCTGAGTGACGTGGTGACGGGCAGACTGACGTTCCTGAGTGACGTGGTGACGGGCAGACTGACGTTCCTGAGTGACGTGGTGACGGGCAGACTGACGTTCCTGAGTGACGTGGTGACGGGCAGACTGACGTTCCTGAGTGACGTGGTGACGGGCAGACTGACGTTCCTGGGTGACGTGGTGACGGGCAGACTGACGTTCCTGGGTGACGTGGTGACGGGCAGACTGACGTTCCTGGGTGACGTGGTGACGGGCAGACTGACGTTCCTGGGTGACGTGGTGACGGGCAGACTGACGTTCCTGAGTGACGTGGTGACGGGCAGACTGACGGCAGGATGACGTAGTGACGGGCAGACTGACGTTCCTGAGTGACGTGGTGACGGGCAGACTGACGTTCCTGGGTGACGTGGTGACGGGCAGACTGACGTTCCTGGGTGACGTGGTGACGGGCAGACTGACGTTCCTGAGTGACGTGGTGACGGGCAGACTGACGTTCCTGAGTGACGTGGTGACGGGCAGACTGACGTTCCTGGGTGACGTGGTGACGGGCAGACTGACGTTCCTGGGTGACGTGGTGACGGGCAGACTGACGTTCCTGGGTGACGTGGTGACGGGCAGACTGACGTTCCTGGGTGACGTGGTGACGGGCAGACTGACGTTCCTGGGTGACGTGGTGACGGGCAGACTGACGTTCCTGAGTGACGTGGTGACGGGCAGACTGACGTTCCTGAGTGACGTGGTGACGGGCAGACTGACGTTCCTGAGTGACGTGGTGACGGGCAGACTGACGTTCCTGGGTGACGTGGTGACGGGCAGACTGACGTTCCTGGGTGACGTGGTGACGGGCAGACTGACGTTCCTGAGTGACGTGGTGACGGGCAGACTGACGTTCCTGGGTGACGTGGTGACGGGCAGACTGACGTTCCTGAGTGACGTGGTGACGGGCAGACTGACGTTCCTGAGTGACGTGGTGACGGGCAGACTGACGTTCCTGAGTGACGTGGTGACGGGCAGACTGACGTTCCTGAGTGACGTGGTGACGGGCAGACTGACGTTCCTGAGTGACGTGGTGACGGGCAGACTGACGTTCCTGAGTGACGTGGTGACGGGCAGACTGACGTTCCTGGGTGACGTGGTGACGGGCAGACTGACGTTCCTGGGTGACGTGGTGACGGGCAGACTGACGTTCCTGGGTGACGTGGTGACGGGCAGACTGACGTTCCTGGGTGACGTGGTGACGGGCAGACTGACGTTCCTGAGTGACGTGGTGACGGGCAGACTGACGTTCCTGAGTGACGTGGTGACGGGCAGACTGACGTTCCTGAGTGACGTGGTGACGGGCAGTCTGACGGCAGGATGACGTAGTGACGGGAAGACTGACGTTCCTGAGTGACGTGGTGACGGGCAGACTGACGTTCCTGGGTGACGTGGTGACGGGCAGACTGACGTTCCTGGGTGACGTGGTGACGGGCAGACTGACGTTCCTGAGTGACGTGGTGACGGGCAGACTGACGTTCCTGAGTGACGTGGTGACGGGCAGACTGACGGCAGGATGACGTAGTGACGGGCAGACTGACGTTCCTGAGTGACGTGGTGACGGGCAGACTGACGTTCCTGGGTGACGTGGTGACGGGCAGACTGACGTTCCTGGGTGACGTGGTGACGGGCAGACTGACGTTCCTGGGTGACGTGGTGACGGGCAGACTGACGTTCCTGGGTGACGTGGTGACGGGCAGACTGACGTTCCTGGGTGACGTGGTGACGGGCAGACTGACGTTCCTGAGTGACGTGGTGTCGGGCAGACTGACGTTCCTGAGTGACGTGGTGACGGGCAGACTGACGTTCCTGAGTGACGTGGTGACGGGCAGACTGACGTTCCTGGGTGACGTGGTGACGGGCAGACTGACGTTCCTGGGTGACGTGGTGACGGGCAGACTGACGTTCCTGGGTGACGTGGTGACGGGCAGACTGACGTTCCTGAGTGACGTGGTGACGGGCAGACTGACGTTCCTGAGTGACGTGGTGACGGGCAGACTGACGTTCCTGGGTGACGTGGTGACGGGCAGACTGACGTTCCTGGGTGACGTGGTGACGGGCAGACTGACGTTCCTGGGTGACGTGGTGACGGGCAGACTGACGTTCCTGAGTGACGTGGTGACGGGCAGACTGACGTTCCTGGGTGACGTGGTGACGGGCAGACTGACGTTCCTGGGTGACGTGGTGACGGGCAGACTGACGTTCCTGGGTGACGTGGTGACGGGCAGACTGACGTTCCTGAGTGACGTGGTGACGGGCAGACTGACGTTCCTGAGTGACGTGGTGACGGGCAGACTGACGTTCCTGGGTGACGTGGTGACGGGCAGACTGACGTTCCTGGGTGACGTGGTGACGGGCAGACTGACGTTCCTGGGTGACGTGGTGACGGGCAGACTGACGTTCCTGAGTGACGTGGTGACGGGCAGACTGACGTTCCTGAGTGACGTGGTGACGGGCAGACTGACGTTCCTGGGTGACGTGGTGACGGGCAGACTGACGTTCCTGAGTGACGTGGTGACGGGCAGACTGACGTTCCTGAGTGACGTGGTGACGGGCAGACTCACGTTCCTGGGTGACGTGGTGACGGGCAGACTGACGTTCCTGGGTGACGTGGTGACGGGCAGACTGACGTTCCTGAGTGACGTGGTGACGGGCAGACTGACGTTCCTGAGTGACGTGGTGACGGGCAGACTGACGTTCCTGAGTGACGTGGTGACGGGCAGACTGACGTTCCTGAGTGACGTGGTGACGGGCAGACTGACGTTCCTGGGTGACGTGGTGACGGGCAGACTGACGTTCCTGGGTGACGTGGTGACGGGCAGACTGACGTTCCTGAGTGACGTGGTGACGGGCAGACTGACGTTCCTGAGTGACGTGGTGACGGGCAGACTGACGTTCCTGAGTGACGTGGTGACGGGCAGACTGACGTTCCTGGGTGACGTGGTGACGGGCAGACTGACGTTCCTGGGTGACGTGGTGACGGGCAGACTGACGTTCCTGGGTGACGTGGTGACGGGCAGACTGACGTTCCTGAGTGACGTGGTGACGGGCAGACTGACGTTCCTGAGTGACGTGGTGACGGGCAGACTGACGTTCCTGAGTGACGTGGTGACGGGCAGACTGACGTTCCTGAGTGACGTGGTGACGGGCAGACTGACGTTCCTGGGTGACGTGGTGACGGGCAGACTGACGTTCCTGAGTGACGTGGTGACGGGCAGACTGACGTTCCTGGGTGACGTGGTGACGGGCAGACTGACGTTCCTGAGTGACGTGGTGACGGGCAGACTGACGTTCCTGAGTGACGTGGTGACGGGCAGACTGACGGCAGGATGACGTAGTCGGGTGCGAGAGCTTCCTCTTCCGCCGCTCCGAAGACTCTGAAGACTGCGATTTTGATTCCTAACCTGGTCCGGGTTAGGGGAGGGACATAAGTGCATCTCAGGCCGAAGCCTATACGCCTAGTCATGCTGGGATTAGCTATGCAGGGAGAGGGTCGCATGCACCGTGTGCTAGGAGGGGATTGGCCATTGCAGAGATTGAAGCTATGACTAACTCCCCTCGTTCTTAAATCTAGGCCATAACAAGAGATAGGTTGGGCCCAGGTAAAACCTGTATAGACACAGTGAAAACCCTGGGTACAGTGATGCGGGGTGTTAAATTGCATGCATTAATTATAGGATAACACAAAAGACAGGGGATGTTATGGATGACTGAGCACTGCAGGCCAACCCCCCTGGCCATTGTATACTCCTTTGGTTGTTATCCACTTCGTTGTCGAACCATCCAGACGCATTTCCAAGGACGAAGGAAGAGTGATGAGGTCAGGTTGACATAGCTGTAGATGATGCAGGCCGGAGTGGTAGGCCACTAGAGATACCTCACTGTTATGCCGGTAGTGTCACATTCAGGGGCTAACTTCCAAAACATCGTCAAAAACATGATTACGTCGCAGACGGTAAAAACCAACCGCAACACTCTGCTTAGAAAGATTTTTTAAAAATATTTTTATGTACTAACTGTTACATATATATTGAAGATTTTTAGAGATTATAATTTGCATTAGGAAAAAGTGCCTGTTTTATAGACCTCGTCTCCATGTGTCTATTTTTGCAACATCTACTTTTTTTATTGGTTCTGATTGGCTAAAATATCTCGTTCCGCACTTCTGTATCTCCCCCTTGTTCTATGCAGAGATTATAGAAAGTTACAGATGGAGCATAAGCTCTGAGCACTGTGGCCAGTTTGTTCACGTAAGAAGATGGCGGCCATTTGTTTATATAGTATATTAGCTGCCCGACCCGGCTTCACACTGCTATACTAATGGAAAAAAATTAAGCCACATCTCCCATTTACAGTAATGGTAAATTAAAAAAAATCAGTGAAAATTTATTACAATGCTGTATAATGTACCGGAGAGAAAATGAATAGCACCGATGGTTTCCCGACTCGTGCACGCAACGTACAACTGATGTACCCGTACTTCGCTACGGCAGTCTACAGGCAGATCACTATTGCGCCGCTCATTATACATGCCCCTCCTTGTGGGTACGCCACTGCCGCGCAATGCCCGTTGCCATGGAGATGCAGAAGGCATGAACAATGCAAAATCCTGTTCTCATGCAGACAAAGTACCCACTGTTGCCTGGTTTTAACCACCCATGGGATATAATTTTCGGAAAATGTCATCCTGCGTAACATAAGGAACATTACTGTGAAGTTTCAAGTCTGTAAAATATATATACTTGAAAAAAAGGGCAATTTTTGATATTTAAAGTACCCGCAAAATTTCATCGGTGATGAGGACTGCACTAACAATGAAATAGTCGTTAACTTCTAGCGCCTGCGGCATCGTCAACACACACTTCGTACGTGTACTGCATGTTTTATCTAACCCCCGCCAACGCATTTAATTCTAAATTGGACTTTTAGTAAGGATCCCTAATGTTATTGATAATATAATATAGCCTATAGCATTCCTCGATAAATGTACTATCCAACACTGAAAGAATTTTTCAAATCGGACCAGTGGTTCCTGAGATTAGCGCGTTCAAACAAACAAACTCTTCAGCTTTATAATATTAGTATAGATATAAATGTAGTTTACTACATACTCTTGTACACAACCATTTTTCTCGAGTCAACAGTCTTAATTCGTTTAATATTCATGCACTTTTCCACCACCATACATACCTACATCACTTATGAGAAATAGCGATTTTCTTCATTGCATAATATGGCGGCGACCTGCTTCCCCCTTACGTCCCCTGGCTTCAGCAGAGATACCCTACAAACTGTGTTTATGCTCCATCTGTAACTTTCTCTAATCTCTGGTTCTATGCATCTGTTCCTTTGAGCGCGCGACGCGGCGACAGGCGAAGTAGTCCGGTGCGTATCCTTGCGCCAACAACGCCCGGCCAACACCCGCCATTGTGTTCCGGCGCGGAGCAAGGTTCCCCTGGCGTCGGCTGGCTCGAAGGCCGTCGCCCAGTCAGGGGCGTATCTGCGTCGGCGAGGCTGGACGCCGAGTGCGACGCTCTCTGGTGCTTCCAGCACGGGGTCGCCTCAGTCTTCTCGTCGTGCACGAGATCTGAGCGGTAGCCACACTTCACGGGCGGACAAATGAAGATAAAAGTGTAACGCAAGTTTCAAGAATATCTACCTCGATTTTTCTTGCCTAAATAACCAAACACGCGTTTCAGCCATTTTTTTCAATGTCAAAAAAAATACACCACAAAAAAAAACTACGGAAACAGAACAAAAATGTTCTCGCTAAGAAATTAACAAATGGGAAAGTAAACATGGGTCGAGCACACCTGTAACTTTGAATTCTATTCTGAGACCAGAAGAATCCGCGAAATTTCCGGGTCTCTAGTAATGGCATTACTTTGCTCTAGGTGATATTTCTGTAAATTTTAAAACGCTACCTCTCTTGCATGTGGTGTTCGTGTTACAGATAGTTACTAAAGATAGCAGTTGAAAGTTGCGCAAGTATATTCGTAATTATTATTAGGGACCGGAAAAAAAATTCATGTTTTAATTGACACACACGATAGACGCCACAGTCCGCTGTATACTGGGACAGAAGTCACTTCTTGTTCATTGGCTGTTGTCTTGTGAGACGTCTTAACTGGATAGCCTGTGATTTGTTTATTCTTTAGTTGAGGGCTTCTCATCCGGCAAGAGTATTTTCCTAAGCTGCGTGCCAATAGTGAAATATCCTTAGAGGTATGCATCTTTGAATTTTGTCCTATTTCGAAATTAATCCACGAATTTTCTTTTTTACCTTATTGTAATCATTTGCGTGACTTTTTACGCCTATTATAAAGAGTGTCCATAAAATAATGTCCCAATTTCAATGGTACATTATAACAGTTTAATTTAGACTATTCACAACAAACAGATTGAACGTCTAAAAATATAGAAAATGCAAAAGGTTTTTATAGCAATGTAACATATTAAAAATAATTTAAATTCCTAAAAATTTTAAATAATAATTTAAAAACTTTTTCTGCACACTTTCAATTATTCTAATTAAAATAACTTGATGCAGAGAAAGTTATAAATTCAATTACCCCAAAGATCTACATGTGTTGCTAATAGTATTATCTACATGTTGGTAAAAAAAAAAACCTTGGCATTCAATATAACTCGAAGGTCTTAAAAGTGGACACCACGTTTAGTGTCATTACTTACTATGTCATAATTCTGATTAAATAAATTAGTTTTTTACTAAAGGTTATACAATAAATGCTATCGTAATTCAGAGACGTTTGTTAACTTGAAAATCATATCTTGACAGCTGAAATATCTTCCGAAACAGTTTCACAAACATATTTCCCAATTATATATATTTTTTTAATTCAGCATCTATTCTTGATCAATTCTGATTACAGTTGGAATATCATTTATTAAATATTAAATAGTAGTTGAGATAAATACTACTTTGCGGAACACCTAATACCATGAAATTGCATTTGCAAAATTGACTGAAAAGGGTCAATTTTTAAGATAATTTAATCATTATATATATATATATATACTAGATAATGCCCGGCATGCGTTGCAATGCCTCAATCAATTTTTTAATTTATTAATAATGTAATTTTTTAAACGTATACTAAGCATCTCTCTAATTCTCTATATCTCTCTCTATCTTTCTATTTATATCTCTATCTCTATATATCTTTCTAGCGGACCCGACAGACATTGTCCTGCCCAAATGTACTTTTTGTGAGATATGGATATGGCGGTAAGTATTTCTACGCTGGACATTTTGTATCTTCTCATTATACATACCCCTCCTCTTGGGCACGCCACTGCCGTTACCAAAAACCTTTCCCATGGTTACGCAGAAGGCAACAACAATGCAAATGCCCGTTGCCATGGAGGCTAATTATCAACAATGCTTAGTTTTTTTGCTTTTAAAGCGTGTTTTTTTAGTTTTTTCTTAACTCAGAATCGAGATAAAATATCCAATTGTGAATCTAAACCATCCTCGAATCCCCGTGAACTCACACACAAAATTTAATCAAAATCGGTCCAGCCGTCTAGGAGGAGTTCAGTGACATACACACGCACACAAGAAATATATATATAAAGATAACAGGCATTGCTTGACGAGGCCTAAAATTGATAATTTTTTAGTCATAAGATTGTGTTGAAAAGTATCAAAGGCTTTGCTGATGTTGAAATAAATAGAATATTTTATTTATGTCTGGATGTTATACTGGACCATATATATAATACGTATATAGATTTATTTATTATTATTAAATACGTGTGAGTATTAAAGACGATCTTCCTGATTGAAATTAGAAATATTGTTTTTAGTAATAGAATTCATGTGCTTATTAATATTTTTTTTCATCGAAAAGGTATTGGTAAATAGTTTGTGACTGTCAATAATACTTCAAGAAAATATATACCGATAAATGGTTGAACACACAACCACTCACTGACTGATGCACACTTAATTAAAATATTTTTGTACAAAAGCAAATTTGTTTCAATGTTTGTTTGAGCTTAATTTATAACATGTTGGAATGAAAATGCTACAGTTATTAAAAACTAAAACGCTACAAAACTACAATACATATTTTTGCAAAACTCCGTTCCCCCGGAGAAACCCCCGGAATGGCCACCGCATGGGGAGCCCAAGAAAAGAAACGGGCTCCCCATTTGGAAGCCACCTGGAAGGTTTTTTTCTGTTCCACCCACCGTTTCTTTGGTAGCCTGACTTGTTACAAGGGATTGTATTCCTACCAGAGAAAATGCCGCCATTTTGTCTGGGCAATCCGCCTTGGAGGAGCCGGGGCGCGAACCCGGGTCCTACAAGTCACAAGGCAGGCGCTCTACCCCAGAACCAGAGTGGTAGAGCGGATACTTGCAGGCTTATTAACACTGGCATGATGTTATTCCACGAGTTTACTGTAGTTTCGTGTGCCATTAACACGTGCAGTAACATCTAACCTCGGTAACGAACAAATGTATGTGTTCTTATGTTGTTCGTTCAGCATGAATTCTGTAATTTCATAACAGTGAAATATAATTTGTAAAACTGGTCTGGCAATTTTTTAGTTGATTTCCTGCAAACAAATCTACAGTCCCGCTGTACAATAATTATTTATAAGTATAAACTAGTAAAAAAATATGTAAAGAGCTTGCACGGTCGATGTTGAAATAAATGTTAGATATTAAAAGAGTGTGTTTGTTTAAAATATGTGTGTGCTTACAAGTATGAAGTTATTGTATAATCATTTAATTTATTTGATTTTAAAGCCACAGAAAAGTCAACCTTTTTTTATCACTTTTGGCTTTCTGTTGTTTTACCGTGCTTAATATGCGCAGCTAATATTGGAAAGCTATTCATACAACTGTTTGCAAATAACTTTAAATATTGGAGGTACTGGGGCAACAATGGCAACACTATTTTGTAGTGATACAGTTATTTTCAAGTAGATGTACAAATTAACAAATATGTAAGTTTACATGAATATTTATGTTCCATTTAAAAAGAAATTCTACGGTGCACAACGGCAAATAGAATAAGGAATAACTCAACGATGAAACTTAACAGATAAAATTTGAAAAAACAACGGCTATACAAAGCCGCACAGGTGAACCCAGCGATGTGAATAAACAGTGATGACAGCACAGACGAACACCGTAAGAAACAGTTGAGCGAAAAAACAGATATTTTGAAAAACACGATGATAGCGCAGACTAACACAGTGTATGATTCCTAAGAGAACAGTTGCGGTGATTCGGAAAAGAGATCTATTCCATTCTTAAGGTACAAACTGACTGAGGTTTGTCATGACATACAGTTTAATGAGTAATGGCGTATGTCCAAAACTAAATCTTGAATTAATTTACCTATTATTTAAAATGTTGTTTGTCAGTTGAAATTTTATTTAATGAACTACACTGAATTTGTTGAAATTCACATAGATACTGACTTTCTTTAAACAGATTTATGTTTTGTTTGTTTTATGTTGTACATTCGTTTACACTTCTGTTAATAAGTCACAGGTATTAGTGCAGAGAAGTTTATTCAAAAGAGGAACCTGTTTCTGTAACAATAAGTGTCAAGAACGTGGTAAAAATGCGGGGGAGTAGAGTTGCCAGATTAATTTAGACCAAGAAATTTTATTTTACAAAAATTACAATGGCATGAATGTCAATTAGCACTTAAGGGATTGTCAACTAGCCTAAATATGTATTTTCAAGCATTATCTTTGTAAAAGAGTTTCCGGAGGAGGGACTGGCTTCTAAGTTGAATTTGTAGGAAAAGCTCTTACTAATAGCAATGACAAAAATATTTTAAAAAATATTAAATGGCTGTTAGGCTTAGACTTAAATTATAATTAATAGTCCTGATATATATCCGTAGACAGTCTCTGTAGACGGTCCCCCAAATTGTTTTTTTTTTGTAAATGGAACAAAAATATTCATGTAAAATTACAGATGATTGGTAATAGTTTCCTTTTACATTAAAACAACTGTGTCACTACAAAATAGTGTTCGCAGTAATACTGGTTTCGGATTTTTATCTGGGCATTAATGCTTTGTGTTGTCCCAGTACCTCCAATAGTTAAAGTTATTTGTAAAATCCAACTATTGAATTTTCTATTGGCTTTTCCATGGTTCAATGGAATTATGCTTGAATTCAACTATAATTAAAATATAACATTATGCGCCGAATTTCGTAAATAATACTCAGTATTATCTCAAAAAAAACGTATTTCATATATGTAAAAATAACTGTAGACATGTTTTATACAAAGTAACAATATATTTCTTATAGTAATAGAAACTATTTCGTGGCAACTGGTTTTCAAAGGAATCATTGTAAAAGTGCAGAATTGTTTTTTTCTGTGCACTGATGTTATTAACGTTTCTCGTGAACTCGTGAGAATTATCCTGAAGTATAAACAAATAATTTAAAATCTGATTAAGTCCGCAATAAACATAGTCTCATTCCTTTCGCACGAGTGTTCAAATTGTTTACGACGGTGCACAGAATTTCTGGAAAGAGAGCAGGTCTCAGGCAAATAGTTCTATTTCTTAGAAATAAATATTTGCATGAAAAATGTTTTACTTAATGAAACATGCAATTTTATTCAACGTTACATTGAATTAGTGAACTTCTGTTACTAAACCAGCACTTAAAATACTTTTATCAGGTGGAATTCAAACAAAAAATCATTACTATGTCCAATAATATTCCTTGAAACACTGACATGCAGGACGAACTTCCTTCTCCTTGATGCATAGCGAAGCCCTCCTTCTCTTTTGACCGTGATTGAGTATCCTGCATCCTACATAAAAAAATAATATTTACCTCAACAGAAAATGTAGCAGTATCTGTTGGCAAATAGTTTTATTTTAAGGGCTATTTGTTTTTGGAGCGAGTGAGTACAGGTTGCGGAGAAGGTCGGTCCGGGAAACTGAACTAAATCCCCGCTCCCACTGCCCCTCGCACCAGGACCTCACAGGGGGTGAGGGAGATCTCCAGGTCAGCGACGGGCGGCGAACCACGCGCGCCTGCGGTTAGCGCGGCTATTGTTCCGGAGACGAGGGTCGAGCATGACTTGGCCGGGAGGAAATACCCCGCGGGGTCAAAGGTCCAGGTCCTGCCTCGTCCCGGATACAACGTGCTGCGGCCAACTCGAGGTGCGGTTCCACCAGGGACGAAGCCAGGGGGGAGGAAGAGATGTAGCCAGGAGGAGGCAGGGATGTAGCCAAGGGGAGGAAGAGTAGTAAACAGGGGGGAGGCAGGGATGTTGCCATGGGGAGGCAGGGATGTAGCCAGGGGGAGGAATGGATGTAGCCAGGAGGAGGCAGGGATGTAGCCAAGGGGAGGAAGAGAAGTAAACAGGGGGGAGGCAGGGATGTAGCCATGGGGGAGGCAGGTACGTAGACATGGGGGAGGCAGGGATGTAGCCAGGGGGAGGAATGGATGTAGCCAGGGGGAGGCAGGGATGTAGCCAAGGGGAGGAAGAGAAGTAAACATGGGGGAGGCAGGGACGTAGCCATCGGGGAGGCAGGAACGTAGCCAGGAGGATACAGGGATGTAGCTAGGGGGAGGAATGTATGTAGCCGGGGGAAGTCAGGGATGTAAACAGAGGGAGGAAGCAGAGACATAGCCATGGGGAAGCAGGGATGTAGTCAGGAAGGGAGGAGGAAGGCATGCAAATAGGGGGAGGATGGGAGGAGGCAGAAACGTAGCCATGGGGAGGCAGGGACGTAGCCAAGAGGAGGCAGGGATGTAGCCAAGGGGAGGAAGGGATGTAAACAGGGGGAGGAGGTCAGAGTCATAGTCATGGGGGGAGGCAGGGACGTAGTTAGGGGAAAGGCCCTAGGGTCCGGACCCCTCCTTACCCAGATTTTAAAATAAATATAAGCGAAAACAGAATTAATAAAATTTTAGCAGCTTAGCTACATAATTTTCCAGAGATATTTTTTGGGAGGGTTCGTTATCCTTAGTGGGCTACAATAATGTATTTACTCCCCAATACAACCCTGGCTTTACAGATGGCACAGAAGCTGCAGGAATGTGTTTCCAAGTAGTCAGTGTGTATTGCCGGTTTCCACACGTTTTAATGAAAGCACGTTATTAATAAAAACTTGAAACGTGTGATTCATGTATTTACTAACATTAATGTATATGTATTTAAGATAGTTGTCTTAAGAACAGAACATTTTAACCAATTAAATTATCATCAAAATAATAAATATTCTTTTTTTTTCTTTTCTCAAGCAATCATTGCTTAAGTTTCTACGTGTATAAATGTTCGAGTCCTATAAGTCTACTATTCCCTGTTATTTTAGTGTGACAGTTAATTTTCTTTTAAAATTCAATCATAAAGTAAACTTGCTCATTAAAGAAACGCTCTAATGGTTGTACTGAACCTCCTCCTTCACAAACTCCTGGCTACGGCTCCGGTGCCACGCGGCAGGTTGGTTTCTGATGTGTAACATCTTAGCTGTCGGTACACAGCATTTGGTGGGAGTAATTTCGCGAATGCGACGGGAATGTGTAACAGGAAGTTGGGAGAAATGCGAGCCATTCAATTTTCTTTTTTTCTTAGCCGGTGCGGCTACATCTGGCGCTTGTGCTGTGTAGCGTGTTCAGCCGACGCAAACCATTCCATGGTGTTTGAAAAGGCAGAGGTTAAAGGGAGAAAGAAGACACGCCTGTTTACGGTTTCGTTTTTGCTAAAAAGCCCTGTCAGTTCGGACTTATCAGTCGGAACTGCCGTGTGTGGGAACAGTGTCTCGCCAGTTCAAAACCATCAGTCCAAAAAAAAATCAATCCATCAGTCTTACAGCTGAGTGTCGTGGCAGACATCTTTGTTTATACTCTTCGATTACGTTTATTTTTTTTCAATGTAACTGCAATTGCAACAACCAAAGTTTCTTCCGTGTTCTATGATGAAACGACACATCCAACAGCAACAGCAACAAGCATACTGATCGTGTGTGGGGAAGGATTAATTCGGTTCAGTACAAACTGTCAGTTCGGAGATTGAATTTGGCGCTAGACTGATCGTGTGTGAAGGTTTTACAGTAGTCTCGAACAGTAGCATGCACTGCCATGTGTATTTTCTATTGCCTTATAAATACGTTGTGAAATAATTATGGATAATATATAAGTAGAGACCGGAAAAAATTCGCGAATTCATTTCGCGATAGGCTAAAATACAAATAGGTATACCTCAGTGCTGCCTCTGTTATTGGCTCACAACTCACCTGGATGACTCTGGGCCAATGAGAAACACTCAACCGAAGCTTTATCGAATCACAGGCTGCTACGTTGGGACGTTTCACAAGACAGCAGCCAATGAGTGGGTGGTATTTGACCGAGTGTACGTAGAACTATGGAGTTTATCCTGGAGGCTATTGAACCCGCGAATTTTTCTGGTCCCTATATATAAGTGTTGTATTAAATTACAGGTTTTGGTTAATACATAGTTTGTGATACGATAGGTTAGATGTTACACATCACTAGCGAGTACTAAAAAATGTAGTTTTTTTTCCTACTTGTCACTACTTTTATCTAAGGGCTATTTATAAAATTTTCACTCGATACCTCACTTGCATTCGTTGCTCGTCCACAAATATTTTCAGCAAGTACTCACTTGGTGTAATATCTTGGGTGTGAAAAAGGCGCGTAGGTGATGATAATTACGAAGAATTTGGGCGATTTTTTATACGCTAGGTGAATATCTGTTAAAACTATTTGTGGCATAACAACAAATTAAAGATATATCAAGTTAAATTTTAAGAAATAGCCCTTGAAAAATAAACGTATTGAGGTAAAAAAAAAAATCAACATGGCGAGCGAGACCGTACCTTAATCATAATTTCTAGTAATAGTAACTGTGATAGTGCAAGTCCGTTGACGATGCTCTTCCTGGACGGACTAATTATATTTTTCCCCGGTGGGAGATGATGCTGCGTCAGGAAGACGTGTTTGCAGAACTGTTGGTTCCAGAGAACACAGCGGTTCGCAGATGCGTCCATTGTCTGCGGGTGGTTATCTCGCTCCATCGCGGCGGGCAGGACTGTTCCCCGAGTAGACACGAGAGTGAGAGGGGGGAGGGGGGAGGTCTCAGAAGGTCACGAGGCCCTTCACGACCCGAGACCCGGAAACCTGACGGATTACACTCGGTCGCAAACTTCGGTAGCCTACAACTCACATAGTTTCGGTTCCCTACCACGTTCGTGCAACTTCGGATTTCTCTCAAAAATTGAAATTAAAAAAATCGAAGGGTTAGGTTAGGTTAGGTCAGTCACAACATGCTTGTTTTCATTGGAAACTTCTGATTTAGCGGCTGAAGTGGCGTTAATACCAAAACGCAAAACTTCGGAAATCTTCGGAAATTCTTGCAGGGAACCGAAACTACGTGAGTTGTAGGCTTCCCCGCAAACTTGACAGCAAAGCTTTATGTTTAGTTTTGCGTAGAGTGTGTTTTATATTTGAAACAAGCTAATGCCTTTCATGCGTTGCAATGCCTCAATATTTTATTTTTTTTGTAATTTGTTTGAAGTAGGTACACATAGACAAAGTATCTCTCTATATCTTTCTCTCATTCTCTGTCTCTCTATGTTTTATATCTCTATTTACATGTATACCTCTATCTAACGCTATATCTCTCTTTACCTTTCTATATCTATATATATATCCCTATATATATACTTTATGTATATATCACTCTATTGCAATGAAAATGTTTAAAAAGGTATGGCTTTTACCTATTTATATTTTTATTTATCATTTAACGTGTCACAGGTATGACATAGTATATGAAAATACTCGTGTATTCGAATGTAACATTGAGTTAGAATTTAGAATAAATCGGTGAAGAACTTTCAGAGGTTTAAGATTTTGAACGAATGAAGATTTATCTTTTCATCAAATAGAATCCTGAAACACTTACAAATCTGTGAAATATAACAGAAAATTTGTTGAAACTGTTCCACTTGAATCAGAAGAGTCCAGTCACTAAAGGTCCCTGAATTGCCTGTGGTTTTCATTAATGTACCAGTGGTTTCCTCCAATTAACCACATACGCAGAATGAGTCAGAATTCAACCGTTAAGTGTTGGATTCAGGCTCATTTAAAGTTAAAGATGAACGACTTTTTTTTAATAGCAGGGAAAGTCTTAGAGTTATTTTATTGAAATTATTAGAGGAATTAACTTTGTAACAACACGACAGCAAAATGTATGGCAAATTAAAACGATACTTGCAATTATTTTAATTTAATCATTTACGACAGCGTCAAGAGTTGTAGCGGTTATAGACCATTCTTTAAAAAGTAAACACTTTTCAGGATTTCGATGTTTAACCTTAGTACTTTCTCTGTTATTTCCAATAAAAAAAAAAGTTTCATCAGCCGCAAACTAGCCTCGGGAAGAACTTTGGACCGTAAGACGTAATGTTTTCAACTTTTTTGTCGTGACGAACCTGCAGCCAAAGTTTCTTCGGCTTCGGGATTCTGACCCACGCTATATAAAGCGAAACCCACTGACTAACCAGTCAGTAACATATCATTCGCAGAATTTGCATTTGCTACCGTTTCAACGGTTACAAATCACAGATTCAAATCCAGAGGGTTTGTTTTTGGGCCGCAGATATTTCGACACTCACTAGCCAATATATGGTCCAGTCCTCGGTGAACAGAGCTGAATACGCACAGCCAAACAAGAGAACCAAAAAAATAATTGGTAGACTGTAAAGTCGGTTTACGGACGATAGTTTAAAGTGACAACATCATAACAAAACATTTATGAAATGATTGCATACTTTTATGAATAAAATTGAATAATTTTTATTGAATTATCACTATTTTGTATGGAAACAAAGAAGGAGTGAAATGAAATATACAATTTAATTGATAAATTTACTTTTATTTGCACTCATTAATTCAAATATGTTTATTACTTTAACGAAGAGATTATTTTAACTATAACTTTTATACATGTTTGCTATTTAACTTCTTCCAATCTGTGTTATTCTGTTAAGGATTGGACGATGATAGGAAAAGTAGGAAACGAATGGGAGTGTTTCAAGTTTAATGTGCCTCGAAAAAGTCAAATCGATGGTTGTTCCAATTGAGTGGAAGAGAGATAGACGCGGCGCAAGCGTACAAAGAGCGCAACGGGACACAGCGTAACGGGACAACGTGCGTAACGGGACACTTTTTCGTGCGTGCAGCCGGCGTTCATCGATTTATTAGACGTTGTCACGTCAAAAAAAGTTTAGAATCTGTGTCTTCCCCATTGCAATATCCATTCGAAGAACGTGGACATGATACCGTGTTTGCTGTTTGAACGTCTCGTGGGGGATATCCAACTCTGGAGAGTGGCGTTGGAGCGTTAGTTGTCGCCGGAAGAAGATATGGAGGAGGGGGGGGGGGTTCCCTGCGGTTCTCGGAAGCGATGTTCAGTGCCCGGGGTCGAAAAGAACGAGAGGTGTGAAGGGTGGAGGACAATTGGCCCCGCTGACTGGTGGCTGAAGACCGGGAAGCTATCTGGTATTCCGCGCACGCATTCCGCGCATTACGTCACGTCGGCCGGACAAACAAAGGAGAGGTCTGGCGTTTCCTTCGCGACACAGGAGTTGCTTCGCGTTAGGCTCCTGTTCCACAACGGCACGATCTCCCGGGGCATTTCGTGTCTGAATATTCACCTTCGGCCAACCTCGGGATTTGTTTTATTTTTGCGCAGAAAAAATGAATTCAAATATTAAAAGTGGTCGGTTAGGTTAGCTACATTAAAACACTTTAAAACACTATGGACGGTTAGTTATGTTAGTATAGCTACATTAAAATAAACAGGGAAATATAAATATATGTAAATGAATCCGAGGTTGGCCGAAGGTGAATATTCGGGCGTGTTCGGGCAGGGATAGAACTTGATGTACATCTTAGGCTTCCCTTTACTGAAGGCTTCTCCGCTGTTGAAGGTGCGGGAGCAACTTGCAGTTTCCAAACTTCTGTATTTTCTACGTCGGCTGGAGCAATGGTCACGTTGCGCACAATGAAGCGGCTGTCTACAGGACCACGGCCGCTGACTTTGCTACTCTGATCACAGATACTTTGCTCGATATTATCTTTGAAAGATTTGTGCAATGGGAGTGCATGACTTGGTGTAAGCTTTTGAACATACGCCATTGCTAAGCACGTGTATGTCTGTAGAAGAAAACTACAAAAAAAATGTGGTGTATATATCCTGTTGACAACAGCAAATTTTGCTTAATTTGTGTTTTTTTTTTTTGTAGTTTTCTTCTACAGACATGCATGTGCTTAGCAATGGCGTATGTCCAAAAGCTTACATCAAGAGTTTTCTCGATGAATCACAAACTGAGGCTGCGACTGCGATTCACAGGTTGTGATTCCGCGACCCATCTCTACTCGCGGTTCACCTGTGGATGAACATGGCCCATTCGGACACTCGGGCCGGTATTCCAAGACACAAGGTGTCGAATATGCTACACCTGTGCCGCTAAACGCATTCCGAGTGCACGACATGACACTGCCAGTCCCTTATTTTTTTGACGTGACAACGTCTAATAAATCGATAAACGCCGGCTGCACGAACGAAAAAGTGTCCCGTTATGCTGTGTCCCGTTATTCTCATTGTACGCTTGCGCCGCATCTATCTCTCTTCCACTCGATTGGAACAACCATCGATTTGACTTTTTCGAGGCACATTAAACTTGAAACACTCCCATTCGTCTCCTACTATTCCTATCATCGTCCTATCCTTAACAGAATAACACAGATTGGAAGAAGTTAAATAGCAAACATGTAAGTATAAAAGTTATAGTTAAAATAATCTCTTCGTTAAATTAATAAACATATTTGAATTAATGAGTGCAAATAAAAGTAAATTTATCAATTAAATTGTAGCTTTCATTTCACTCCTTCTTTGTATCCATACAAAATAGTGATAATTCAATAAAAATTATTCAATTTTATTCATAAAAGTATGCAATCATTTCTTCAATGTTTTGTTATGACGTTGTCACGTTAAACTATCGTCCGTAAACCGATTTTACAGACAAAACAAGTTTTTTTTAGGTATCGGATTTCGGTGTCCGTTCCGTGACCTATCTGTTGCCCAAAATTCCGCGCATGAGCAGAGCTTACACTTCCGTTGATTTCGTCAAGATGGCGTCCCCGCATCCGGCGCCATTAACTCGTACATATTCAATTTCGTTAATACCGGGGCACGTACCAAACTGATTGGTGTGCCAAATGAAACTTTATGGTAGCGAAACAATCCTGGAATACATTTTGTACACTTTAAAGGTCATAACGAGAAAAAAAATCGCGACTTTAAAAGTCCTTGAGAAAATAAGAATAACACAATTTAATTCGTGCGACTGAGGTGCTATCTCTAGGATTTTTGCTTTAACAATTGTATCGATGGTTGCCCAACGTCCGCCCGTTTGAATGCATTGGAACCAGTTTCTAGCCTCACGCGGGGCACCGTTTTTTTTTTTTTTAAACTGATTCCTAATTGATTCCTTTACAGGAATTCGGTTTGGACACGTTCTGGAATACGGCCCACAAGTTTAGATGAGTTTATGATTGAAAATTAAGAATTAGTCGTGTACATAACATATGACTCTGTGTATACTAGTGGAATGGTCTGTAATTGTCTCGTAGGAATTACAATGGGTCATGTGCGAATCATTTGTTGACTTAAGACTTAAGGGGTCCGCCTCGTCAGGGGTGTATGTGTGTTAGTGAGGCGGGATGATAAGCGCGACGCTCGCGGGTGCTTCTAGCGCGGTGTCTCCTATGGACTGGCGCGCAGTCTTCTCGTCATCACAGGATAACTGTGAAAATTGAGCGGTGACCGTAAAATTATATGGCGGAGAAATAGAGCCAAAGGTGTAATGCAAGTCCCTTAAGTGCTTCCAAGAATCTGTACTGGTTGTTTTTTACGTCTAAAAATTACTCCGAAATCATGCGTTTTAGCCGTTTTAACTCTTCTAAAAATACAGTTTAAAAATCAAAAGTACTTATCGGCCCTCAGCGAACTCTTAAAGTGCTTTTCGTAAGCAGATCCCACTCGGATATGTTGAGTAGTTTTGAATTCGCGTTGTTTTTCCCGAAGCTCTGCGCACCGTGTGTGTGTCCGGGTAGGCGGGGGCCTTAACAGAGATGGTTATATATTTTATTTTTTTTGTAAAAAAAAAAAACGATTTCGCACATGTCGTAATGCACAGTCGTGTGCTTGGAAGCTGTGCGCTCGCTTTAAGGTTTTTTTTTTTTTTTGGATTGTGAACTCGGCTTCACGCTCGCCCTCCCCTCGGCTCATTTTTAACATGGCGGCGAGTAGTCACGTAATGGCGGGGAGTGACTGCGCAGTCGTGACTGGCGAGAGTCGGGGGGGTCGGTCGGCTGGCTTCACCCACGTCGTGTCGGAGTTCCCCCGACGAGGCCGCGGCTGCAGCGACGACTGGCCGACTGCTCGTGACGGGGCGTCCTTCCACTTCTCCTGTTCGTCTTGCGACTTCCCCGGGCTTCCAGCGAGGGGAAGCCTTCTTTTCACGGACGAGAGAGCCAAACGCCCGATCGTGCATCTTCAAGATTTTTTTTTTAATTTTTTGACGTGACAACGTCTAATAAATCGATGAAAGCCGGCTGCACGCACGAAAAGGTGTCCCGTTACGCACATTGTCCCGTTACGCTCATTGTACGCATGCGCCGCATCTATCTCTCTTCCACTCGATTGGAACAACCATCGATTTGACTTTTTCGAGGCACATTGAACTTCAAACACTCCCATTCGTTTCCTACTTTTCCTATCATCGTCCTATCCTTAACAGAATAACACAGATTTGAAGAAGTTAAATAGCAAACGTGTATAAAATTTATAGTTAAAATAATCTGTTCGTTGAAGTAATAAACATATTTGAATTAATGAGTGCAAATAAAAGTAAATTCATCAATTAAATTGTAGATTTCATTTCACTCCTTCTTTGTATCCATACAAAATAGTGATAATTTCATAAAAATTATTCAATTTTATTCATAAAAGTATGCAATCATTCCATCAATGTTTTGTTATTACGTCACGTTAAACTATCGTCCGTAAACCGACTTTACAGACAACCAATTTTTTTTTGTTCAATGTAAATATTTTTAATGTAGCTATACTTACCTAATATAAGCAACCATCCACAATGTTTTAAAGTATTTATAATGTAGCTAACCTATCCTAATCGACCGCAAAATTAAATGCCATGCCGGTTCATACAATGAGATAGAACGGAAAAAAAAAAAAAAAAAGGAGCATGAACTTGGGGGAACTTCGGGTGTGTCTCTCTCGTCTGTGAAATGAAGGCTTACCTCCAGCGAGCCGTGGACATGCCACCACGGAGCCGCAACTGAAGAGGCGGTATGGGGCCACTAAAATATTTTTTCCGCGGTTGTGAAGTGCCAACATCAAAAATTAAGTTTTAAATACAAATAAAACAGAAATTTCTTAAACATAATGACTTAATTTAAAAAAAAGTAATTTTACAAACATTATTAGTAAAAAATTTATGGAATGTTGTATTAACGGAGTGTCGTACTGACTATAATTGCACACTTTTACACTTTGAAATTTTTTTTTTTTGGCAGTGTTAAATAATTTTGGTAGCAATTAAATAAGCATGGCTGCCTTGTCCACATGTGCATGCGTCTGCTCGTGCGGGCTTTTTTTTTTTTTTTTTTTTTTTTGCAATTGAAAAATCAGTTTTGTTTTATAACACTCGTAATTTGCGGCTATGCAGTTTTTTTCTTCAAGTTTTGAAACACAAGATAAAAGCACATCAACATACTGTTTTGGTTGTTTTTTTCGTACTGGAAAATATATAATGTGAAACATTCATGCTGGATATTCCCAGCAACGAACGACCCAAAAAATAATCAAGGTAGGCAAAAAAATCTTTTTCGAAAAATTAACGACTTTTAGGTTGTTAGGTTGCTAATAAATACCGCACAATTCGCTGATTCACAAAGAAAATAAGAGCGTTAGTCATAGCATTGACGTGCCAATCTTTATATTCCTTAGTTGTACCGTGGACACACGACCAGTTCGGAGGAGAATATCGAGAGAGAAATCGGTAGACACGGAAATTTCGTGGATTATTTTGGTCGCAAGGTAGACTGCAAACATGGATACTAAGTGATGGGTCGAATCCCAATTTTCTCGAATCCAAATCTCGAATCCGAATACCAAAGACTACTTCGAATATACCCTCGAATCCGAATCTAGATCTCAAGGTTCCAAAATTAAATAATGTAAGGGAAAGGTGGCTAAGAGAACGCATCGTTTTAAGAGTACACAGTGCCATTACAGCAAAGTTGGCAACATGTGGTTAAAAACAAGTGTCGGCCAGCCATTGTGTTCTTAACTGTTGTTCGAGCCGTAGTTGGACGGAAAATGTAGTGCGTGATTTGTACAGTGTACAGGTAAGAACATATTTTCTGCTTGTTTACTGTAATATTTATATCTTATAAAATAAGGATGTGATAATGCTGGTAAGGTGGATGTGCATTGTCATGTAGTGTAAGAATTGATTAAAGTCTTCCTGTAGTAGCCCCCGAGTATGTTTCCTGTCAGATTTTTAAGGAAACACTACAAAGTCTGGCAAGAGTACTCACGGTGATATCAGCTAAGAGTTCGCGCGTACTCTTGCCCGCGCTGTTTGCGTACTCTTACCCGATCCATTGTTCCAGCAGTGTTCATCATAGGATATAAACGTAAATAGAGGGAAGAGGATCAAAGAAATGGATTATCTCTTTATGCTCGTATTTTATACATGTAAACACTAAAGGTATGTCTTTAATGAATGCAGAAATGGGTAGACGGAAACGAACAACGAACAGAAAGCTCTTCACTGCTAAAGACATGAAGATAGCTGATAGATCTGTGGGAGGAAGGAATAAGCATATGCCAGATAGGACTTCGATTATGCAAGAATGAAGCCACTGTGCGCAAGAGGCTGAGATCTGTAAGTATTATTCTGTTAAGAGTTAAGTTAATATGGGGGCGCGGAATACTGCCAATCGGAAATATACCATAATGAAAGTATTCCACCTGGCCTCTTCGAAAAAGGCGGAAAAGTACCATAACGGAAATCTGCCATAAGTTCAAAGGACGAGGCGGAATTCTACCATAATTCTTATACACTCCATGGAATGAGTACAGTTGCTTTGCTCTTGAAGTAGTGTATAGAATACGTCACTAGGTAGCACTGTTAATCCCCTAGCTGTTTCTTAGGTTAACTTAAAGGGCTACAGATAGCGCTTCTGACGGTTACTTTCTGTAGTTCCAGTCATAAATCAACTCAACCTATCGCGCACTAATAGAAACAAATGTTTCCAAAAATGGGTTATAGGAAGAAGCACTGTATACTAATATCCGCGATCTGTAAAAATAAAAATATGGTACTTTTCCTCCTGTTTTAACGGGGGAGGTATGGCGACGGAAGACTACCATACTGGAAGACTACCATACTGAAAGACTGTCATACTGGAAGACTGCCATACTGGAAGACTACCATACTGGAACACTGCCATACTGGAAGACTACCATAATCGAAGAATTCCGTCTGGGGGCGACGGAAAACACCATAAGTTAAAACGCGACCATACAGTCCTAATACTCGAACGACATGAGTAAATTATGTCTATTATCTTAAAAAGAATTTGAATAAATAAGCAGCATACAAAGTCTTGTGATTCTAGTTAATGTTTTAACTCCAGGTCACTAGTTGAAATGAAATGCAATCTAATACCGAAAATCACAATTCCCTGACAACCGATAAGATTTCCACCTATGTACTGACTCATCACGATATCTCTGGAACCATAAGGCCTAGAGACTTGAAATTTGGTAGGAATATTTCTTTCGCCGAGTAGAGGTCAGCTAAGAACTAATTTTACGAAATTCCACCCGCAAGGGGGGTTGCGGGGGCGTTAATTTAAAAAAATCCACATTTTCAAACTTTAGCTCTTATAGGTATAAAACTTGGCCAGAATATTATTTTTGGCATGTTAAAATTTACCAAGAATGAATTTTATGAAATTCCACCCACAAAGGGCCATGCTGAGGCGTTCAAAAAAATTAACTTTAAATCTATAGCTCCTACAGATTTTAAATTTGGTAAAATTATTATTTTTGTCATTTTGAGTTCAACTGAAAACGAATTTGACGAAATTCCATCCACGGAGGGGATTGCGGGGGCGTTATAATGAAAGTAAAAAATATACATTAATTACAGTTCGGGCTATAATGAATAATAAAATTAATATGTAGGATTCTATACGGGTTCAATTTAGATTGCTGATGTTGACAGAAATATTTTTTTGTTATATAAATTGAATAAGCTTTGTGAAAAAACATAACTACAATTCTTTTTTGTCAATAATCTCATCAGCATTTGATTTCAATCAGCGTCTTAAATATTTGAAAAAATGAAGAAGATTTTAGCTAACCAAGTATTATTTTTTATAATTTCACTACATTATAAAAGAAAATTGATATCTTATATAATTTTTTTTTTCTTATTCATGGCTTTTTATTGCTGAGAATACAACAATTGAACTTGGAGTTCAGTTATCGCACGTAGATGACGATGACATTTATTTTCTCTTTTTTTCAATTCTCGATTTTAGATTTATTACGTTCTTTGACTATTATTTAACCTCTGAATTTGCAAATTTCCAGTTCGAAAGATTAAAATCATAAGAAAAAGAATAAATTTTACCAATTAATTTAATAAATTGTATTTCATTTAATTTATAGTGAACTGCGAATACAGAATATTTATTATACGTTACTTGAAAACGATTTACGTTTGCTGTTTAAGTTTTAATGATTAAGTAGTTGTGAAATTAGACCTATATTTAACTGCTTCGAAAACTAAGAAATCATTTAGAAATACAGTAATGAGCTGGTTAAGTGAAAACATTTCAGAATATTAATTTATGAAAGCCTTGAAATCATTTTTATGAATGTTTACCAGGGGAACAGTCTATTTCCGATATCATTTTTCTTCTTATTCTGAAATGATTGTCTGTCCGTAAACAGATTAATAGACAGAAAAACACAACGTCACAGTAGAGTGACAATGTCAAATGAATTAGCCATGACCTACAGTAAGGAACCATCCTACCAATTTTCTATAAAAAAATCGGTGGGGCTGTATCGAGACTCACGGCTGTTGGTTTCAAGTGAAACTTCTATGTTAGCGAGTCGCTTTTAGTGTAGGTTAATGGTTTAAAATAAAAACAATAAAAACGATGCATTGACTACGTACAAAAATTTTAATTCAAAACAGACACTAAATGATAGCTTCGGACGAAAATACTGTTTAACATTGTCCTGTGATTTGATAAATGAGATACCGAAGGCATAATATCAAAAATAATGTTTTTTGATGAACGTACAATCTGTATTGCCCAGTGTTGTCAGTTCTCTATACACAATCACACGAATCACCGCGCTATCACATCTGAGTCGTGAGCTACACTGAACAGAAATTCTTTCCGAACCTAAATTAAAACTAATTGTATTTGGGAGGTCTAGGTAAGGAAGACTTAAGTGCGTCTCAGGCCGAAGCCTATAAAGTTAGAAAAATGTTAAAGCAAGATGATACACACCTTTTCGTCAGACTTTTTCTGGTACCCATATGTTTCGCTGTGATTTTTTAGACGTTTCACGTCAAATTGATATAATTATTACCAGTCGGGATTTGAACCTATGTTCTCTGGAATATGAATATAGTGTCTTACGACTCGGTCCATAAACTTCGATAGTGTTTCTTTTCTCATCATCATATTGCCTTGTAGTGATTCCTTATGCTACAGGCGTAAGTGTACGATTATTGCATAACAATACAAATACATAGTTTCAGACTATAGTACTCCGTGCAGGCTATCATCACATGTCTTGAAAAATTATTTACATCTAATATTATAAATACAACTATCAAACCTTACGGTCTCCTAAATTTTAATTCACGTCTTTTGAGTATATATTGTACTAATGCGTGTAACTACATGTGATTTTGTTTACACATTTACCATGGGTGCAGACAGTATTTGTGGAAGGGGAGGGCAGACCCAGTCCCACCTCCGGAAACTCTTTTACAAAGATAATGCTTGAAAATACATTTTTAAGTTAGTTGACGATCCCTTAGGTACTTTTTGAAATTCCTGCCATTGTAATTTTTGTAAAATAAAATTCTTTGTCTAAATAAATCTGGCAACCCTACTTTCCCCCTTTTTTTTACTACGCTCTTGACACTTATTGTTACAGAAACAGGTTCCTCTTTTGAATAATCTTCTTTGCACTAATACCTGTGCCTTGTTAACAGAAGTGTAAACAAATATAAACATAAAACGAACAAAATACAAATCTGTTTAAAGAAAGTCAGTATCTATCTGAATATCGACAAATTCAGTATAGTTCATGAAATAAAATTTCCACTGACAAACAACATTTTAAAAATAGGTAAATTAATTCAAGATATAGTTTCGGACATACGCCATTACTAGAGACCTGCAAAATTCGCGGTTTCGATGGCCTTCAGACTGCACATACCCTTGTACACTCGGGCAAATAACGCAAGTTCATTGGCTGCCGACTTGTAAGTCGTCTCAGATGGTTTGTATGTGATTCGATCCTTCTTTGGTTGAGGGTTTATAACTGGTTGAGATTCGTCCAGATGAACAGTAAGCCAATAGCAAAATCATCTAAAAGGTATATGTGTTTGAATTCTAGGCTATCACCGAATGAATCCGCGAATTTTGCAGGTCTCTAGCCATTACTCATTAAACTGTATGTCATGACAAACATCAGTCTGGTGTGCCTTAAGATCTCTTTCCCGAAACGTCGCAACTGTTCTCTTAGGAATCATATATACTGTGTTAGTCTGCGCTATCATCGTTGTGGTTTCAAAATATCGGTTTTTTCGCTCAACTGTTGCTTACGGTGTTTGTCTGTGCTGTCATCACTGTTTCTTCACATCGCTGGGTTCACCTGTTCATCTCTCTGTTTAGCCGTTGTTTTTTCAATTTTTATCTGTTAAGTTTCATCGTTGATTTATTCTGTTTGCCGTTGTGCATGGTAAATTTTCTTTGTAACTGAAACAGAAATATGCATGTAACCTTAACTATTTGTTCAGTTAGATGAAAATAACTGTATCACTACAAAATAGTGTTACCATTTATGCTTCGTGTTGCCCCAGTTAGTTATTTGCAAACAGTTGTTTAAAGAAAAGAAAGCCAAAGTAATATAAAAAAAGTTAACTTTTCTGTGGCTTTAAAACCAAATAAATAAAATGTTTATACAATAACTTCATGCTTGTAAGTACATGCATATTTTAACTAAACACACTCTTTTAATATCTAACATTTATTTCAAAATAACTTTACCATCGACAGTGCAAGCTCTTACATATGTTTTTACTAGTCTATATATCTATATAATTATTGTACAGCGGGATTGTTAGTTCGTTTGCAGGAAAGTAACTAAAAAATTGCCAGACTAGTTATACAAATTATATTTCACTGTTATGAAATTACATAATTCATGCTGAACGTTACCGAGGTTAGATGTTACTGCACGTAAGACACGCGAAACTACAGTAAACTCGTGGAATAACATCATGTCAGTGTTAAGAAGACTGCAAGTATCCGCTCTACCACTCTGGTTCTGGGGTAGAGCGCCTGCCTTGTGACTTGTAGGACCCGGGTTCGCGCCCCGGCTCCTCCAAGGCGGATTGCCCAGACAAAATGGTGGCATTTTCTCTGGTAGGAATACAATCCCTTGTAACAAGTCAGGCTACCAAAGAAACGGTGGGTGGAACAGAAAAAAACCTTCCAGGTGGCTTCCAAATGGGGAGCCCGTTTCTTTTCCTGGGCTCCCCATGCGGTGGCCATTCCGGGGGTTTCTCCGGGGGAACGGAGTTTTGCAAAAATATGTTTTGTAGCGTTTTAGTTTTTAATAACTGTAGAATTTTCATTCCAACATGTTATAAATTAAGCTCAAACAAACAATGAAACAAGTTTGCTTTTGTACAAAAATATTTTAATTAAGTGTGCATCAGTCAGTGAGTGGTTGTGTGTTCAACCATTTATCGGTATATATTTTCTTGAAGTATTATTGACAGTTATATTTCAGTCACAAACTATTTACCAATACCTTTTCGACGAAAAAAATATTTATAAGCACATGAATTCTATTACTAAAAACAATATTTCTAATTTCAATCAGGAAGATCATCGTTAATACTCACACGTATTTAATATTAATAAATCTATATACGTATTATATATATGGTCCAGTATAACATCCAGACATAAATAAAATATTCTATTTATTTCAACATCAGCAAAGCCTTTGATACTTTTCAACACAATCTTATGACTAAAAAATTATCAATTTTAGGCCTCGTCAAGCAATATATATATATATATTTAATTATCTCAAAAATTGACACTTTTCAGTCAATTTTGCAAATGCAATTTCATGGTATTAGGTGTTCCGAAAAGTAGTATATTTCAACTTTTTTTTAATATTTAATAAATTATATTCCAACTGCAATCATTACTGATCAAGAATAGATGCTGAATTAAAAAATATAGGCCTATATAATTGGGAAATATGTTTGTGAAACTGTTTCGGAAGATATTTCAGCTGTCAAGATATGATTTTCAAGTTAACAAACGTCTCTGAATTACGATAGCATTTATTGTATAACCTTTAGTAAAAAGTCTAATTTAATTAATCAGAATTATGACATAGTAAGTAATGACACTAAACGTGGTGTCCTCTTTTAAGACCTTCGAGTTATATTGAATGCCAAGGTTTTTTTTTACCAACATGTAGATAATACTATTAACAACACATGAAGATCATTAGGACTTTCTCTGCATCAAAACATTTTAATTGGAAAAGAATTGAAAGTATGCAGAAAAAGTTCTTAAATTAATATTTAAATATTTCAGGAATTTAAATTATTTTGAATATGGAACATTCCTATATAACCTATTTGCATTTTCTATTTATTAGACGTTCGATCAGTGATGCACTTTTTATTATAAACATTTTATTACCATTTTTGTTGGTTCAGACATAATGACTCGGTTTGGATTAAGAATTCCAACTTGCAATTACAGAATTAGTGACACTTTTAAATGTGTAACAAATTATAACTCCTTTTGAATAATCTACAAATATTCATTGGTAAAACTTTTGTGATCTACATATTTATTTTGTATACACCATTTTAGTTTCAGTTTAAGACTTTTGTGATAACCAAAGTAACCAATTGGTTAACTGAACTTTATCAATCTTTATCTATCTGTGAGTTGTATTGAGTCGTGTTTTGTCGCATTGATGTGTATCAGTGTATATCTTGTGTTAATGTGTTTTTGTTGTTATTTCATGTCATAATTCGTTTATAGGTGCTGTAAGGCACAAAAACTGAATTTAAATTATATCTGACAGTTTTAATGAAGCAGGATAATATGCTATGCATAGTAATATTTTTTAATTTTTTAATATAAAAAATACATAAATTTCAGCAGAGATTATTTTTGAAAGACTGCAAGCCTGTGCCGCCGGAGGTCTCAGCGGCCTGGCGCCCTCCCGGAAAATCAAACCATAATCCACAACCAGCCCCTTAGACTCGCCGCGGGAATCGAGCTCGAGACCCAGGCTGACGGCAACTGCAAAAACACTTTAGCGCAATGGCTACTTTCTCAATAGTACACTGTGTGCATATGAAAACCTAAATATCATAATTACTGGAACACAAAGAAAATTACTTGAAGTTTGGGCAATCGATTACATAGAATTCAAAAGTTATACACTATGGTGTTAGGCCTTAAATTAAACAAACACCTCATGGATTGAAAAAGTAGGCCTGACAGTCCTCGGGACATATTTAATGAAAACTGAGGTCCGTGTCATTATTCACTTAACGCTGTGGCCCTGTGTGAGCGAATGTATATAATGTCTTGACGACTATCATCGATTATGTGCGGTCTGGGGTGCGACCCGCGCACAAACTTAAAATAATAAATTACATATTAAAGCAAAATGTTCCCAGCATGAGCACACATGATTAGATTAAACGGTTGATGAGCTCGAACCAACCATGGGGGCTAGCTACAGAGTTGACGAACAAGGATTCAGTAAACTTACTCAATTGCAGAAACGTGGTCAGTGATGAACAAAGGTTTAAGAGCTCCTCGTATTGAAGTACATCTAGCCCCGATGAAAGAGGATGTTGAACTGACCGAGCTCTGAGCCACCCCGCGCCACTAGGAGCTGGCTGCTCGCGCAAATTTGCAGTGAACTGTGGAGTATGTCAGGCCATGTTTTAGGCGTGAATTCAGGGGCGGATCCAGGGCCGGGCGACCCGGGCAATCGCCCAGGACCCCGCGCCTAGTGGGGCCCCGCGTCTGCCCTCACCCTGGCACCTGTCATATAAGGTGTTCGAAATTAAGTTGTACAACTCCTAATGTCTATTAGAACCTTTTTTATATGTATCACCCGCAACATGCAAGAGACGAGTGTCAGATAATCGGGTTGGCAATATGTGGATCACATTACCTGACACTTGCCAGCTGGCTATGCTGATTAGCGTTTGCTTCAGGTTACAGTTATCACAGATACGGCGACAACAAGGCTTTGCTCTGAGTGTCTTTTTCCTCTGATATATCTCTGGGGAAGGGCGGTGAAAAGTACGAGTACATACAGTTGTGCTTTTTTTGTTTTATGTTTATATTACTTCTGCCAGTTATCAAAGGAATTGAAAGTATAGGTCGCTATGTAAACCCTAAACTTCCTCTCAACCTTCTAAATTTACGTGACTTTAGTCAGCGGCTGATAATTAGCCTTCCCTTCCCTTTTACGATATTCAAAAGTGGAGGGTGTGTGAACGTACGCGTTACAGACCGATGTTGTTACTGCAGTGTCGCCAGATCAGTGGAAATATTAAGTCATGTATCGTGCAGTACACATTTTGAATCTCTATTCGTTCGTCCTGTTATTTTGTTGTAACTACTTTCAATGATATTTATTAATAGGGATATTTATTTTTATTAGACAGTTTCATAATCAAGGCTGAAAATTTTATTTGTTAGTTTCAGTCAGATTAATTTACAATGACCTCTCGTGATCGTGACTTTGGTAGGAAATATGATTCTGGCAGTTCCAAACGGAAAAAAATTGAAAAACGCAAAGAACTTGAAAAAAAATTAAGCGATTCTTTAACAAAATATTTAGAGACTGATAAAATTACTGGAGATAAGGAACAGTTGAACTGTAATATTTTGCCTTGAAATGCAGTTGTTGGGTTTTTTTCCTTAAAATCATTTATTTTCATAAGTGAGGGAAAAAAATTCACCCATGTCATTTTTGTACCAAATTAATTTTACGACTAATTTAAATAATAGCCTAAACAGCTATATAAATTAACCCTCATTTACATGTGGCATATATTTGAGTATCTGTACAAAAACAATCCAAATTTATTTTCGTATTTTTATTTTTCTTCTTTGTATAATTTTATTTTATGTGAAAAAATATCGTATGTGTGTAAATGAAAAAAAAAAGAAAAATTGTTTTTTTTTGTTTTTGCTTTTGATTTTTTATATTTTTATTATGATTTCACTTTTAAAAATATTGACAGCTTTTAAAGACTTATAAAATGACCAGATTTCACCAGAATTAAATTGTATGCATTAATAAAACTAACCCAATTACAATTTCCACGAAAGAAAATTTCTTTACCATCGTCGAAATTTAGGTTCAATGTAGGCTCAAAAGTTTAATTTTCTAACTTTCCGGGAGAGTGACCACAAATCCCCCTTTCCCCAGTGTCTGATAAGACACCCCCCCCCCCCACCGAGATACAAGGGCCCCGCTGAAATAAATTGTCCAGGGCCCCGCACAGTCTAGGTCCGCCACTGGGCGTGATCGTGTTAATTTAAAATAATTGTTCATATTTCAATACATTTTTGATATGGTAAAAACAATGTCCAATATAGCTTCATTAAATAAAATAATAATTAAAAAGTGCTATTACAATATGGTCATTTGCCACTCGGGTGACAATCGATCCCTCGACATTGTCATGTGTTCGCGACGTGCTGTACTATGCTGCACTTGCGTTGCGTTCTTTGTTTCTTACGCTATTAATATAGAGATGTAAAATATTATATTTTAATGTATTTGCATAAATAAGCGAAAATAAAAAGTAGTTCATACCCATTTCTCCAATTTCAACACTTAAAACACGCGAAGATCCTAAAAAAATGTAAAATCATAATCTGTTTTCGCAAACTACTATAATTTAAATATCTGTCTATAACGTCTATTACAATATTTGGTTTAGACTGTTGGCAATGACAATCTGTTGGCACGTGTTGCTTTTGGGGGAAAAGAAGTTTAATGTTTATGTTTACTATCATGTCAAGTTGGTTCAAAAGTGATTCAATAATAAAGAAAATCGAGAGGTTAATCATATTTGCAAATGTGTAGTTTATGCTTACTATATATTATCTCAATTCGCAATGAACGAAAGTGATCTTTACGGCACAACCTTTTCTCCGGAGTCGGTGAAAGTTATTGCAGAAAGTATCGGCATAACAAATATGCTAGATGAAGCTGCAAAGGAGCTAGCGGATGATATTTCGTACAGGATCAAACTAATCATACAGGTAAGTAAAGAATGTATTGACTCTGTTATGGTTAGTAGACCTGAAATATTATATATTTGAAATCTCATATAAAAAATCTCTGTTTACATTATGCACTATTACCATTATAGTACAATTTTAGAGTCAATAACTTTAATTATTTGATGGCCTAGTAATTTCCTAGAGGAGTTGTTCATAACAGTATTTTTAATAAAGCTAATCTAACCTAATCCCTAATCATTCGTTTCAAAGATTTTACAGTATATTTTAAATGTATTTGAACTAAATGCCTGGACAGAATATAGTATTAACATAGGAATAGTTATAGTGATAATCAGTTATACAACACACACCTAGCACAGTGGCCTGGCTATGACGGACTTAAACATAACCACATTTCTTTGTTTATTTTGGATGTTCTAGCATTCAAAAACTTAATACTGTTGTAGGTGAGTGTGTGTAATTACAAGGGAAAAAAATTAGAACAGAATAAAATCCATAATAGCACAGGAATTGCAAAATTAAATACAGAAATAATTTTTTCTCCCAAAATTAGAAATTAGACTGTGATTATCATAGCTTAACTCTATCATGCAATCATAATAAATAGAAAATAATATTCTGCACAATCTAGTCAACCAACACATTTTCTTATTTATTAAATTAAGTTTACAAATGACAATGTAGTAGGTTTTTTGTAGCTTCTGATTGTCTGAAAACATAATACGATTTTAGCAATAACATAATATTAAGCAAGACAACCTAAAAGAAACTACTTTTATACTAATAACTCAGAGTTAGTGCTTATCACAGTGTATGATTATATGAAGTTCAACTGTGTTGTTCTTGTAACAATCTTATGCATTAATGTTACCAAAGTTTCGAGATGCTATACTACCAGTAAATTAGGTTTAATAATTGTCATGCAATGAAATAGAACGAGAGTATTTCAGATACTATTTTCAGAATATTTATTTTTATTTTCTAAGAGAACCTTCTCCAAATAATAACCTTATATATTAATTATTACTAAATCTTCTAAATCATATCTAAAGTGATAAATTATCACTTAAATGTTCATAATTGTGATTATATGCTGACCTTCAGCTCAAAAATAACATTTAGTAATTATCTTGTGAGAGATTTTTTGACCCAACATCATATGCAAGAGTGCTGTCAAAATAAATTTACAAGAAAATCCCTTAATTGATTGTAACGACAATGAAATGAAATAATGTACTAACTTGACATAGTCTTAACATAACAGTCATATCTACCATCACATGTACGTATGAGGTTCCATTGTGAAAGAGCTGGGCATGTGTATCCTATGTTTTTATTGATGTTTGCCAGTAGACTTCAACAAATATGTTCTACTGTAGAATATCCTACATTAAGTATGGTTTTCTGTCAAAAGATTTTTGTTAACATTGTGGTGATTGTAACAATGTCATTGTTTTCAGTTATTGGTTGATTAAGAAAGAACATCCCATGTACAAAACAAATAAGCATTTGGATGGTTTATAACTTTTTTTTCGTAACAGTTTTATTCATTTATTATGTGTACAAATACTAATGTTCATGGAGGAAAGTCCAGGGTTATGTCTTTAGAGTTGTGTACATAAAGCTTACACTTGAAGTTCAACTTACCTTCCTCCCAATCTGTAATGACTTGTATCTATTGTAGATACAAGCTGATCTACCTACCTGTGCATCGGTACGAAAGGCTGCAGGTAGCACACTCTCACACTGCTCATTATTCATGAATTGGGTTAAATATCCATAGATCTGTTAAGTACAGTGACTATGTACCTATGATATGTATTAAAATCTTTTTTTTTTATTTTGGTACACTGTTATTGTCAGTGAGTGACTGCCACACCACTCATGAGTACGCCACTCCTCATACTTGTCTTTGCTTCGAGGTGCAAAATGGACGCCCCTAAAGAATCTATAAACCAAATTTCAGTACTCTGCCTCTCCATCTCTGTGCTGTGTGAAAGACAGACAGAGAAACTTTCTCTATTACATTAGTACAGTTGGGTATGTATTACGAAGATGAAACTGAAACTAAGTTTTTTTTTTCCTGCAGGATGCCGCAAAGTTCATGCATCACGGTAAACGTCAGAAATTGACTGTCGAGGATGTTAATCAGTCTTTGAAAGTGAAGAACATTGAGGTGAGTGAAATCTATTTGAAACAGAATTACATGATTTTGTTTTAAATTTTTAATGATGCGACAGTCACATTCTATTGGCAATTTTGGAATGGTAAAAAGTTGCTAGAATGTAGTATTTTAAAAATACATGAAGACTTTTTGAACCATGATCATGTATTGCAACTTCCCTCCAAATATAATTGGGTAATCTATGTGTAAAAAAAAAATTTTTTTTTTTTTTTTCGTGAGTTAGAGGGAGGAGAAGATTCAAGTAGGTATGTACATAATATATTAAACTGGTGTGAAATTTAATCTATTATTTTTTTCCCCAATTACATTGAGTTATAAATTACCAAGTGCGTGAGCATAGTTAAGAATTTGTTTTTGGGAGGCAGGACATTACTTTGCTCTTCTGTCATCAGCATTTATAGCTTTCGTTCATGTTCATTAAATTATATCGTAGCAGTGATTATTTTGCCATCAGCTTATACAGGTTGGGGCTAAAGGTGTGTATCGGTTGATCCGTCAGACAACTTTATTAGATTTTATATGGTATGTTATGTCAAAATAATGTCGGTAAAGTAATGTTTCTGCAATTCATAATAATATAATTTGTTGTGTTATCTAAGATTTTATTACATATTTTTTTTTTCTAAATTGTTATTTTCTTTGGTTTCCAAATCCGATAAAACATATATGTATTTATATGCAAAATTTTACCACGACTCGCACAAATTCTACCTACACTGTTATCGCTCGGTCCCTCTTATCGCGTAAGTTCTGGGCATGTGTAGAGACAAAATTGCTACAGTTCTCAACTTGTTTTGTCTTGCAGCCGCTGTACGGGTTCGTGATGCGGGACTTCATCCCGTTCAGGTTTGCGTCGGGCGGCGGGCGGGAGCTGCACTTCGTGGAGGAGAAGGAGCAGGACCTCACGGAGCTGCTGGGCGGGCCCATGCCCCGGCTGCCCCTCGACGTCCACGTGCGAGGTGGGCGCTGCTCCCGGCACCCCTCGGCGGTGCAGGGTTCCAGTCAGCAGGGGTCGTCCATTAGTCACCTGATGTTTTTTTTTAGCAAATTTTTAACCCCTCCTCACCCCCTAGTGATTTGTGGTGAGATTTTAGACTTTACCCCCTTTCTCCCCCCCCCCCCCCCCAAATATATCACGTGTATTTTTTTTTTGGTACAAAATATTTTTTTTAAAAATTTCACAATATTATCTTTTAATATAGGTATGATCTGATTTAATTCTTGGAAAATCAAGCACAGTGATAAAAATGTCCGGACACACATTAAGGTTGCAGGTTTATTCTCGCTGGCATAAAAATAATAAAGGAAAGGCTTATATGTGATTTACGCATGTATTCGGCGCCAAAATCACAGTCTTACTGGCGACTGGCAAGCCGAGCCGGGTGGTTCATTTTGCGGCGAGCGGGGATATTGTTGCCTGGCTACGGCGAGTCAAGGTCACGCGTCGCCTTTTCGGTTTAGTAGAAATCGGGCGTAAAAATAAATACACGTGATATCTCTCTACAACCCCCCCCCCCCCCCCCTTGTGATATTTCGTGATTTTTCCCTCCCCCCTCCCCCCCCCTTCCCCCTTTTCGAGCCTCACGTGATTAATGGACGATCCCGTAGCTAGGGGCAAGGTTACGTGGTGAATTGCGCAAGGCATGTTAATACAACATATAACACCGAAATGTAATAAAAAAACATAAACTAGATCTGCAATTCAAATGAAAGAATTGTTGTCTATTAAATGAAAATTATTTAACGTGAATTTTGTACCAAAATATATATTAACTAAAACAGATTGGAAAGATTTAATATTGCTTTGTTTGATCTTGCATCTCATATAAGTAAAGCCTTTTTTTACATTAGAGTCGTTGGCAAATTTTTCAAACACACTAAAAATTGCAGATATATATTTTTATTTTTCTCTGTAGTTTTTTCTATACTAACGGTTCCCAATTTTTTTTCAGGCAGGGTACCCTATGATCGGCTTTTCTTTTGGCGGAACCCCAATTCCTTCAAATAAAGTTATTTGACAATAATTGTGCCTGCTTCGTGTGACATTCGTCCTGATTCACGGAACCCCAGGATTCCGCGAAACACCTTCTCGGAACTGCTGTTCTAGACATGCTTGATAGTAATGAAATCTTTATGTATGCTTCCTCTTTGTAGAATCATAAACTATTTTTATAAAGAAATACAATGTTTGAAAATAAAAGAAATAAAACCAAAATCTCCTGTCTTAGAAATGAAATTGACCTTCAAATAAAACCATAAAATCTTGTCCTTAGCTATTATTTGTCTCACTCTTAGATTGCAGAACAGAGCAAATAGCATCTTCTGATACCATATTTATAATACCCAGCTTGTTTATACTATAGATCTTATTTTCTATACCATTGATAATTATAATACATCTATTTTTTCTATTTTACTACTTGTTGGTTTTTTTAAAACCATAAAATACTCTCTTTTGACAGGACTATTACAGTTGTATATAGTCTGAAAGGTAAATATAAATTCTAAACACCAATTATTATTTCACAGGACAAACTATCTGTATCAGTCCGTCACTGTTAACAACAAGGCATTACATTAGTAATTATGTGTTATAGTCAAACAGAGCCAACCTTTATAATAATAATGACAAAATGGTTGAAACCATGCTCTAAGGGCATATCTGGCAAAAGAGCACGTTGAAACAAATATCGTGCTCATAGCAAATAATGGGCATTTACTCTTTCTCTCCAATGTATGATATTTGCTATTATTACCGTCCTTTCATATGCTCTAAGAACACAAAGGTTTTAGACACAACTTTATATATTAAGGCAATGAAAAAAATTTAATTTGTAAAGGAAATTTCGGAATGAAAATTTTAGAAATTCATTTCGTTGTATTTAATCAGTAACATCATATGAAAACATTAAATTTTTATTTCTTAGGAAATATAACTGAAAGATGCCATCTTGCATTTACAATGAAAACTCAACTCTAATGACAATTACCTAAACTTTTAAATATTAAATTGAGTGGAAGTGATTTATTTACATTGGCATTTGTAGCACAAATTTAAACATAAAAAAAGATTGGGAAAAGGCTGGAACGCGCGTGGCGGGGTGAGCGAGCGAGCGACAAAGGGGCGTGTCCTGTTGCGCAGCGCACTGGCTGTGCATCGAAGGGGTGCAGCCCACGGTGCCGGAGAACCCCCCGCCCGTCTCCAAGGACGCCCAGAAGCTGGAGAGCATCGACCCGGTCGGCAAGCTGGGCAAGCTGGGCAAGGAGAAGGAGTCCTGCGGGAAGCCCGCCACCGGGTCAGTTGGCGACTCCGGGGAGGGTCCGTCGTGCAGAGTTGCCAAGCATCACGTTAAATAAGGGTCCACCGCACACGGTACAATATTTTCTACTAGTTCGCTTACTAGAATGCTTACTGGTTTCTGTACTGTGTAGGCTACAAGCTGAAACACTAGGCGGCGCTACAAGTTTCTGCTGCACGCGATTCTAGCTGCCTTACTAGTTTTGTTAACAGAATATTCTCCCCAACAAATTTTTATTATGATTATTCACATTTTTTTACTGCATGCAAAAAAAAAGGCTCTTCTTTGTATGCATTTATTAAAACGAGGAGTTGGTCACTATTCCACTTCTTTCCGTCCATGTTTATCACGACATGCGCGCTTGAGAGTGTAAACAATCCCTCGTGCTGTTTTCGTTGAGTTCTGATTGGCCACTCCTTAAATATTGGGACGCACCAAGCAACGAAAATAGGACGCAGTCTATTACGCAAAACCAGTAGCCCAGCTCGTACAGCTACTAGTATCCAGTTTGAATTCGAGTGAAGTAACTAGTAGTAGAGCCAGTACGACGCCTAGCTTACAATATTGTAAGGAATATTGTACCGTGTGCGGCGGACATAAGTCAGAGATGGTAAAGGTCGCAGGCTTTGGCGGCCGTTGTCGGACTTGCTTGGCTTCTAGGTTGTAGCCGCGTCGAAGGCGAAGATATCGCGGGTGTTTCAGTCGACGTTTATTTTTACAGCTTAAGTTATAGGTTATTGATGTGTGATTGAAGGCACTTAACATCGAGGACTTCATGCGCCGATAAAGGTGAAGTGACATTTAGTGCGAGGCGTGTTGCAAGGGTGTGGGGAAACTGGAGTACCCTGAGAAAACCACTGGCAATGTCCACTACGTTTTCCATTTGTGAAATTCCAGGTAGGAGGACAGCTTTTTAACGCACAACCACTGTAGGCACTACACTCCATGTTAAAATTAATGGTTTCTATCATCACTGTGGCTACATAGCCTAAAGTTTATTTTGATTCTTAGGTATCTGCTCCCTGACGATGACGACTGCAGCGTCGACCGAAACTTTGGTGATATCTTGGACTTTGACGCGTCTTCAACCCAGAAGCCAAGCAACTCCATGTCAGAGATAGACTTGGAATATTTACAAAACCGAAAATTTAATAGTTTCAAATAACTCTATACGAAATGTAGAAAAATAAGTTTGAAGCCGTGCTTGGGTGTGTGCACATTCTGGGAAATCAGGGAATCTACTTCGAATGCTGGCGACATTGTGGAGATTCCGCAGTGATAGTAATTTGAGGGGACAATGTCTTACCCCAGTCTGACTGTGAGAACTTTTTTTTTTCCAGGTTATTTTGTAGTGCAAAGTTATACACACTATAATTTGGCATATGCAAAGGTTGTGTTAGAAAAAATTTTTTTAAATCCTATTTTCAAATTAAGCTGAGGGGATGGTGGAAGCTGAATTTTTTATTTCAGAAAATTGCCAAATGGGTAAGTTATTTAGAATTTAAGGGAAATTTTGAAATTATGCTCAGGGGAAAACAAGGAATTTATATTACAGATTTGTGTGGCCTCTGTGAATGTATTTTTTTTTACTTTTTTTTTTTTTCTTTTAATGTTGTTTGCACGGGGAAGATTGATTTAACATAATTTCTTGGACAAATTCCATTGCTGGTTTAAGCTGGTTCTCATACTAAAAACTTCTGGAATGGACAACGGAGATGAATATGTAACCAACTGATTGTGTTCGTCTGTGCTGTCATTTATTCTGCAGAGATTCCTTCCACAGAATTCCGTGCATGGGACATGTGCCTGTGTTTAATTTTGCTCATTATTCGTATAGCAAATTACCCTGTGATATAAAAATGGGTAGAAGAAAATTTTATTGAAAAGGTCTTGCAAGTCCTGAAAGTTGTTCACCTGGTATCTGTGGACACACTGAAGTACTCTCAACGGGTAATAAATTGCTTATGTTTGTTTTGAATGGAGATCATTGGTTGTGGCCATGGGCGTAAATCCCGGGAGGGGGGCGGGGGAGGGGGGGGGTGTTCAGGCTCCCCCTCCCCCCCTTCCATGGAATTTAAGAACCCGCTGAGCTCTAATTGATCGATACAGAGTTGAATAAAAAGCTCTAATCCTTCTTCTGGGTCAATTTCTCCTTTTGCTGCTGCATTGATCAAATGTACGGTTTTATAACACAATTTTTGCTCACAGGAAGTTCCATCGATTTGTAGGTCTACCGTATTTACCCAACGAGGCATATAAGTCCCAGCTGTGCTAACGTGCTTTTTAGATTAAAGGGTTAATATGAACGGGATCAATCCGAAACCCTACAAATGCAGGAGAAATATATTTTTGGATCTGGATTTCTACATTGAGCAGTTCTAAAGACCCTTACTTTGAGGGTCAGCGTGCACTTGAAGATCGTGACTGAGGAATGGTGGCCGTGTGTTTTGAGTGCTGATGTGTCGTGCGCAGGAAGTTCCACAAGCTGCGGAACGTGGAGACGGTGCACGTGAAGCAGCTGGCCACCCACGAGCTGTCCGTGGAGCAGCAGCTCTACTACAAGGAGATCACGGAGGCGTGCGTGGGGTCGGACGAGGCGCGGCGCGCGGTGAGTGTCGGCCGCTCGAGTCCCCCGGCCGATCGTCTCCGGCACCTGGGCCCGTGCGAGTACATACTAGTCAGGGGCGTAGCCAGGGGGGGGGGGGAGGGAGGGTTAGGGGTTCAAACCCCCCCCCCCCCCCCTTAGCACCAAATCATTAATTAATTTCTTATTCATCACTCAAACAAATTTCATATTAAAATTAATAAAATTTTTACCATTACAATATTTAAATTTAAGTACTGAAAACTGAGGACCCCCCCGCTGTAATACGGGGGGGGGGGGGGGGGGGGGGGGGCATGCTTCTTAACACCCCCCATACACAAATCCTGGCTACGCCACTGATACTAGTAGTTTGATGCGAAGGAAATATCTAATTGAATGTTTAAAAATATGTGCAAAGTCGAATCAAATTGCGAATATTATCCTTAGCGAAGCTGTAGTACACTTAATTTACAAAATACAGAATTTAAGAGAGAAAATAAATTGTTTAACATTTGCAATGTTCGGACCAATTAAGTGATTAACCATATATATATATACCACCACGCAGTAAAAATATATAACACCATTCAATAAAAATTATAAAATGACCATGCATCGTATTAATATTGAACATTCATAAAAGCAAACCGTTTATTTATTTAAGTAACCAACATTATTCAAGCACAACATGTACAGCATAAAAAAAAAACTAAATATATTAATGAGCGAAGCTTCACATCAGGATGCAAAGCTTTGCATCACAATAAAACAAATATAGCAAATTTCCTGGCGAAGTCAGATTGAATATTGAAAAGAGCTTCGATTGATTTGCTTAGTCAAAGCTTCGCACGGGCCTACCAATAGTCACTGAAAAATGTCAAGAGTTTTACAACTTTTTTTGTTTTATGTCACTGGAATATATGTATATTTTTCTTGTCATTTATATTAATTAAGAAACTTTTACATAAATTTATTCTTTTAGCTTTCTTAGTTTGTTGTTGGGTTATACAAATACCGACAAGATATTTAGTCCACCTGAATTTCTAGTTTTTATTTTATTTTATAAGTGCTCTATAATAAAATTATATTTTCAAAAACTAAAAAAATATGCTTTATTTGTTGTATGAACTAAAAGGTAAAAAAATAATCTTTAAATTTATGTAAAATGTTTAACAGGGATGGAATTAACTACAATTTTTTATAAGAAAATTTTTTAATAAGCTAAAAATAAAAATTAAGTAATAAAATAAACAATTAATTTTAATGAATAAAATATCATGGGGTGCTCTCTTCTTTCATTTTCATGATGACCTTCTCCTAAAAAATAGACATGAGTGGTAGAAAATTTAAGACAACTAAGATTAAGAACCCAGTGCTTTTTTTTTTCATGAAAATTAATTATTTGTTCATTACTGATTCTTATTTTTAGCTTATTAAAAACGTTTGTTATACGAGTTGTAGTTAATTCTGTCGTTGAACAAATTTCTTAAAAATATTAAAGATTTTTGCTTTACTTTTTAAGTTCATACAACAATTAAAGTGTGTTTTTTTTTTTTTTTAGTTTTTTTTAATATAATCTTAATTTTTGCTTTTTTTTTTTTTCATATTGTATTAATTTTTTTATATATATATAAATTCCTCGAATGGCACTACAAATTCAATTTTCAAAGTCCCGAAAATTTCAGAGGCAACTGACCCCCATTCCCCAAGGAGGTCCCGTGGTGCCCGAAGGCCCCGGAAGCATGTCAAAATTAATGTACTTTGATTGTCCCGACTTTCAAAAATCAGGGGCAAATGACCTCTCCCGGGGGAGGGGGAGGTGTTAAGGACCCCAAATGTCTCGGAAACACTCCAAAGAGAAAAAAAATCAATTTATGATATTTTCAAAATTGTGGGGTTTAACCCCCCCTCCCCCCTTTTATTTTCTCCTTGAGGGGGGCAGTCGACTTAGGGCAAATTTCCCACCTTGCCCTGGACTCATGGATATGCAAAAAGCATGGTTATTGCCCATAGCACCAAAGTAGTGGTTTTTTTGCCCTTATATCATCCCCTTTTCTCTCTCCGGCTCATAGTCATAAAATTATTGTATTGTCATCAGGGTTACATATACTTGAAAAGTTTCTAATCATTATCAATATTTCAATTAGGAGTAGGTTAAAATAGACTTAGCAAATTTGATTACTTAGTTACAAGTGAATCTAATAAAAGTGTGTTAAAAAGGTATGAATAAAAAATCAACATTACTCTCTGCTAATAAACAAATCATGGAAAACATTTTTATTTCTTAAGCACACATAGATAGCAGTATCTTACAACAAACCACAGATGTAATTAGTACTTTGAAAGTTTCGTTATTTTTTTTGCTTTCTTTCTGATTTTATAAGCACCCATATGTTACACACACCCCTAAATGTAATGTTTGACAACTATGTACCTAAAAATAAAAGTACCTAAATCAAACAAAAAGATTTGTTTTGAAAATGATGCCAAAAGCAAAAATTGATTAAGAACTGGTACGTAGTTGGATATTAAAAAAAAATTTAGTCTGTATTTTTGAAGCCTTTCCCATCCTTGCTAGTTGTTTCTGCCTTTGAATATTTAAGAATCACCCACCCTTACTATTTGTTGTTTCTGCCTTTGTATTTTGAAGCCTCACCCATTGCTGCTAGTTGTTTCTTCCTTTGTATTTTGAAGCCTCACCCACTGCTGCTAGTAGTTGTTTCTGCCTTTGTATTTTGAAGCCTCACCCACTGCTGCTAGTAGTTGTTTCTGCCTTTGTATTTTGAAGCTTCACCCACTGCTTATAGTTGTTGTTTTTGCCTTTGTATTTTGAAGCCTCACCCACTGTTTATAGTTGTTTTTGCCTTTGTATTTTGAAGCCTCACCCACTGCTTATAGTTGTTTTTGCCTTTGTATTTTGAAGCCTCACCCACTGCTGCTAGTAGTTGTTTCTGCCTTTGTATTTTGAAGCCTCACCCACTGCTGCTAGTTGTTGTTTCTGCCTTTGTATTATGAAGCTTCACCCACTGCTTATAGTTGTTGTTTTTGCCTTTGTATTTTGAAGCCTCACCCACTGTTTATAGTTGTTTTTGCCTTTGTATTTTGAAGCCTCACCCACTGCTTATAGTTGTTTTTGCCTTTGTATTTTGAAGCCTCACCCACTGCTGCTAGTAGTTGTTTCTGCCTTTGTATTTTGAAGCCTCACCCACTGCTGCTAGTTGTTGTTTCTGCCTTTGTATTATGAAGCTTCACCCACTGCTTATAGTTGTTGTTTTTGCCTTTGTATTTTGAAGCCTCACCCACTGTTTATAGTTGTTTTTGCCTTTGTATTTTGAAGCCTCACCCACTGCTGCTAGTAGTTGTTTCTGCCTTTGTATTTTGAAGCCTCACCCACTGCTGCTAGTTGTTGTTTCTGCCTTTGTATTATGAAGCTTCACCCACTGCTTATAGTTGTTGTTTTTGCCTTTGTATTTTGAAGCCTCACCCACTGCTTATAGTTGTTTTTGCCTTTGTATTTTGAAGCCTCACCCACTGCTGCTAGTAGTTGTTTCTGCCTTTGTATTTTGAAGCCTCACCCACTGCTGCTAGTAGTTGTTTCTGCCTTTGTATTTTGAAGCCTCACCCACTGCTGCTAGTAGTTGTTTCTGCCTTTGTATTTTGAAGCCTCACCCACTGCTGCTAGTAGTTGTTTCTGCCTTTGTATTTTGAAGCCTCACCCACTGCTGCTAGTAGTTGTTCCTGCGCCCCAGCGGACTCCCTGTGCCGAGCAGAGCTGCAGCTCACTCAGCGGTTGGCGGGCTTGCAGGAGGCGCTGCAGAGCCTGGCGTCGGACCCCGGCCTCCACGAGATGCTGCCCCGCATGTGCACCTTCATCGCCGAGGGCGTCAAGGTCAACGTGGTGCAGAACAACCTCGCCCTCCTCATCTACCTCATGCGCATGGTGAAGGCGCTGCTCGACAACCAGTCCCTCTACCTCGAGAAATACGTGAGTGCCGTCTCCGTGGACCGTTACGTAATCCAGCACCAGTCGAGAAGCTTGCGTTCAGTTCATTTTTCATGTGGATTCCGACCATGCGCCTTGGCTGGAAATACACATTTAGTTAGTTCAGAGTTAATCGTTGTATGTTCGAAATTTTACCCACATCATTAATTTAAAAAAAAAAAAAAATATTCGGTAAGAGATACACAATCACACAACAGAAGAATTAATGTTTCTAATCCGTTTGGTTCATACACATACTTATTCGAAAATAAAACCATTATTTGAATATTGTATAGTATAATACTCCGTACCATGTGCGTCTCTGCCTGAGGACGTGAGCAGATAGCAGTTCCCGAAACGTCAGTTGTTTCTGTTTTGGTAAAACTATTGTGTTCGTTTCATCTTTTCGTTTTGTCGTGTTTTTGTCTCGTTTCAACTGTTGTGCTGAATTATTTTGGGTTCAATATTTTTGTGCTGTCATCATTTGTGGGGTTTTTTTATCATTCTATTCTGTTTTGGAAAACTATTGTGTTTGTTTCGTCTTTTCGTTTTGTCGTGTTTTTGTTTCGTTTCAACCGTTGTGCTGAATTTTTTTGGTTTCAGTATTTCTGTGTCGTCATTTGTGGGGTTTTTTTTTGTTCTCTTAGTACATTTTTCTTTGTTTTGTTGACCATATTCCTGTTACGGAATATTTTTTGGTGTTTATATCCTTGTTGACAACAGCAATTTTTTGCTTAATTTTGTGTTGTTTTTTTTTTTTTTTGGGGGGGGGAGGGTGTTTATTTATTTATTTTATTTTTTATTTTTTTTTCTTCAATAGAAAAAGTTCTTAGCAATGGCGTATGTCCAAAAACTTACATCAAGTTGAAAGTGTGTGTGTGTGCATTTCTTTATATTATAAACGCATGGAAGTAAGCCACCGTCCATCAGACAAGGTGTCGGGACGGGCGACGATGCAGTGCCGGTGTGGCCCGTGCTATCCCACAGCTGCACGAGCTGCTGCCAGCCGTGGCGACGTGCGTCGTGAGCAAGCAGCTGTGCGTGCGGCCCGAGCTGGACAACCACTGGGCGCTGCGTGACTTCGCCTCGCGCCTCATGCTGCAGATCTGCAAGAACTTCAACACCGCCACCAACAACGTGCAGTCGCGCGTCACCCGCATGTTCTGCCGCTTCCTGCGCGACGAGCGCATGCCCCTCTCCTCGCTCTACGGCTCCGTGCAAGGTGTGTCTCTCCCTCCCTCCTTCCCCCCCGGTCCCGGGTCACGCGTGTGGGGGACAAGATCACGTGGTGCATTGCGATAACACACCGGCACGTCAAGAACATTGCACAACACCGAAATACAAATTAATCCGTACTAAGATTATAAATTGAAAGTGTGTTTCACGCAGCAACACAGCAACGGATCGGCATGGTTTATTTCATATCGATATTTTATGGTCTGGAGATTGACATAGACTACATAATGGACATAGTAATGCAAAAAGGAACCAACCCACACGTAAACCTATCCTGAGTATTTTGAAGTTAAAGTTGATTACAAATTGTAATTCTCGTAATTGACAATGTGGGTATTATTTTAATGGTCTAGTATAAATACTGATGTAATAATAGCAACGACGGTACGATCAACCTTGTGCTATTTTAATTTTATTTTCAAATAAAATATAACAAAATTGTGGGTTGCTTCCTTTTTTGCATAGCTACGTCCAATTATAAATTGAATGTGTGTGTGTTTGTTTGTTTTTCCTTCTTTCACGCAGCAACACAGCAACGGATCGGCATGATTTATTTCACATAGATATTTTATGGTCTGGAGAGTGAGACATAGACTACATATAAGTATGAAAATTCCATCCCTAAAGGAGTGAAAAGGGATTAATTCAATTTCGTAATAGAAAATCATGAGGTAGGTCTCAGAAACATAAAAGTGAGTTTTAAGTCATTTCTCTATTTCTGCCGTGTAGTCATATAGTAAGGTCTGGCAACTTCCTATCCTTCTCCTTGGCGAAACCCATTCGCTTAGCGATGATGCGTAGCCTTGATGCATCTAGATTGTGCAATCAATGGGACCTCAAAATGAAAATTTCTCAATTTTCAAGTGTATGTCCTACAGACTTGGAACTCTGTAGTGATGTTCCTTGTATTATGACTAGCAGAGTCCCGCGGCGTAACCCGTATTAAATTTGAATTATATTAGATCTACATATTCCCCTATAACCTTCCTCAACAAATGGTCTATTTAACAGTTTAATGTTAATTTTTATTACAAACTAACTATTGGTTTAGAGCTTCTGTTTACACAATGTTAGCAGTCTTTTCATGTTCTGGTAGCAAAATATTTTGGTTTTCTGGAGTTCCAACTCGTGATAAACCAACATATAGTTGCCCTTGGGAGAAACACACTTTTCGTTAATCAATGCCAACCAGAGAGAATGTTTGACCCTGAGACTTTTTAATGGTCAGTACAAATGAGGTTTTTACGGAAAACTGAAGCTATTTGAAAAATATGGGCAAGTCCGTGGGGTTCATTGAAATCCTCCGGATGTGCGCAAACTGGCCGGCCGCTGGGCCGGTGATAGTCACCACAATTAAGTTGGCTTTTAAGTCTTTCATTAGTAGCCTTGTGACATCGCACATATCAGGTGGGCTTAAATTTCTAAAGAGCATGGTAGGCGTATTGATTTATGATAATAGTCCGTGAGGTGGCAACAAACAAACCTTACTTCTTTTTAATAATAGCATAGATGTGTTTTATGTTGTGGTTAGCCCGGGCAACGCTGGACACTCCAGCTAGTGCACCATAATGCAATTAATTCTTGGAATTGAGGAGCATTTAACTAAATCTTAATACAAATCGTAAAAAAATTAATCTTTTATTGTTTGAAATTCAAGAAATGTCATTATTTCCTGTGGGGAAATTGTACCAAAGTGAATGGTTCAGAAAAAATAATAATTTAATTTTTTTTACTGTGCATCTTTTATTGAATCACTTTTAAACCATAAATACTTGCTAATTTTATTTTTATTGCTCTGAGTTTATCTGGTTTAGACCAATTTATTACAAATTATTTTATCTTAAAAAAGCAGCATGTAAATGTTACCTCTGTTTGATGGAGTAAGTATGTATTACAAAACAGCTTTTTTAAAAACAAAAACAATGACACCAAAATCCTTTGGTTTTAAAAAACAATTGGACTAAAAATAAAACCATATAATCTTGTCTCTACATATTGGCATCAGTTTCAGTTTCATTTGAATGTAAATCGATATGTAGTTTCCTGCGTGAGGCAGGGTCTGTCTGCCTGAATGGTACGGGGCTGACACTCACAGGAGCCAGCTGTCATGCGTATGGGACACACCTTCATTCTGGTCTGCCTGTAGAATGCATGAGGTGAGACGAGAACGAGTATGGAGGAGAGACGAAATGATTTTGTGCTGGGAACGAAGAGCACCCCAAGAAAACCATAGGCCATGGCAACGTCTGCCACATTTTCACTTGTGAAAAATCCACCACTAACCACCACGCCTCCCAATTTAAATCAAATACATATATAATAAATAATCTTGGATGGGAATACCAAATTCAAATAGTCAGAATTTGGGATTTTTTTACGGTTTTTATTATAGTTTTATAGGAATGTTTTAATAAATACTTGTTCACAGTTTCGTAACTGGCAATAGATATTTCTTTAATGTTTATAAGTATTTGAAAACAATTTTAAAAAATAAGTTTTTTGTTCAGTAAGGCAGGGGTTGTTTGTTTAGAAAAAGATCAATGTTAATGAATCAGCCATGCCTGATACATGATCTATTTTGTTTACAACAAGAGTTTTAAGTAAACTCGTGTAAAGTCAGAATGCAAACAGCTTGATCGGTGCAGAGTAACATTATGTGCAGAACCTAATAATGCTGAATTAAAGAGTGCTGATTGTAGCAATATGGGAAGTATGTTGTGGGAAGCAAGTTTAGGAAGTGTTAAAACATTATGTCAGACATACGCCATTGTTTGTTTACACTGTGTGTCGAAGGAAACCTGAAAAACGAATGAATAAAAGATGCTTACACTAACACGCACGCAGAAAACCGAGCTAAAATCAGCAGATGTTAAATGCACATATTGTCACCACTCACCACCTCCGGCTAGCTCAAATTTGGTGATGAGTGGAACATACAGGTTAGAAGCAGGTTACGAAGAAATTAGTACTAGTACTCAATGTTCTATGTATTACCTGTTTCTTTTATTCATGTAAAAATCACACCATATTTCGTACAACAGAGCACACAAAAAAAAATTTATACTGTACCTCCAGAAAGGAGAAAAAAAAAACTTAGAGATTCTTAATACGACTACATTAAATTGCCCAGATCAGTTCCGGGCAGCGACGGCTGGACAAAACCCTTTGTCGCCTCGCTGTGGGCTTTGTCTACGACTACGGTCAGCAAATTTCTAATTAATTAAAATGTCCGAAGTGAATAAAAAAAAGGTTGTTAGGCGTCGCCCGGACGGTAGCCGCAAAGTTTTACTTCAATAAAACATTACAATATTTATGCGAGCCATCGCCCGACCATGACCTCTCGGTATGGTGCTCAGAAAATGACAGAATTTTACAGCCTTCCTTCTTTGTGCGGGCAGTGTCCTGGGCTCGCTGACGTAATTTTCAGCCAATCACGGCGCATGGTAACAGAGGCTTCCACGAAATGCTTACCTCTGTTCCCACGAGACAGCGATTTTGTCTCTTTCTCACACTCCCGTGACCATGACTCACACGCCTAGCGTGTGAAACAAAGCCTCGGCCGTGGAAAAACGAAGGAGAATTACGTCGCATGCCTTCCCACACAAAGAAGCCAGCAAAAAAAAATTTTACTACTTCAAAAATAAACTTAATGAATTTTGAAAATAAAAACAATTAACCTGGAGAAATATTTTCACAATAACTTTGAAAAAGAAACAACTTTACATCTAACCTGAAATATGACCAAAATTTATAACAAATTACGTATTATTATTGGATTGCATGAGGAAGGATGTAATCTGGGTTGTTACAATATGGAACACAGAATTCCGCGAATGAAATTAGAACAATAACACAGTGCAGATGGACCCAGTGTCTCTATATAAATACGCTCATCACTGACTGACTCTGTAATGCAATATGAATTCTGTTTTTGTATGCTTACATTGTAACATTTTCATTGCTCTTTGCTAACCTGTTCCTCCCAGCATTGCTGCTTGGTTCATGGTGCAAATGTAATATGCATTGGAGCATAGTCTGTTATTTTGATGAGGCAGATACTTTCAGCATTTTTCAGCATTTATAGCATTTTGTCGCATATATCTGGTTAATATAATTCGAGTTGTTGGCCTCCACTTGTAAATACGAATCTACCAACCACTGTTGTTTTCAATTTTCCAGCGCTAATGATAGGATTAAATTTAGATGTTAAGGCACATTTGAATTGTAGCATGCTAATGTTATTGTGGACTGTTCAGTTGAGCACCTTCATACGACTCACATTGCCAATATGAAGACCATGGAAGCTAATTGTATGACCAGAGGCAATTAACATGCAATGTAGTTTTTAAAAAGGTTTGTCATTACAAATAATTTTCATTTGCACAATATTAAAATTAATTGAATATTTAATAAATATTTGTTGCATATTAACTGAAGTGTTTGTTATATTCATAATTTTACAACGGATACCCTACAACTAACTAGTAGTAGTTTGTAGGTAGTATTTGTTTTACTGATCTTGTTGCAACTGTCATGTTGTCTCAGTTCATCTGTGCTGTGATCTTGTTTTAAAATAATTCCTTCCACGGAATAATCTGTGCTGTCTTTGCAGTTAACAATTTATAACAACTGATTTTGGCTTTGTGTTCTGTGTGCATGTTTGTGTAGCAATAATTTTTTTTTTTCCCCGTTGTTCAGGTTTCCTATATGACACACACTGTAAACTAGCAATGGCGTGTGTTCAACTCAGTGTTTTTTTTTTTTTTAAATTAAGTTTAGGATTGCTTTGCCTCTCCTCATATTGACAGTGTGTTACGGGCGACTGAGAGCGTTCGTGTCGTGGTGTCGGCAGGCTTGTCGGAGCTGGGGCCAGAGGTCATCAAGGTGTTCATCCTGCCGAACGTGAAGTACATCTCGGAGCGCATTGAGGGTGCCACCGAGGGGCCGGTGCTCAGCAACATAGACCGCATCGCGGCCGGCCACATCAAGATCCTCATGACTGTGAGCGCCTCTGCTTCTAGAGCTGTGGTTGTCCGCGTTAAGAGTCGGATGATGGCCAGGGTTAAATAATATTTGGAACTAGTTTCCTTCTGTCCAGGATGACAAAATTTGTTTATGACTAGTATGGTCTGCTGTTTTAGGACAAAATAATTTGTAACAGACCAGGGTTAAATAATATTTGGAACTAGTTTCCTTCTGTTCAGGATGACAAAATGTGTTTATGACTAGTATGGTCTGCTGTTTTAGGACAAAATAATTTGCAACAGACCTGGGTTAAATAATATTTGGAACTAGTTTCCTTCTGTCCAGGATGACAAAATTTGTTTTAAGACTAGTATGGTCTGCTGTTTTAGGACAAAATAATTTGTAACAAGTGTGTACCAACAGATTTTTAACAAACAACAAAAAATTGAATTTGAAAACATATGAAAATTTGATTTTTTTACTTTAATGTAAAAAAAACCAAACACATAATTTTGAGTCACAATATTCAAATGCTTACAGTTTTCTTTCATTTTTTTTTTATGTCACGCAACATTAAAACCAGCCTGCAGCTTTATACATATACTTTAGTTCTACTACATCACTTTCTACTTGCTTTCACTGTATTTATAAACAGTCATACTTGAGTCACAATTATTCCAAACAGAAAAAAAAAATATATTTCTTTAGATATTTATACATACATTATCTCTAGAAAAAAATGTCCCAGTTACAAATTTTACTTGTATCAACTGTAGCGTGTTGGTTCAAGGTAAAGTAACTCAAACAGTTTTAGATAAGCGCATGTGCGAGTTCTGCTTCGTTGTTTTCTCTCTTGCTCTCTCTTGCAGCGCCCCTTATTCAATTGGTTGTTACTTATTGGTAGAGACCTGCAAAATTCGCGGATTCGTTGACGTTCCAGGATAGACTCTACTACACACTCCACACACTCTGGCAAATGCCACCACCCGTTCGTCAGCTGCTGACTTGCGAGTCGTCTCGGCCGAGCAGTCTGCGATCCGGCACTTCTTTGAGCGAGGGTCTCTAATTGGCCCTCAGTCCTCCAGATTAACAGTGAAACAGTGGTAGAAGCGGCGCTAAGGTACAATTATTTGAATTGTAGCGTATCACGAAATGAATCCGCGAATTTTTTGCAGGTCTCTACTCATTAGTAGAGGGTGAACATGTGAACTTTATGTGGCGAGAGGACGGAGTTCCTCGAGATTGATTCCCCCACGTGACGTAACGGGCTAGTGTCGAACTGAGCCGGGTGTGGTGCGTGCAGAAGGTGCTGTCCCCGGTGCTGCGAGCCGTCAGGCCGCCGCCCGACCACGTGGAGGAGTACCTGGCGGACTACGGCTCGCTGGGGCCTCACCTGCACTCGGCGGTGGTGAGGGCGCGGTCCCAGCCCGCTCCCGGGGCCTCTGCCCCCCCGGCGGTCCTGCGGGGCCCCTCCTCCGCCCTGCTGCAGCAGTCGGCCGCGGGCAGCCTGCTGCGGCCCGCGCACGGCCTGGAGCCCGACCACCACGTGCCAGGTGACGCCGGCGCGGCTCCGCAGACATTCTACACATGTGCCATTCGACACGGTTCTGCAGACATTCTACACATGTGCCATTCAACACGGTTCTGCAGACATTCTACACATGTGCCATTCAACACGGTTCTGCAGACATTCTACACATGTTCCATTCGACACGGTTCTGCAGACATTCTACAGATTTTCCATTCGACGTATCGTAGCATTACACGTACAAAGTACCGTTAACTTTATATTTTCCGTCGTGTTTTCAGAAACTATCAAAGCTAGTGTAATTTTACACAAAATGTGTCCATAAAAATTAAATTACGCTTTGGTAAAAAAATACACGTGTTTTCATCTTTTATTTCAATAACTAAAGTGCCAAACTACATATTTAAATGTAACATCATCCAAATTGAATGATTTTTTTAATCATACGCCAAGTAGGGCCCAATCGCAAATGAGCTTTATTACTTTGCAAAGAAGTCCGTGCTACCATATATATTATCTAAGTTTAATACTCCAGCCACAGAGATTGTTTTTTTACGTTAAAAAAATATAACTATGTATCCATGAACAAAAATGATTATCAGCAGCATATTACCACATAGTAACGCTTCAACTAAGTTAGTATTTATTGAACTGCACAAAAATATATTTTTGAGAGTTCATATTTCCGTTCATCTTCGCGTTCTTTTGTAGTGGTGCCGACATTTTACACGGCAATGGCTAAATTTCCTAAGTTTGTAGAAATTGTGACGTAAAAACATTTACCGTTACGTTTAATTTTGACGTGAAAAAACCCAACCTATTCCATTCGACGTATCGTAACATTACTCATACAAAGGATCGTTGACCTTATATTTTCCGTCGTGTTTTTAGAAACTGTTAAAGCTAGTGTGATTTTACACAAATGTGTCCATAAAAATTAAATTACGCTTTGGTAAAAATACACGAATTTTCATCTTTTATTTCAATAACTAAAGTGTCAAACTACATATTTAAATGTAACATCATTCAAATTAAATTAATTTTTGTAATCGTTCGCCAAGTAGGGCCCAATCGCAAATGAACTTTATTACTTTGCAAAGAAGTCCGTGCTACCATATATATTATCTAAGTTTAATACTCCAGCCACAGAGATTGTTTTTTTACGTTAAAAAAATATAACTATGTATCCACGAACAAAAATGATTAGCAGCATATTACCACAGTAACGCTTCAACTAAGTTAGTATTTATTGAACTGACAAAAATATTTGAGAGTTCGTATTTCCGTTTATCTTCGCGTTCTTTTGTAGTGGTGTCTACATTTTACACGGCAATGGCTAATTTTCCTAAGTTCGTAGAAATTGTGACGTAAAAACATTTACCGTTACGTTTAATTTTGACGTGAAAAACCCAACCTATTCCATTCGACGTATCGTAACATTACTCATACAAAGGATTGTTGACTTTATATTTTCCGTCCTGTTTTTAGAAACTATTAAAGCTAGTGTGATTTTACACAAATTTTTCTATAAAAATTAAATTATGCTTTGGTAAAAATACACTAATTTTCATCTTTTATTTCAATAACTAAAGTGTTAAACTACACATTTAGATGTAACATCATTCAAATTGAATAATTTTTTAAATCATTCGCCAAGTAGGGCCCAATCGCAAATGAACTTTATTACTTTGCAAAGAAGTCTGTGCTACCATATATTTAAGTTTAATACTCCAGCCACAGAGATTGTTTTTCACGTTAAAAAAAAATATAAAACTATCCACATTCTGGAAGGTCAGGGAAGCTGCAATTTATCCGGGAAAGTCAAGGAATGTACTTGTAATCCTGAAAGAGCCATGGAAATTCCGACAGTGATAATAATGTGAAGGAAAGATGTTTTGGCTCCAGTCTTCCATCACCCAGGCTGTGATCTTTTTTTTTTTTAAGTTGGTGTTTTATTTCATTGTCATACACACTAGTAATGGCGTATGCAAGGTTTTGTTTGAAGTTTGTATATATTGATCAGTGCATGTCCAGACCAGACCAGTTAAGGTAAATGCACTACACAGGCTAAGGTTTTAGAGCTGGATGGAAGACATATGGAAGTTTTAGGAATAAAAATTGAAGAGACTTTGACCGGGAATGAAACAGTAAAAATAATTGGAGAGAAAAATGTCGTTAGACAAATTTGACCACGCGTGACGACGAAGTTAAAAATTTGTTAGCTCGGCTACGCAAATTCGAAGATGGGAGTGTACCCATCATTGGTTTTAACATTCTATTTGTTTACACAGACTGATGAGTCAATAGGTAAAAAGTTCAAACACTGACAAGTGCTAAATTGATATTTACTGCTTATAATGTTTTTTTCTTTATGCCCCCTGAGAAATGTTATAACACACAAGCTAGATATAAGATGGGGGAAGCTGGATTTTCGTTTTCTTTTTTCTGGATTTTTCAAATATACACAAAATAGTTAAGGTATTTAAAAAGAAATAGTCCGGGAAAGTTTAATTTTTGGTCTGGGAAATCTGGGAAATTTTATCACATATTTGTCTGGACAGCCCCTCTTTGTCATCGCCATTTTTCAGCTGGTAGTGACACAGTGTAAGACATTATTACTTAGATTTTTTTTCCGGCTGCCCTAAAGAATAAAGGCTGGCTTCATTGTAATAGGTGGTTGTGGATGGCTTATTTGGTTTTAACTGTTAAGGCCATTTCACAAGATCGAATTTTGCTTCAAAATACAAAAATAATATAATCTATTGACTGACGTGACAAGACTGATTTTTATAACTGCAAGCATTTGTCATTCAAGGGATTGAAAGTTCAGTTCTATCAAAGATCTTCATTTTTGACCCATTCTGTATTTTACTTGAATGGGATCGTTTTCATCTTTTGCATATCTCAAAAAAAATATAATTAATTTGTTTTATATTTTGGTTTAATTAATATTTAATAAATTAAAAAAGAAAATAGCTGTGTTTGAGCATTCAAAAAATTAAAACAAACCAATAGAAGCCAATAAACTCACGATAGAAAATAAGTAAATGTCTACGATAAAGTACTATAAACTGTATATGTAGTTGAAGTACTTGAATATTGTGTGACATTCCTTTTAAATTAACACACTCATGAGTGAATTGAAAACTTGAAAGTGAGTTCCGATGTGTGTTGTTCACCTTGACGCACATCGGATGGTGTGGAAGGGGTTCCTTCGGCGGGCGACGGCAGAGTGTGGAGGTGTGTGCCGGGTGGTTGCAGACGTCTCGTTCATATCCGGCAGCGGCCCGCACCAAGGGCGCACCATCGTGGTGGGGAGCTCGGCCCCGGCCAGCCGGGCCATGGTCGCCCCGAGCAACCCCTCCAAGTACGTCATCGTGACCTCGCGGCCGCCCACCCCGAACCAGGTGAGCGCGCCCTCCGAGCACAGTGCTACCCCTGTTGATACAGAGTGTTTTCACAGTCCCTAGAAATTATATGTGAGTGATGGTGTAATTATTTTTTTTTTTTTAATACAAAAGTGTGGTTATTATGTAATACATTTTTTTTTTGTTCCAAAGGGAAAACAATTACATGTAGTATAGGTTTGTTAGTACAAATATCCCAGAATAAAGTAAAGAAACAGTGATCTTTCAACTAAAATAAAACTGATGCCATTACTTTGGTTCAGAATTTTTGTAGATAGTTTCTAAACCTTTGCTTGATTCTTCTCTCTCTGAAATCCTCTGAAAGTAGTACAGTACCAATAATTTATTTGAAAAAAGAAAAATGATAATAAAAAAAAACACACACACACACACTCTATTTAATGCTGTATAAAATTTGTATGTGTATATTAAATTTAAAAAAATCGTAAATTTATTTGAATTTGATTTAGAACTAATATACAAATTGGGGTTCAATTTTGCGGTTCAAGCAGTTGGTATTTTTCATTGTTTGTAGTGGTAGCCATGCTCTAAATAAAGTGAGTATTGGTTCTTATATAACTTTACAGTGCTGGTGATATATTTATTTACAATGAGTTAGATACGAGAACTTTATTAAAACATAGGATTAGGGATGGGTCGGTACCGGTTCTCGGTTCCCGGTTCCTACGGTTCTCAGCATTTTAACCGGCACCGAGAACCGCAGCTAAAATGTCGGTGCCGGTACCGGTACTGGTACCGGTACCGGCAGTACAGCAAAACCCTTTACGAAAATAGTCCTTCACTATAACTTAACTGCAGCATGAAATGGCTCAACTCACGTCCAAACCACATATGAATTATTTTTTTGGACTTCCGTGGAATAATATTCATCTCTAACTATAAAATAAATAACACGTGAAAATATTTAATGTTCTCGCCACATCTGTAAACAAAGTACGTTTTACAATCAAAACATAACAGTTGAAGGTGCCATAGATGTAGTTCATAGAGGTGTGCAACTCTATGACGTGCCTCAGCAGAGATGTGAGAACAGAAAGACGCCATGTTTGTTTCAATTTGTTTTTAAAAATAGGCAGTTAATTGAGTCGTTGACACGTAAGTAAGGGTGACTGGTGTATTGCAAATTCCACAGAATATTTGTTTAATATAATTAATGATTGATTAAAAATTTTCCGTAATAATTTTCGGCGTTATAAAACTTTATGCATTTTTTTGTGCAGTGCTTTGGAATGTAAGTTCACTGCATCTGCAGCCATCTAGTGTAATGGCTAGTAACTTTCTCATTTAGACAAATGGGATTTTTTTGAAGGGGGAAGTTACAAAATGCTTGTTGACACTTGTAAAGTATAATTATTCCGGCCAAATAGAACAAATTGTGTAAGAAATGGCATCAGAAGTGTGGCAGTAATTTACTGTTGACTGTGCAAACATACTGAATTCAATGTAGGCAATAAGTTTGATGGACAATTTAATATTCTAATTCTTTGAAAGTTCACCATCATTGTATTTATTTCCATTATTGTAACTTTTTTCTTTTTATTCCTATGTTTTAAAGTAGGGTTTAATTAATATAGTAAATTTTAGTTTTATTAAGGTTGGTGTGTTTACTGTAGCTTGAAAACTATACTAAACCTTTTAATTTGCTTTGATAGCCTCTTTAAAGACTGAATCATTATGCCAATGCATTTCTTTGTAAGCATACAATAAAAAACATTGAGGACAGAACAATACAAACAAATTATTATTTTCAGTGTTATAAACAGTAAATTGTTGAAGTTGTAAGTATGGACACATGCTTTTTAGTGCTTTTTTGTAGCCAAAACAGTAAATAGTTTATTACTTAAAACACCTCATAAATAATGTGTGAATAATATTTATTTAATTTTTTTAAGTCAGAACCGAGGAACCGAGAATCGAGAACCGATTTTTAAGAACCGGTACCGAACCGAGAACCGGGAAAAAACAGGAATTGACCCATCACTACATAGGATATTTAAGTTTTATATGTTCAGCTGGTACACGTAGCTAAGAATTGATGTTCAGAGTATATGGTAGTAGGAAAAGTGAAAAGGGTACTGGTGGAATTTTAGTTTATGACAGGCACTTTAACTTTTCAATAATATCTGCCAAAAATTAACAAGTGTAACATTAATCAGCAAAAATGCTAATTTGAACTAAGTATCTGCAAAATCTGCATCTGCCGATTCACATTGACACAGCTCTAGTGGGTAAATCTTTGAAAAAACACAGACAAAGGGCAGTCTCCACTTCCCTTCCTTCACTGCTTCGCTCTAGCCTCTAGCCCGCCCAGATGGAAAGATAACATCAGCAGGAAGTGTCTGAACGTAAACAGAGTTCTTGTTCGTATGTATGCGAGACACAGCATTGGCAAGTTTTGCTTCTGATAGAAAATATGTTAATGTTCAATTTGTTTACTCCTTAATATTATTGTGACTATGTGCGTGTAAATAACTGGTTTTAAAGGATGTAATATAAGTTGCACGCAAGAATGATTGTGTGGAAGATGAACCTGATATGTATATTCCCAAGCTACAGCAAACAGTCTCAAAGTATGCTGGTGAATTGGCAACAGTGAAGATAGAATTGGCAACAGTGAAGATAGAAAACACATGGTATCAGCAAAACTTGCTTAAAGGTTTGAAAACTCCAAGTGAGTTATGTTTTATTCTTCAAAAGAATGCTCCTACAACAGCTAGGATTAATAATAACTTTAAATGATCAGCACCTTCCAGTTAGTAATTTGGAACTGTCATGTTTGATACCTTAAAAATTATTTTAACGTTTGAAACAAAAAATACAGTTACATACATTTTTTACTAAACCAGTGTGTTTCTAACATTGAGATGTTCATTTTAAACATTTTTTTAATGCGTAGATGTCAGACTATGAAAGACCATAAAAGGTTATACGTATATAGCTTTGACATTGAACTTGGGAAGTTTAAGGATTCAGAATTTGACTTTGACCAAAAAAAGTACCCCTATCTGAAAATAAATCTTTCTAAGTGATAAATGTTTAAAAGTGAATTACCGCTCTCTACTCAAACATAAACGTTGAGTAGAAGGCCAGATCCGTTGATTCAGCCGCAGTAGAGGTGTTGTGGATCAGGCTAAGGGGGTTTGTTGTGCTGAGTGGGGCGATCGACGGTGTGTTCCAGGGCCTGAAGCCGGTGTTCATGACGCAGCCCCAGCCGGTCAAGATGGAGCAGGACGACGAGATAATCCTGGGGCAGTGACCCTGCCCGCCTGCCGACCTCCAGACACCCCTGCGATCGCAGTAACGTTAGCGGCCGGGACGCGAAGCACCATAGCTAGAGCGAACATTCACGAGAGTTTTGTAAAGCGAACTTCCAGATTCTCCTTCAAACAGAGTGTCTCCCGCGGCTGCCTTGGTTAGCAGAGTCGCAGGGTGTCTACAGATCACAAGGAAAAAGTAACGGCCGGTCACGAAAGTCGTGAAAACGTACCAAAATAAAAAAACAGTAAAGGTGTTGGAAGTCACAAAACTTAAATTTCCAGCAGCCTTTTGCTTATTTGTATTTGGCTTTATTGGCTATTTATTTCAGCTAATAGTTGCCCATTAAATGTAAATGGTTGGCGACGGTACACTTAAAATCACCACGTTTCTGCGAATAGTAGATCTATTTCGAATCATGTTCAGTTTTGCTGATTATATGCAAAAAAAAAAGAATAGTGCTAGGAAAATGCAGAGTTTCGATTGATTATTTGGCCAATATGTCATCTTACTGATCATCGTAATTGTCACTTGCAGACGCCAGTCTGCCTGGCTGGCCGGCAGACAGCAGACATAGCATAATGGCACAGTACAATATACTTCATTCACATACACTGCTGAGATATTTTAATTGAATAGTTTTTACTTACTCCTGATGTTGAATTATTTTAATATTTTTTTAAAAGCCAACACATGCTAGTAATTTAAGCACATGTTCAAGTACACATTTGTAAACTTAATTGAATATGAACATTTACCATAATTTGATGCATCAGCTAAAATTACTCTAAGCTGCTGACTTAAAATAATTATACTTTTTGTGTGAAAAATTAATTTTTTAAATATATTGGCTTCATGTTGTGTTGCATTTAATGTTGTGTGTATCAATAAGGCCAAACCATATAACAAAGTTAAAAATTTTAAATTATATTCCAATTTTATTTTGTGTTAATTTTATTTCTCTAATCACTTTCAACTACTTTATCTGTTTAAATATTGGTTTGCATGACTCAAGTTGTTTCCAAGAAAAATATATATATATATGAAAGAAGGAATCTGGCATGCTTCATCTTGGTGTTTTACTGTTTTTTGAAAGGATGATTGGTATCGGTTATCAGCATGATCGGAAAATTTCCTGAGCAGCCTAGCTCTAGTAAAAAAAAGGACAAAGTGATTTCAAAGAATATGTGACAAAATTTTATTTAAATGTCGTCAAAAAGTACTGAAATTGGTATACATACCAGGTTTTTAAGACACCCTGAGTTATATCTGTAAGCTCTGATTTGGGGTCATATGATATGACCCTTTAAAGGGGATAGAATGCAATCCATTGGCCAAGGTCATCAGTGCATTCGGTGTGTGTTTCACTTTCAGTAACAAGGGGGCCGTGGTTCGTCTCAAGATTCTGAAGTATCCTCATGCTTGGGATGTTTTATACCACTTTATTTTATACAAGAAGTTGCGTGGAGCCTGAGTTTTTGGGCAAGGCATGTGATGGGGAAGTGATGGGAGCGTAATTTTTTTTACATTAGATGTGGCAACATTTAGTGCATAATTGTTAGCTTAGAAGTGTGTATTTTTTTGTGTACATAACATGCTTCTTTTTTATGCAAGTCTTATTTATGTACAAAAACACACATGCTAACTAACATGTATTAAAGAATTGAATGGACCATTCATTCATTTAATTTTTAATTTTTTGCACTGTAGACTCCCGAAAAATGCCGCAGATAATCCAAAATCACAATTAATCTGCTAAGTTATTTAGTAATTAGGGATTTTTGGTTAAGATGTAATTTAATTTAATAACAAAAAAAGTTGTTATGGTTCAAAGTAATATGATGTCTTAGTTCCTTTCATATATTGTTAATACTGCTTTTTGCCAGTTAGAATGTTATGCTTTCCTGCCATTCATTTTGTAGATTGAAGGCCAACCACGATATAAACAAAGTGTGCAAATGAAAATTTTGTGTTCTAAAACGAAGTATGTTAAAACTGTAGACTGTAAAGAACAAATTGCATTTGAATCGTGATATAATTATATAAATGTGTGCTAAAAATGCAGAACCAGAAAATGTAAATGTATCTTTGCCATTAGGATTTTGATTCCCATTTAGTTGGGCCTACCTAAGGATATCAATGTTTGAGGTTGGCTTGAAAACACTAAACAAAGTAAAATTTTTGACTAGTGCACAGAGTGTAATCAAATATTTTATTAGTACAATGTAGGAAACTCAGGCCTTTCAACATGGAGAACTCTGGCGACACCCAACTGCAGCGATTCTAGTGACTTAGCCTGAAGAATGACTACAAAATTCAAATTCCCTTGTATTACAATGGGCAATCTCAGCATAGATTTTCTCTCATAGTTTAAAATCTTGCTTTCATAAATTAATGAATTTACACTTCATATGTTTTTATGAAAACAGTGTATTCACAAAGGAAACAAGTTTTTTTGTAATCTACAAAAATATATTGATTTAATGCTCATGAAAAATGACCTAACTTTGAACACGAGACAGATCATACAACTTTTAACAATGATACGTTCTTAACTTTAAACCTGAATTTTTTTAAATCGATTACATAATATGTCTTGCGTGGAAATGATTTGAGTAACACTAAGTGTAGGGGCATGCTGATTTCACGAAAAGATTTCGGGACTAGATGAAAGTCAAAACTCTGTAGCATCGTCTGTGTTTTGTGATTGGGTGAGTTTCTTCCAGGTAAATATTGATTGTAACAACACCAATCACAGTGATTCAGTGCGGAAGTAAACACGTCCTGAGTGGCTCGGTCAAATAAGTCAACGACTTCTCTCACAGATGGCCGCCAATCACAAGGAAGAAACCACATTTGCGGGTATACCTTGTTGCAGTCTAATAAGTGTTCAGATCTTTACGCGAAATCTGCATGCCCCTAACTAAGTGTTAACTTGGGTTGTAAGTTGATAGGTGATAGTCATATGTTTGTTCAAGAGAATGGTTCCTGAAGATTGAAGAGAACTGTTACAAAGGTAGGTGATACAGAATACATACATATGTGTAGTAATGAATGTAGAATTATGAGAAAAATTAAATTATTTAATGGCACGGTGTAGAGACAGATTGTGTCGTTTCAATTGTATTCACAAGGGAAGTGACTGTTTAAGTTTGCGATATTGAATGAATTTAAAGGTGGGAACACACAACAATTTTGGCATAATTTACAAGAGTATTATTCATAGAAGAAAGTAGATGATTATGGCAATAAAGCCAGGGAGGTGAATTTTTTCTTCTGGTTTTTAAAGCTTTTAGTGATTCAGTAGTAAGGTTTTGTGGGCATTTTGTTTGCTGGGGTAGGACAGAGGGATGTTGTGTGTGTTTAGTTCTTGATGTTATGTTAGATATTAATTTTTTTACATTAATTGAGTAATAAAATTTATTAGGTAAGGTAATTCTTACTTTCATAGGTGAAGTTGGTTTTGCACTCATTGAAGAGATGGAAACAAAGCGAAAGGTGCGAAGAGGGTATTTCAACTACATTAAAAAAAAATTTATAATTGAATTGTGATGTGGTAGTGATATTGATAAAGTAGACAACAAGGAGGTACTGAAGTGATTACAACCTGTACACATTTTGGATGGGAAAGATTTATATGCTTATTTAGCACAAAATATGTTTCTTGAAGAAATGGCATTAGGGTATTAGGTTTTTGGTATCGTGTTCTGTACTACGATAGAGCTGAAGTATGTATACTTTATGATACCCTAGAAGTGTAAATCATAGAACAAAACAATAAATAAATAATTAAAATTTAGTATCACAAAATATACTAAACTGGATTGGATTGTACATAGTATAGATTATAGAATATACCATGGATATTATATTAATAATATTGTTCTATACTAGAATAGATAGGGCTGTAGTATATAGTACATTACCCAAAAGTTAGTATCGTAAAGAAACATGTTTGTGCAAAACATGTGTGAGCGTTTACTGCCCAAAACCCCCATATTCCTGTGCTTGTCCCATGAGAATGTAGGGGTAGTTATGACATCAGCACCATTATGTTGATGACGACATCAATATTATGGTATCGCATTGTAAACTACTTCCAAATATGTATATTTAAATATGCCTTGGATATAAAATCATTTTATATAACAGCAAATTGTTATCCAAAAAAGTAGCAAGTGTGTACAGCGAATGAACATGTACTTTCACTATCTTTCACATTTGCTCCTTCACTTGGCTGTTGGTTGTGCGAATATCAGAAATATTCTAGAATATACTGTATATACTATTTAAATTCAAATTGTAAAGGGGTGGGGATTTTCTTTCAGCATTTTTTATGACAGTTTTAAAGTTGTACCTATTTTAACATATGCATTAATTTGTGCAATGGCAATAACTATTTCATGTTAATAGTCCAGTCATTTTAGGTTTTATCTGCGGAAAAATTCCTAGTGAGCTGAATTTTTGTATACACCTTTATTACGGCGTTGTAATGAAGATGTGAAAAATCGACATTGATATTGTGCCCGCTAAAATAGTTATAAAGGTCAAAAGGTCACGAAAATCAGTTTTTCGCAAATATATCGCGACCTATTGCTCGGTGGTCAATAGAGTAAAAATTGTTTGTCGTGAAATTATCTACAAAAAATGCCTCTTGTATTTTTCTGTAAAAATTAACCGTTTTCGGAGTAGAGCGATATATATATACATATATACACACATATATATGTGTGTGTGTGTGTGTGTATATATATATATATAGTAGTTGCAAACTTTTGGGATGATTCAGTAGTACAATTTGGTTGCGTTAACTGTAGTTGTACTTCCGGTAACAAGAATACCTGGTTAAGGACACAGTAGGGACCCTGCCTGTTTCAGGTGCACATACAGTGTGCTGAGCTTTAGAAGAAAAAAAACCACACAAGCTAATCAGAGTGATTTATGTTTATGATGCTGGGGGTAAATGATAATTTGGTTTTTGTGTTTATTTCTTTAGGAAAATGAAAAGGTCTAAAAGTGTGTGTTTTCAAAAGACTATTTAGGTATGAAACACCAGGGAAAAAGATTCTTGAAAACACTCAAGGTCTTTGCATTACACCTTTTAGTTTCATTTCTCAGACACATAATGTTATGCTTACCACTCAGATCTCATAGTTGTGTTATGCACGACAAGAAGACTGCATGCAGGTTCAGATCCCTGCGCTTGGAGGTGATACCGTGCTGGAAGCACCAGCGAGCGTCTCACCATCATCACGCCTCACCAACACAAATACACCCCTGACTAGTTGGGCACCTCAATGTTTGGGAGCAGAAGTTGCAAAAGATACAATCCATGTGAACAAAGCGAATATAGGGAATTTTTATTTGTATTTCATTACCACAGTTTTCTTAAATGGTAAAATTATATTTCCACTTGTAATGTGAATGCATGTTTTGAAAAATATTTATATGTAAATAAATGAATGAACCATATTAGTGTAGTTTTTTAATCATTTCTAGTTGTGTGTGCATGCTAAATGTTATAAATCTAATTGAAATACATAAGTTTTGTGGAAGTGATTTTTCTTTAATACCACATAGAGTTAATTTGGAATAATATTGCCATCACCCACGGTCTGGTGTTCGAAACCCAGAGTGAGCTTGGCTGAATGCTGGTGGAATTAAGATTATGGTTGTCCAGAAGAGCGCCAGGGTAGCTCGTGGATCTAACCAAATAACTGTTGCGTGGCTCGTAGCCCCAGCAGCGTCCACTAGGCTTATGGGCCACAAATTACTATTGATTAAAAAGAACTAGCTGTTTCACCCATGCATAATCCCTAGCCAGCATACTACACTCATACTAGTTATATTAAATGAAAAGTGATGAAGCATTGTAAGCATTTTTGGAATAAGTTGTTTGATAACACATTCCAGATTACACGAATGTGGCTTGCACTGAAGAATTACACTGTCACACTGTGACACGCTGCATGTTACATTTGGTCATGAACTGTAGTTACTTGGTCCTAGCCGCAGTCTTTCTAGGATGAGGTCATGATTAGAGGCTGCCAATCCTGTAATTTGAAAAAGTTTAACTGTGAATCGGACTCAGTAGTTAAGAAGTCCGCCATTTGATTTAGTTACTCACCCAGCCTCAAAGAGAGTAATTTGCATATTTTCAAACCATACAAATATAAGTCAATAGAAACCCCTTCCCCATTCCAGCTTTGAAATCACTTATTACATATGGTGTTAGTACAACACGAGCCTAAGTTTTAGAGTTTCAGAAAGAAAGAAAAACTACTGTTTGCACAATTTATTTCATTGGGTGTAAGTTGTTTTAATATTCAATTTGAATCGTGTTGCAATGGGTGTGTTTGCGTGTAAAAAAGTACATTCACGAATACTTTTTTTTTTTAAATATATCCTGATGATAGTTCAAGCAAACATTGTGGTTGTAGGCACAATAACTAAAGCCCCTTAAAAAATTTAGTATTGTGAAGTCAAATAATATTATCAATATATAGATATTCTGTTTTCGAAAATTACGATCAGAAAGAGGATCCTAGTTTAGCTTAGTAAATTTGTTTAATATATTTAGATATTAAATAAAGGTTTGGTATGTATGCTACATTTACAGTGTGAGTAACTTCTGTGTGGTTTTCAAGCAACGGAACATGACCGTAAAAAAAAGGGCTGCTTTTTCGTTAGTGTTTTGGAAAATGTAAATATTTACGTGTGTGGTATGACGTGTACTTTGCGTGATATATTATTCAATACTGGAACCGTGTACATTTATTTTATTAATACAAAACTGTATCTTTCATATGCAGTTTTTGATTTTAAGGTGAAATGGAATCTCTCTATCACCACACAAATAATTTAATACAAGAAACCCAGCAGTGTTTTCAAAGGCTTGAGAATGCTTACGGCAAAGAAACAGAACCTATTGAAAAGGAAATACAAGCCAGAATTGATACTATTACGAGGTTTGTAATAATACAATGTTTTTAATTCATTTTTATACGTTACATTATGTCTTCGAGTACCTCTAGTGAGCTTTTAAATAGCGGCTTGTGGAAAATAAAGGTGAATAATAATTGAAATTAAGTTAGGTTAGGTCGTTAGTTACATATTATTAATTATCAATTAATGTAATAAGTATTTCAACTGTTCCGCAATTTTTTTTAAATTCCAACACAAATTTAATTAATTTTTAACATGGTTTCTATTCATTCCGTAAAGGTGCAGTGCATTTTAACAAGTAATTCCCCTTAACCATTTTAATAGAGTTTAGATTAGGTTAAAAATTATGTTTTCGGGTTAAGGTTTGGTGAAATGTTATTGTATACATGACCTGTAATGTGAATATTTTGGTGTAAATTTGTGTTGTGCTCTATTAATATAGCAGAGACTGTTTTCCACGACAGGTATCCCAGATCCTGTTTATAGCCTCTAAGGGACCTTCCTATTAAGGGGTGTATTTGTGTTAGTGAGGTGGGTTGATAAGTGAAACTTTCGCAGGTGCTTCCAGCGCAGTATCGCCTCTAAGCCCAAGGCTCTGAACTGGTGTGCAATCTCCTCCTCGTGCTTGAGGCAACTATGATATTTCAGTAGCAACCATAACATTTTATGGCAGGGAAATGAAGATTTATAATGCAAGTCCCTTGACCACTTTCAAGAATCTCAAGACCTGGAGTTTCATGCCTAAAAATTATTATGAAAACTCATGTTTTGGGACCTTTTTACTAACCTAAAAATACAGTTTAAAAACTAATTACAAATGCAGAACTACTCATTTGCCCTCAGCGTATTATTTGACGATTTTCATAAACAGACACGACTCGGACATCGTGAGCAGTTTTAAAATCGGCAAATATGTAGAGTCGCGGTATATGCGAAAAAAAATGCTAAAAATCCGAAAATACTTTTATTATATGCTCTTTCATTTCCTCTTTTCAAATCAAATGGCGGAGATAAGAAATTCCAAATACTTTAGGAGATATCGAATTTAATTTTCATCACAATACCTGCGTATTCATGCTGCGATTACCATTGTTTCTTGTTTACGAGTATCTATTATGTTTCTTATTGGACAATTTTGTCATGTGATAGTTCCGTGATTGGCCAGTATTCAAATGAACCAATACGTGATTATTTATTTATTTATTAATGTTCCGTCGGAGGTATCGCGACGTAGGTGAACGACTGCATCATTTCCTTCTAATGGCAAAGGAAATGTACCCGCCTCCAACTTAGGTGGGCTTTTAACATTTATAATTTTAAAGTCTTATTTTTTATTTGGATATTGTTGTGCATGTAATAAGTAACAAAAAAATTTTACGTGAGTTGTTAATGTTCATCATTTGTCCGGGTTTGTTATGTCAGGTCAGTTACATTATAAATACTTTAAAACTAAAGAACCATTGAAATAAAATCATATTATTTTTAATGTACGCTTAGTTTGAAAGTATTCATAATGTAACTGACCTGACCTAATCGACCTTTTTAGTTCCTACTGTTCATCCTTTGTCCTGGTTTGTTTGGTCAGGTCAGTTACATTATTATAATTATTTTAAAACTAAACAGCCATTAAAATTAATTCACATTATTTTTTATGTCTGCTTAGTTTGAAAGTATTAATAATGTAACTGACATGACCTAATCGACCATTTTATTTATTACGCATTCACGAACACACGGCAAAATAACAAAAATGGCGTCGTTCGAATGGTTGTACAGGTGTTGTATTGCTAAATTAAAAAATTCGATATCTCCTCAAGTATTTGGAATTTCTTATCTCCGCCGGTTTTAATGAAAAGAGGAAGTGAAAGAGCATATAATAAAAGTAATTTCAGATTTTTAGAATTTTTTTTTTCGCAAATACTGCTACTCATCATGTTCAAAATTAAAAAATTCGATATCTCCTAAAGTATTTGGAATTTCTTATCTCCGCCAGTTGATTTGAAAAGAGGAAGTGAAAGAGCATAGAATAAAAGTATTTTCGGATTTTTAGCATTTTTTTTCGCATATACCGCTACTCTACATATTTACCTTAAAATCTTCTGAAGCTCTGTACACCATATGTATGGCCAGGTAGGTAGGACCCTTAAGTCATATCAACCATTCCAAATAAATTAAAAGGATTGTTAACTGGTGGAATGGTGAAGAACGGGCTGAATAAGAAAATAAATTGATTGAGGGTGGTTTGAACCAGTGATTAATTCACATTGTAATTTGGTAAAAAATTGTTGATGTCATAAGAAGTATCAATTATATTTGTGGAAATTTTGAGACGTCTAAAAGACTTATGCTTATGAACATATTTGGTAAGTGCTAGAACATACAATTCTGACATTGAGAATATTCACTTTTGGAAATTTAGATTACCTAGTGTGATTTCATCTTTGTTTTTGATGAATAATTTTTAATTTGATATTTGCTACACAATGTTCAAACATAGTGTATGTTCGCCAATTAAGTGTAGGATAAGTCAAGGTGCTAACCGGTTTCGTTTGTGTCTCATAATCCACCTCTGAATGATTGTGTGTTTGTTTCTTAAGTGCACTAAGATGTGTTTAACTGAGGTTAAGGGAGAAACTTTATGTGATTCAGAGATCTTACTTACTTTGTCTGACTCAAAGGCCAATTCTTAAGACTGTGGGAAGAGTTTTGAAACAACCTTTGGGCCACAATTTATTGAGGTACTTTGATCCTACAAATGTGAATTGTAATTCATTATTTAATTGGTTACCATAACGTTTGTGAAATGTGTGACTTCCATAGGAACGGAATTAATGGTATTTAAGTTGAAACACCGACCCTCAGTGTTTTGTTGGATTACTAAGGCCTTTAATGATGCACTGCTGTGACAGTGGGTAGACAAATGGTCGAGGGACTGTAAGGTCGAAGGTCTATCCAACCATTAACCACCCCCCCCCCCTCCTAGTTGCAAAATAGTTAACCAGTGTGTTGAACGCGCTCTAAGAGAAAGAAGAGTGGGGGGACTGTGCTAACCGGGAGAGAGAGAGAGAGAGAGAGAGAGAGAGAGAGAGAGAAGCGCGAGGTACTACTGCTTACTGTCTCTCACAGCGCGCCAAGAGTATAAGGGGGCAAGCAGCAGTAAGCGAGCGTGTGTGTGTGTGTGTGTGTGTGTGTGTGTGTGCTCATCATTGGTTAACTATTTTAATTAATTACTAATTACCTTTGGGTCAGATCAAAAATCAGCAAAGACTTCCTGTCTCAGAAATTTATTCTCTATCTGATCCAAAAAAAAAAAGTGCGGTCTTTCACGGGCACCTATATATGTATACTAGCTGCAGTACCCAGCATTGCCCGGGCTGAACACAGGGTGAAGGGGAACTGTTTAGAGATCAGATGTAGTTAGTAATTGTCTTCTTAATTTGAATGTCAAGTGTGCAAAATAATTTATATCACTTTCAGATCCCGACAGACGCTGTTCTGCCAGTTTATAGTTATTTACCTGGTCTGTATGTAATCTGGACTCTATAAAGCAATATAGAAAAAATAACTGAAAAATAAGGGATTACTAATATTGAAAAGATTCCATTATCTAGCTAATGCTCGGAATGCATTGCAATGCCTCATTCAGTTTTGTTTTGTAATATGTTTGAAGTAGTTACACATATACAAATAATCTATCCATGTCTCTAAATATATATTTATCTCTATCTACATCTATAGTCCTATATATCTATGTATCTCTCTATCTGTATTTATCTCTTTATATCTACATATATACCTCACACTATCTCTATGTATTCTATATGAGGGTACTGATTGCTTCGTTTTTAATATCACACGGGTGTTTTTTACTTGTATGGGAAAATTAAGAATGATAAGGCATCTAGTGCGTGGCAACAATGTTAATAGGCAATAGGGAAAAAAAAACTTGTTGCGCCTGCGGCACAGAGGAGATAAGAAGTTAGTTCTTTAGTAAAAACAGAGATTTTTTTTTTCAAGACTTTTGCACGAGAAGTTATTCCTGATATTTACTATATAATTTGAATTTATTGCAACAGGTTGACTACCTACTGTCCTAGAACTAGGCCTAATACTTTTCATGCTTTACTCACTTAGGTACGTACCAAAAGAAAGGAATTATAGTGTGCACGTCATTTGTGTTTTTTTTTATATTTTAATATTTCTGGAGGATCAAATGCAACAAATTTGATATAGGTCTTCCCACTATTTTTTTTCTTGTATGCAGATATGGTCATGGATTTTGTGCTGTATAACCTCTGATTTCACGCAAATAAAATATTTTGTAAGTTGCCTATGCAAACACGCCGTCACACACGGACAAATAGGCTCGTCACTTAATTAAACACGCTCTAACACAACAAAAAATCACCGTCTCATAATACTTAACCACTAGCCAATCTACGCATGAATCGTAACTGAATGCATTCGTTATGTATGGTCCACGCATTAAACTTTAATGGCAAATTGAATATAATTGTGTGTCGAGTAGAAATTTTACGGAATAATGATCCATACTTCAGGAAAACGTAGCAACCAACGAGCATTACTGTAGCAACCAACATGTGTTTATGAGCAGCGCACACGCCACAAACATGGCGGCCAACTTTTCGACTGTCTGCTGTCGAGTTCGCCAAGATCAAAGAAACCGCGCCTCTATTTCGTCTCTGGTTCACTTATATACTCTGTGCCTGCGGCGTTGTCAACATACACTTCGTACATGTACTGCATGTTGTATCTAACTCCCTCCAACACATTTGATTCTAAATTTGACTTTTAGTAAGGATCCCTAATGTTATTGATAATATAATATAGCCTATAGCCTTCCTCGATAAATGTACTATCCAACACTGAAAGAATTTTTCAAATCCGGTCCAGTGGTTCCTGAGATTAGCGCGTTCAAACAAACAACCAAACTAACAAACTCTTCAGCTTTATAATATTAGCATAGATATGTGTGTGTGTGTGTGTGTGTGTATGTAAACTGTGCGACGTGACTGTGCTTGCAGCAACTGCGAGCGCCTGGACATCCTGGTGCACAAGGAGCCCGTGAGCCGACGAGCCACCAGCAAGATGCGGGTGGACCAGCTCAAGTACGACAACATCCACCTGCAGGTAGCGAACGGGAGGTGTGGCTCCGGCCCGCCTCAAACCCGAAACCATGCGAGGGAAGCCGGGATTCTTGTTACAGCTTGAAACATGCGCTGTGATGGTTCTTGAAACTTTGGGCACATTTGAGTTACCTCCTCTACAAAAATAATTAAGACAACTCATAATGGTTTTTATTTTCCTTTATGCATGATTTTTTTATCACGTACAGCGATAACATGATTTTGCTGCTTGATTTAAAATGGTGATTAAGTAAAATTAAAAATTAATGTCAATAGCTGTTCTTTATGAATTAGATAACGCACATTGCAGGCTGATTTTTTTTTTTTTTTTTTTCAAATCACTTGATAGTTTTTTTTGGTTCAAATATACAAATTATGGGTAAATTATTTTCGGAAGTACAATAATTAAAAGGTTTAATAAATCCATTATTAGTACCTTACGTATTCCTAAATCCCTTGAACACACATCACATAATTTTTTTTATCTTCCGTCAGGGTTTTCTAAAAAAAAATGATTATTTCCAAAAACCTTGTTCCTGAGCACGCTGATAACGTAATAACTGATGTAGTCTCTTATTGTTTTCAGCAGGGCTCAAGTCTATTGGGGATAACTGAAAGGCTTCACTTGACAAGGCTCGGCTCAGTTGGACTCTCTGCAAATGAATTACGAGCCTCTGCCACCTCTAGTCATCTCTGACCATCCCTCTTATGTCGACAAGACATGACAGGGTGTTTACGTCCTGGGATGTCATGCAACCATTCTGCCGTCAAGCAGTCTCTGAAGGCATTTTTTTCCTTCAGATGATGTTTTAGTGCATAGTCATACAGTAAATGACTAAAGTTTAGGACCATTATGAAATTCATAAAAAAAAAAACTTCCATCCTTAAACATTTGGTGTGATCTTTGACAATATATTTTTTCCTCAGTTTTTTTTATGAAATCATGTCCTCATAAAATAAATCATTAAACTCTGTTTATCAGTTTAAAAGTTATAGAATTTTACAGGTTATAGAAAAGTAGAAATTTTGTGCATTTTGTTATGTGAAAGAAACATATAGACACGATAAATTTTCTGGTAGGAAAAAGTTTTGTATGAATTTCGTAATGGTTCTAAAACTTTTGCTGGGTACTGTACACGCTATAAAATTACATATGAAAGTTCTGTTTTAATTTATGTTTTGGACGTGACAACGTCTAATAAATCGATGAACGCCGGCTGCACGCACGAAAAAGTGTCCCGTTATGCACATTGTTCCGTTACGCTGTGTCCCGTTATGCTCACTGTTCCGTTACGCTCATTGTACGCTTGCGCCGCATCTATCTCTCTTCCACATTCTGGGAAATATGAAATTTTGGTGAGGGAAAGAAAAGTAGTCGTTAGGACACCTCGTTGCTTTATTGATTGGTTGGTTCCTTGTGCCCGCTACTGGTACGTCCACCGGTGTGTGGTGTCGGCAGGCGGCGCTGCGCAACTTCCTGGGCCGGGAGCACGTGCGGCGACAACAGGAGGCGGAGCGCGAGGAGTTGCTGTCGCGCGACTTTGCGCGGGACAGCGACACCAGCATCCTCATAGACCACAGCTTGCAGCACCACACCAGCCTGCAGGTACCGCGACCACCACCGGGCCGTGTAGTTTTAACGTGAATACCACTGAATAGACAGTAAAACAGTATTTAAATCCAGTTCTAATAATTAGAGTCCCGGAAATTTCGCGGATTCCTCTGGCCTCAGGATAGAATTAAAAGTTATAGGTGTGCTCGACCCATGTTTTACTCACCCATTGGTTGATATTTTAGCGAGAACATTTTTATCCTTGTTATTTGGCACTACCTGATTCGCCCACTTCTCTCCTAGCTGGACATCGTTGGCTCACGGTCGTAGAGGGGGCGTGTCCAGATAACTGCAGTCCAATCATGAACACAGTGCGACAGTGTGGAGGTTTGCATTCTAGCTTGCGACTAAATGAATGCGCGAAAATTCCGTGGCTCTAGTAAAAATCTGCTCCAAAGAAGGGGAAAAAAATTTTGATGAGCACCTACCATTACGGATCTTCTGTGATTATTACTGATTTTTTTTTGGTCGAGTTACGGAATCACGGTATGCTATTTGTTTATTACTGAAGCAGAAAATCTGAATGACACGTCTATAATATAAATCCTGAAATTCATTTTAGCTTTTGAAATATCAAGTCAGTTAGCCAACTCTTTTCTTTTTTCTAGTTATTTAAAGGCTGCATTAGCTCGTTGCTGTGTAGAATTGAGGGTTAAAGAATTATATAAAGTCTAGTTTTTGGGAATAAACTTTATACCGCATACATTTTATGCGTGTTTTATTGTGCGCATGTGTGTTGTTACTGATGGATGTACCTGGATATTAGCAGCAATGGCATTGGTCTTCTTTAAAAAAATTTCATCTTTGAAAAATTCATAGCTGAAATGAAGACAGACAGTAACTACAAATGCTGAGAGAACTTAAAGCGTCGGCAGCGCAGTGATGCCATCTGGCGGTCTAGATCAACAACCGGAATCCCCCCGAAAAAAATCTGAACGCGAGCGGCTAGTTTGATAACTAGAGACAGGATATAGTGTTTTTATTTTTACTCCAAATTAATTTTTAAAATATAGATTTTGCCTGTTATTGTTTTTATTTTATAAAAGCCAATTTGTAACGCTTACTCCACTAAAATAGTGGTAAAATTTATATGCTGCATTTTTATGATAAAATAATTTGGTGTTAAGTTGGTCTAAAACAGATACATTCAGAACAATAATTAAAAATAAATCAGTGAGCATTTGTGGTTTGAAAGTGATTCAGGGTTGCAAAATAAAACAAATTTAATTTTTCTGATCAATGCATTTCGGTACAATATTTTTCTGGAATTACTGACAGTCCTTGATTTTCAAAAAAAAAAAATTATGAGATTACATTTTTTATGATTTGAATTAAGTTTTGTTGAAAAGCTACTGAATTCCACGATTGAACTTGCATTTTGGTGTTACGTATGTGTTGTATTGACACACTTTGCGGTGTTGTTTCGGTTTTATCGCAATTAGCCATATAATCTTTGTCCCTTCGCATTACAGAATGCAGGATGAAAGATCTTTCGCTGTAGAATGAAGGCACTGATCATGTACAAAAGCAATTTCAGAGTTCTAGCGCGTACATAAAGGTTAAATTTACAATAAAATCTTTAAGTACTTAGCCGGTATACTGTAGTAGTGAATATCAATTAAATTATAGTTTAGTGCACACATTTTCTTTTTTTATTTATTATTTATAAGTAGAAAATGTTAGTTTTCTGGGAAAGTATTTTTGGGAAAATTTTCCAAATCGTTATATACTTTCACAGAAACAAAGTTTTATCAAAAATTTTTTACACAAACATGACCAAGTAAAACATGCCTACATTGCATTTTCTTTACAACATAAAGTCTCAATCACCATTTGACAGTTGGGCAGGGCCCATGCTACCCGTCTACCAACTGACTGCAACAAAACTTTGCTTATTCAAACAGTACCTACCAATCTGCAGAATATAAATTGTGTAAGGTATATCAACCTATCTTTAATTATGTAAATTTATGTTGAAAATGGGGGGGGAAAAAATTCAGAAAAATATGTGGTTATATTTTTGTAGAAAATTTTCCTACTCACATCTCTGTTCATAATGTTATATCCTATTAAGATGGTAAATGTTAAATGTAGTTACACCAGCCCCTCGAAGTAACGCTCTAATTTGTTCCAGGAAAATAGAGCGCTAATCAAAACAGCACTAATCAAATACGTTTTTGCCATAAGAGTGCATGTTATTCATAATAATTGGTTCTCCAGCCACTGAAATCCGTTTGTTTACTATTCTTTATATGACATTTATTTTGTTTAAATGTACGTATTTACATACTGTTAACACATCTAAATACAATTTAAGAAAAATATAAATATATAAATTGCATTTAGTTCAAATAACCTAAAATAATATGTATATTGAAATCTATTAAAAAAAAAAAAAGTAACTTCGTGTTTGCACGACTAGGAGTCAGCGCAGGCTGTCATGCAAGATGTGAACTAGCCTCGAAAGCTTCCGGCATTTCCCACTAGAGCTGCTACCGAGTTGCAAGACGGCGTAGTATGTATAAATATTAGCTAAACACACACGTAGGCGTCGGAAAATGTATTTACGAAATATTATTTACTGTGCAATTTTAATTGGGCTTTAAAAATATGCGATGGAAGCGAATAAATATTACATTAAAAAGATAATATCTTTTTTTTGATTCGTCATAATGTTCATGTTACACAAGTGCCATCTTATTTTTAATTTGTCACATTTTGTTTTGTTACATTGTGCGCGTGTGAAAATAAAATAAATTACATATGTGGACGAGAAAGAGCTCTACTTCGGGGGGAGCTGAATTGTTGCCCGTTGGATGCGCAGCCCTTCAGGATTTTTCTGGCAATGGTTTATTTGTACAGAGACTGGAAGGGCAGCCCGTCCAATTTATGAAAACACATTTCTTTAAGTGTTTAAATAATTCTGAAAACTTGCCCCTTGGAAGGGCAGCCCATCAGGATTTTTCGTACAGTAGTGTTTTTGAAAGGTTGTCTGGATTGTTGCCCCTTGGATGGGCAGCCCTTCAGGATTTTTCTGACAGTGGTTAGGTTAGATTAGGTTAGATTAGGTTAGTTTAGGTTAGGTCACTTTACAAACTAACCACTGTCAGAAAAATCCTGAAGGGCTACCCTTCCAATTGGCAACAATTCAGTCGCCCCCTACTTGGAATATATAACCGCGCTACTTCAAATCACGCCCTAGTTAATTGGCGTCGTTACTTCAGAACAGCGCCGACCGAACAGCGTTACTTCGAGGGGCTGGTGTATTGCGAAACACGCTTGTTTGTTGGAACCGGTCCTTGCCTGGACAGCGACTGTGAAGTAAAGTATGAACGGTGTGCTGGCCCGTGGCAGAACGCGAGCCGCGGCGTGGACGACGCGCTGCTGTCGGGCTCGGGCGTGCTGGACAGCCTGCGCCAGCAGCGCGGAGTGCTCAAGGGAGCCCACCGCCGCCTCTTCGACGTGGCCAACACGCTCGGCCTGTCCAACTCCACCATGCGCCTCGTGGAGCGGCGCGCCCGCCAGGACAAGTTCGTGCTCCTGGGCGGTGTGGCCGTCACCCTGGCGGTGATGACCCTGGTGGTGGTGTACCTGACGTAGCGGCCCGCGCACGGCCGTGCAGAGTGTTGGACGGGGACAAGCTTGCATGGTGCTGTTGTGTTCATCTTCGTGCGTCGTCTTTATCCATGGAGATGGCGTGTTATTTAACGATTATGAAAATTGATATGTACATCTCGATACTTAACTCCAACAAAATGTCACTTCTTTTACTGATACATGATGCATTTTTACAGTATGACACGTCTGGAACAAATTTTTATGCATTCAAAAACTGTGTTCAATATCAGTGGCGTAGCCAGGATTTGTGTTAAGAAGTAGGCCCCCCCCCCCCCCCCCTTATTAAAGCGGGGGTCCAGGGGTCCTCCCCCGGTAAAATTTGGATTTTAAGGTGTAAAATAGTGCTATTTTAGCAGTTTTCAGTACTTAAATTTAAATATTGTAATGGTAAAAATTTTATTAATTTTATTATGAAATTTGTTTGAGTGATGAATAAGAAATTAATTAAAGATTTGGTGCTAAGGGGGGGGGGGGGGGTGTTTGAACCCTTAATCCCCCCCCCCTCCTGGCTACGCCCCTTTTCAATATATGCATATATGTAAAAAGTGTTATAAGAGATGCACGCTCAAACTAAATTAAATTGATTTTTTTGCATTTAAAATAGCTCCTTTTTTTTTTTTTTTTTTTCATTTGTAAAAACACTTTTTTGCTGGATAAATTACTTTCATTGAATTTACCATAGTGAAAGAGTACATTTTTGTAATCTGTTCTATGTTTTGTCAAATTGCTGGTTGGTTTCATGATTTCAGTTGCATTTCGGTGATAAATGGTGTATTTAACTTGCATTTTACTATTATGTGGTTTTCATTTTGGTGTTATCGCAATTCACCATATAATCTTGTCCCTGTTAATGAAACTGAAGTCTGGTTACGAAAGTCTTGAAAAAAAGTCCCAAAATTAACAGTCGCAGTGCTGAAACATTAGGTACTTTACCAGAAGCCTTTTGGTACTTCCATTTTGTGTTTTGACTTCTCACTTCAATTTACAGTCAAACCATGTTAAATATAAATAGTCAAGAGAATATCCACTTAAATCATGTGAGGATTATATCTGAATACGTTTTAGCTTTGAGACAAAAATCTTCACGTTTCTTTGCAAATAGTATTTGTATTATATTGAATTGAATTTGTATTGTATTGAATTTTGCTTGTTATTTATTAATATGTAATCACCCTGTGGTATAAAAAGTCGTTAGAAAATGTTATTAAAAGATCCTGGAATCGGTTCAGATATTTGTAGACACCCTGTTGTAACTGCAAAGAAAACTCAATTGATTCATAAAAATTTACTCAGTCAAATTTGGCAGCCAAGCAGTGACTTTAAATTTTAAGAAAACTAATTAGATTCATTACTGGTTGATTTGTTTAATTTTTAACATATATAATTTTTCCAAAATTTTTGTATGTTGGTTAACATTAGGTTAGTTTGCTAATTTGCTACACACTATATACTGAATATGGCAATTTTGTGTATGAGTGTAGCTATATATAACTATAAAAACTATTAAAAAAAAGGTTTTTCACCACTTATTTTTTGTTGAAGTTAATTTAATTTGTGGCACATCATTAAGACTAAATGGGAAGTTTGGTTAGCACTTTTATTTATTTATCTGTTTAAATATCATTTTTGGGACTTATGAAGGACAAGGCTTAGGTATTTAGCAACACATTATTGTGTAATATGCATGCATGTATTATGACTTCATTGACCAAAGTGTAAAGCTGTTATCTGTGTATCCTAAGACGTTAAAAGACTTGAAATGTTATATCCAAGATGTTTCTGTTATATTGTGTATTTCTTTGTTGTTGTTTCTTAGTTTTTAGCTGACAAGGAGCTTAAAATAAAATTTGATATTTTTTCTGGTTAATTTTATTGAAAGAATTTTTCTTGAATTTTCTTGATTTCATCACAGTGTGCATACAAATATGAACACAACTTTTGATTAGGATATTTATCAACCGGCTAGGCTACAAACATTTGTACAACTTAATGACCATAGTTATTTTACTTATTTTACATGTCTTATGAGACTTTATAAGAATCCTATAAAATTTAAAAAAAAGCACACACATATATGCCTGATAATCTAAATTTGTAAGCTGGTTTTTAATTTGTAATAAGCAAAGCTTCAGAAAACACATTTTAAAAATTTCAAAGATAGCTGAATGCATCTGTTTAAAAAAAATTTTTTAAGTGAAACTTCTCTGCTGATGGGGGCTACAATTTTCGAGCATTACGAAAATTCTGATTGCATGAGGGGAATAGTTACGTACATGGTGGGGGAACTGGGAGATGAGAGTAGGGCAGAGGTATAAATGGCATAGCATAATTGCACACTTGCATACTTGCACAAGAGCATAATTTAGGGCTCCCATACTTGCACATATATGTGTGTGTATGTATGTATGTATGTATCTGCGACCTCAGCCAAAGAGAATTATGTTTCCTTTACCAAATAATATAATAAGAAAGAAGTTTCCGTTCTGTCGCACGTGGACTCCACACAATTTTTTTTTAATTCAAAGTATATTACGATCATTTTTATTCCATCTTCGCTTATCCGACGTTCTATATTATCCGACGTCCCAATGCAAAAAAAAAGCATCAATCTGCAACAACTACAAATTGTGAGAATCAGCATAGGGGCAGCAAAGAAATGGCACTCATTAGAAAAGCAGACTATGATCATAGAATTTATTTAAATCATCCCAGGTGAACTTTTTAAGTACTGCAGTACTGCATTTAACTTCAGTTAAATCTGTAACTGTAAGTTAATATTTCAGGTTTTTTTTTTAAACATAATTATATTAGGTTCTTAATGTGTAATATCATAACATAGTTTGAAGTTTCAGGGTCTTTTTTACTAACATCTCCGTATTATCCGACATTTGTGCACATCTTACGTTCTGCCAGCCTGTTTGTCCGCTAAGCAAGACTTAAATTGTATTAATTTTTTTATTGCAAGAAAAATATCATAAAACACTTTGCCAGATAAAAAAGTTGGACTTCGGTTTTGTAACTATAAACACTTAACATATGTACTATAACATTTCAAATGAATTTTAAAAAAATCATTTGATTACAAAGTACTTTTCAGGGAGAAAATCATTTCAAGGCATTGGAATGCAATTAAATGTGTTTCACCAAATGTGGCAAGTCTTACATGTATTAGAATTCACCACAGGTTAATTTAACTTTGAATTTTAGAATTCAACTTGAAAACTTACCTACAAACAAAGAGTTATCGGAACTTTAATCATGTTCAATAAACTAATCCCTATTCCTACCGCTACTGCAGCCTATGTCGCTGTGCGTTATCTTTGTGAATGGATTGGAATGGACATTCCGTAGCATACTGTGTTTTTTATGGGATAAAACATATAGTGTGTGTTAATCAAATATATTGGTTACTTCTATCCCAAAATTCATTAAATTAGGTTCAATATTAAAGAAGTGATTGTGTAACAAGCATCCAGACTTTCAAAATTTCAAGTTCATAAGTAGTATAAAATGTGTTAATCCATTTTATGGGCTAATTCTGGTTACAATTTTATATTAGTAAGATTTTATAGTAAAACTTTATATTGGTAAGATGTACATAGTAAGGTTCACAAGTGTGAAACGTGTACTCCATCTACATCATTTCACTCCTCATTGTCACCAAAATTGCTGTTGGCTCAAAAACATCAACAATTCAAGATAACTGATACGTAGGGACCGGAAAAATTTGCGGGTTCAATGACTTCTGGGATGAACTCCATAGTTCTACGTACACTCAGTCAAATGCCACCCACTCATTGGCTGCTGTCTTGTGAGGCGTCCCAACGTAGCAGCCTGTGATTCGATAAAGCTTTAGTCGGGTGTTTCTCATTGGCACAGAGTCATCCAGGATAGTTGTGAGCCAATAGCAGAGGCATCACTGAGGTATAACTATTTGTATTTTAGCCTGTCGTGAAATGAATTCGCGAATTTTTCCGGTCTCTACTGATATGTAAAAATTGCAGATAATTCACTTTTACTACAGGTAATTAGAGATTCCTAATGAAAATGTTGTACAGTTTGTTAGTGAAATAATTATTTAATAAATTTTTGTTCTCCAAAAACATTGATACATAGAATTTACAACCCTCTTTACCTAAGAAAGCTAAAACAGAGTAGTTCCGAACTTTAAGCAAGCATACCAGCACTTTGCAATAGCTTGTTGATGCAGATGGTTAAATTCACTGTCATGTTGTTGCCAAAAAAAAAATTAAAACACTGAATGATGCATATGATTTATCTTAGTAGCATTTTACGAGTAAGTTAATACACTCTTGAGAAATTAATTTATTTCAGAAGGATATCACTTGAATAACATATTTCCATGTTTGTGCAATCACCATGTAAATGGCTTGTTGCATGAAAATAAAAAGTTTCATTGATAAAATAAAATATCATTTCTTTATTTAAATGTTTTTTAAATAAAACTTTAAAGAAGCCAATATTCAGTGCCTCGTTTTTGCCAAAGGAAAAAAAAAAGCATTGAAAGACATTTTGCATTAAAATGTGAGCATATTAATTTATTTAAGAGGCTTCTTATGAGAAAGTTTATATGTATTAGACTTAATAAAATGGAAATTTATTTCTGTTGCAAGATGTCTCTGGAATAATAAGACCACTAGGTGTAAACGTTGAGTTCCCTGTGACCCATCGCAACGAATGAATCGAGTATAAATGGGCAGAATGTACATCTCACACTGTTAAATCTGAGAAAATGTCAGCACTTCTCTGTGTTGAGGGAATTGTACCAAACTTGAAGAAATCTTAAAAAAAAAAAAAATTAATTGTTCAAGCAAAGAATGTAAATTTCGTAGTTTAGAAGTATAGCAATTTATGTTATAAAATAATGTTATATTGCATGCCACTGTTGTTACTTTAGGCTCAAACTAAATTTGTTTCTTTATTCAGGGTACCTGACTTATTTTGGTCACTACTGTTTTAAATATAGGACCGAATTAACGACTCTTTGAACATTTTTTTATTACTTGGATCGGTTGAAAGTAGCACTACATCTTAATGCCATGCCTTGCTTTAACTAAAAAAAAATTCTAAAAAAATATTTCTGGCTCGAAAGGTTTTAAAGATGCAAGGGAAAAAAGATTAATGTCAAACACCCCCAAGGCCAAAAACAATTTAGTGCTTGCAGCATCCATGAGTACTAAGCTTGTGGATGAGACAAATGTGAATCTGTACTAAAGAATTTTTTTAGAACCTGAGAACCTGAAGGCATATTTTCAGTAGCAATGTATTTACTTGGCATAACATGTTTCCATAGAATTTAGGTTAACTATTTTCCTAAAGAAATAGGTAACTAATGGAGTATGGATCCAGTCTTAAATTACTGGTTATGTTGAATTACCTGAATTTTTTTCCCCCATCACAAAACTGAGATAGTATTTATAACTTTAGTTGGTCATTACTGGAAACAATTTAAAACATAACCAAGATTTTATTACAAACATTTTCTAGTTTTGTAACAGTTAAAACATCCAGCACAGGTAAGTAGTGAATAATAGGTGTCAAAATTTACAACACAAAAATAAAAAATACTTCTATCATAATGTAAAAATCCATAGGAATTGTCATAAAAACAAAACATACCGACACACAAAAAAAAACATAATAACGTGGTGTGATTGAAATTTTCAAACGATTGCAAGGCAGCTATGAAGTCAAGAAAGATTGTTCGCTGATGCTGGAGAGAAGCTCTGGGAATTTTGGCGGGGCGTGGTCACTGGCGCGCTCCGCCTTCGACCTTGGGGCCCAGCTTCTTGGGCGCCCAGCCGAACCAGTGCCAGAAGCCGGGCCGCTGCGGCGTCGAGGGGTCTCCCCCGGGGGCGGAGCCTTCGTCGGTCTTCCTGCGGAAGTAGTTGCCCAGAGTGGACGCCTTGAGCTTGCCGCGGGGCGAGGAGGCGCCCGGCTTGATGCGCAGGTACCTGGTGAGCGTGGCGTAGGCGCCCCCTGCGTCGGCGTCGGCGCGCTCCCCCGGGCCCTTGGTCCAGCCCTCGGCTGCGTCCAGCCTGGACGACTCGCTGGAGTCGTCCGACGACGCCTCGCCGCCGCGTCCCTGGACGTCGCCGTCCCCGTCGCCGCGTCCCTGGATGTCGCCGTCGCCGCTGCGCGAGATCCCTCCCCCCTCCTGCTCCGGGACAGCGCTCATGTCCGCCGGGGAGTGTCGCGTACTCACGTAGTAGTTGCTCGCGTCAGTCGCGGAAGGCACGGCCCGCTTCTTGCACCCGGGCTTCGCGATGCGCAGATCGAATAGAACGATTCGTAACCAACAATGGAATGCTAATTATTTTATTTTCGGCCATAGACGATAGCGGACCTGAACTTGACCTCCATGGAAATGTGAACGGGAATCCTTTTCACAGACGAGAGACCCAAACTGCCGATCGTGCATCTTCGGTTTTTTTTTTTTTCATTGTAAATAAATATGGCGGTGTTGGTGAAAGGATACTAGCGGTCAATTAGGTTAGGTTAGCTACATTATAAAATACTTTAAAACATCGTTGATTTGGTTAGGATAGCTACATAAAAGATACGGGGGAAAAAAGCATGAACTTCGGGGAACTTCGGGTTTTGGCTCTCTCGTCTGTCAAAATAAGGCATCCCAAATGTGAACTGTTAACAAAGAGCTTGCACATTTTTATTTTTACAAGTCTACCCACAAGGAGTTTGTCGTACGGACTGTGGCAGTTTAATCTCATTTATGCGCCGCACGTTTCTCTCAATTTAGCATTTAACAAAATCTGCATACAACAACCAAGTTGTAATTTTGGTGATTTTTTTGCGTTGGAATTTACCGTTGTCGCACTGCTGCCTGTCGTGTGGCCTGGAGAAAGAAGGCGAAATGTATAACCTCGGAAGAGATAGATGATCAAGTACATATTGCTTTCGCCAGAACTGCCGTTTGGTTTTAAGAACACAGTAATTACTGTTTGTGTGAGCGTGAATTCAATCCGGTGCGAGTTGGATCTGGAAAACTTTACAAATCACTAACCTTTGAAATTATATTATATTTAGCTATCAGTACTCTACTCAAAATATTATCGTTTTAAGCGAAATATAGTTCTCGGAGTATGCACGTATTTTAAGTAACTAATTAAAATATATCGTTGACTTTTAATTTTTTTTTACTTTCTTATAATTTTATTTGTTGCAGTATTTTATCTCAACTATAAAGGCCGACTTACAAAGTCTTTACTTAAGGCTAATGAATGTATTCTTCCATTCGATTAACTTGCAAAGTTTTTTTTTTCTGCAAGCGGGTCAGACAGAGGTTTTACTGCCTCATATAATGACACGACTTCGCCGGAATTATATCGTTAGCATGTATAAAATCAACGCTAGTAAAATTAACAAGTAAATAATTTTAAAATTTCTTAAGCATCGTCGGAATTTAAGTTCCAGGTTGGCTTAAAACTTGTTTTATATATATAATATGTATATATATAATATGTATATATATACATATATAATATTTTCCGGGGAAGAGCCCTCGAAATCTTTTTTCTCTGGGTGCTATTCCATATTCCCCTACGGCCACCACCTCCCTCCTCTTCAAACAATCCCGGCCAAAATATTAGGGTCCCACAAAGACTAGGATCACCACTGTCACTCCTCATTAACAACGTGGACGTGTTATTCAGACACTTGGTTGAAGGGATACACCCATCTTTTAAAACATTGCTGGTAAAAAGTGTCTCACTGTTCCCAGTAACCTTCCACAAAGAAATAAAAGCGCGGTTTTAAATTGTACCTGAAAGTAAGCATAATTCCACTAATCCCTGCCGGAATGAAATTACATTCGCTGGCCTCCACGTATTAATTTTTATTCATTTTTGTCCGGAGGTCGTATATCTTGGAACCTTGTCCCGGAAAGTTTCTGTAGAAGGGCTTCTTAAGGCTAGGTCAAACAGGAGGCGGACTGTCAGCGCGGGCGGAACGACCGCAGTCCGCCGCGGACTAGGGAAGCCAGACAGAATGCGGACAAGTTTAGGCGAACCAGTGTGAAAACAGTTGCTGTCAAGAGTGTGCAATGTGTGATATTGAATTCACTCTCTGTAATTCGTGTTTTCTTGTTGTCATTTCAAGATGTCCAGCAGTTCCTCTGACGAAGAAGAGTTACTTCTTATGTTCGCTTTGAGTAAAGCAAAAAGAAAAAGAAAATGGGTGCATGAAATAAATGAAAAAAGAGAGGTATTCGGCGAGTTTCACCTATTATGCTGTGAGTTGAGTTCATTCGAAGACCGATTTTTCACATATTTTCGAATGTCTCAAGAACAATTTGACAAATTACATACTCTCCTTGAACATAAAATATCAAAAGTGGCCACTAACTGGAGTAAACCCATTGGGACGAAGGAAAGACTAGCTATCTGTTTAAGGTAAGTAATACAATTACTTATTTAAAGATAATTTTTCTCTTTAGTTTAATTATTTGTACAATAAATTTACACTATATTTTTTTACATAACACAATACAATATACATAGACAGCAGATTTTGAAATTTACTTTACATGCATTTACATAATTTTACATGTCTCCTTGGAATGTTTCGTACCATTCTTTTGCCGAATCGCCAGAGGTTGCATGGATTCCAACAAACGGTGGCTTGTTGGTATAGTTCAGATCGGTGTAATCCACTACCCCGGAGGAGGTAGCAGTACAGTTCGGTGGCCACGATGAACTACTTGAATTTAAAGGGGAGGATGGGTGTGAAGTTTCCACTTCGCGAAGTTCAGCCCGGCCAAACATTTGAGCCATCTCCATTTTTATAACTGCTTGTGTTCTAGGTGAAAACCTTTTAAATGTCTCCGCATAACTTAAGAAAAAGTGGTCAATACGGTCGAGGTTGTTCCTAGGTTTGTTGTCCTTTTTGTTATCTAGATACTTTAAATCGCATGAACATCTGTGCTAACGTCCTTTGGTTTGGATTTTTTCTGGGGCGGTATAATTTGGGAATCATCTGTCACACAGCTACCTTCGTTGCTAGCCTCTTCTATCGGATCGTCTGTTTCACCCGTCTGTGGTATATTTGACGCGGTTACCCGTGGAGAAACTGTATCTTGAAGGAATTCCAAGTTTGCCGCCCAGGGCCAATTTTTAAACTTCTTTGCTGAACCTGTAGCTCCCTTCAAGAACTTGAGATACTTCACATATGAATCCCTCAAATTCTTCCATTTGAGTTCAACAGCTTCACCTGTACAAAACAGTATAAAAACATCATTTAAGCAGAACGATAAAATCAAAAACAAGTTTGAAACATAAGTAATAACTAAAACTCACATTAATTTTAATGTATAATAAATGTTACAATAATTAATTCTAATATATTATTCTATTTATGAAACTGTTCATGCTTCGTTTTTATTGTTTCAGGTATTTGGCTACAGGTGATTCCCATAACACTATTGCCTTTTCCTTCCGTGTTGGACGCACTACTGTTTCCAGCATAGTTAAAGAAGTGTGCATCGAGATATGGAACGTTCTACAACCGCTGTACTTGGCTACTCCAACAGAGGAAGTTTGGAGGAAATCTGAAGTTGGCTTTAGAGAACGATGGAACTTTCCCAACTGCATCGGGAGCATAGATGGGAAACACGTGGAAATCAAATGCCCTAACAAGAGTGGATCAAGTTATTATTGTTATAAAAACTTTTTTTCGATTGTTCTCTTGTCCATAGTTGATCCTTACTACAATTTTATTGTCGTTGACATAGGTAGTTATGGTCGGCACAGTGATAGTGCCATTTTCGAGAACTCTTTCTATCGCGATTTTGTTGATAACAAAACAATTCTTCCTCCAAAACCATTACCCGGGACAGAAACCCCCGTCCCTCATGTGTTTGTAGGTGATGAAGGGTTCAAGTTACAAACTTATTTGATGCGTCCTTTCCCAAGAAAGGCGGTCGTTGATAATATAGAAAAAAGAAGTTACAATAAACGACATTGCAGAGCACGACGTATCGTTGAAAATGCCTTCGGCATTTTAACTCAAAAGTGGCGTATATTTTTTAGACCTATCGAATGTAATGTTGATACAGCTGTACACGTTGTCAAAGCTGCTTGTTGCCTTCACAATTTTATTAGAGCTAACACAGAAAATGTCACAACTGATGAGCTAGAATTAACAGACGATATAACAAATCAACCCACCAATGCTTTCTCAGCCACTACTCCATTGAAAGAACGATCTAGTGATGCTGCCCATGCTGTACGAAACCATTTCGTTAATTACTTCAACTATTTAAGTTCGTAAATCATGATGTAAAAATTGTACAAAACTTGCAAAATATTATTACATATTTATATTACTGTTGCATTGTACGATTAAGCTCTTTGTAATGTTTTGTGTTAAATTGGAAAGTATAAATAAATGCGTATATATAGAAGATATCTCATTAATGAATACATAAAATAAAAATATGAATAAAAATAAAATATATTCAAACAATATATTATGAATATAGTGAATACATATAAATAAAAATTATCTTACTACTTTCATGTAGTTTCTCCGCGATATCTTTCCATGCTTCTGCTTTCGTCACTACATCTTTGTAGTCAGGATGACGAACATCATACAAAAAAACACTCTCCCGCACAAGATATATTAATTTTTCCGTCTCGTCAGCCATTGCTGTCCGCGCGAACTTTGTAGAAAATTACAACTGCTCCTCTGTCCGCTGCGGACTAGACTGGTCCGCTGCGGCAGACCGCCTTCTGTTTAACCAGCATGATGCAATCTAAGGTTACACTATGTCCGTGGCGGACGGGCGGCCAGGTCCGCGCGGACAGTCCGCCTCCTGTTTGACTGAGCCTTTAGGCCTATACAGACCACGCAGTCCGGAAAGAGGTTGTGAAGACTTCCTGGTTCCATGGGCAATGGAATACACACTTGGAGTGAGTTACAGTCCGCTTAGCATCAGAGCTTAGGCAGAACTCGTTTAGAAAGTTCAGTGGCGGCCCTAGACACTGAGGGAGCCCTAATATGTTTTGAGAGAGGCCTTACTGGGCGGCCTGGAAGGTAAGGAATAGCCTTCCACGGAAAATCTGAAGAAAAAACTTTTAAAAACATGTTTTTTTTTTTTTTTTTTTAACCAAACTCTAACTTAAATAAGGGCCAGTGCGAAGCCTGATGGCCAGACTCGCCTCTGAGAAAGTTAAATACGTACTGAGAAACATTATTCAATGTCCATGCTCACGTATCGATGGAACATACCTTCTTTATGTTGTAATTGTTTGTCGTGCCTTAAAATGAGGTCAAGTTTTAACACACACAACCCTATGTGCGACTTACTGAACTGACTTATACAATTTCTAACCCACTTATATTTGGCATTTGAAAATTAATTTATTTTGGCTGTCGCATTATTAAGTTTGGCCTAAATTAACAATATTGATTTTTTTTTTACATATAAATTTTTCATTTTGGAGAATGACAATTAACTGAACTTCTAAACTTGCCCCTGTTCTATATCGGCACTGTCTTGTACTGAATTATTTTTAACTTCATTTATTACCTAATCATGTTCGCAGGCTTTCAGTCTGAAGTAGCTTGGCTTCTGGGTTGTAGCCGCGTCCTTAGCGAATAGTGAATTATTCGCCAAGGACACGGCTACAACCCAGAAGCCTAGCTACTTCTACCTAAATCATTTAGCAAACCAGATACATTGATTGAAATTTCACCAAATACAGAATCATATCCATTTACTTATATACAAGTGTGATTTTTTTATTGTAATATGACTATTATCTCCGACCTTTTACTTCATATATACTTGGAACTGAATTTTAATTGAAATATTTAGCCAAAAAATAGGTAATAAATATTTAATTTAATTGAAGGGCTCCGCCACTCTTCGCTCCAATTCATACACATGCTTCTAAAGATATAAGTTATTATTTTCTGGATTTTATTATTTATTCTTTTTTCTTTTGATCACAGTTTTAAAATATACATAGCTGTAACGCCGATTCGACGCAGAACCTATTTTTGCAAGTCTGAAGGGTTTTTTTCAGTTTGGAGCAGGCTGCAGCGTACTGCGGGGAGACCGGAGATGCGAGAACCAGAGATCGGAGAAGCACAAAACGATTTGGAGCGAGAGCTGGGATGTAAAGATTGTCTCTGGTAAAGACGCTCTTCTTCCCTCCCTCTTCCAGGACCCGCACTGTAATTACTAGGAGCTACAGAGCTATCCTATTGGCCGAGAGCAACTCTCCCTCTCCCCAGAGCCTGGTTCGGACACGCCCACTTCTAACAAGTGAGCATCAGCCGCAGCTCCGGGATTTTTTGAATCTGAAAGACCGTTGGTGACGCGCTCTCTCGTCTTTCTTTGTCTTGTCTTGCTTCCAGTTCCGAGTTTGCTGTATAGTGTGATGGTTGGTTATGTATTGAGTGTGTTGTTCTGTATAAATAATATATACTTTTTTTTTACTACAAAGTCTACTTTATAATAATTTAAGTAATCTAGTAGTGCATATGTTCGTAATAACAATAGTGGAGTAAAGGACGTGATTTTGACTTTACGGGAAACAAATGATGTCAAGGAAGAGCGGGAGGCGTGACAACAGTGACTTTCATTGATAAAATGGTGTTACGTATTTTATGCCTTGAAGAATGTGACGTTACTCAGCAGGTGAGGTATATAAGAATTTACTAATTTTCTGTAAGAAAAGGTTTTCTGTGAAAAAATTTGTAACTTGGTTAGCAAAATGTCGCATATTTAATAACTTTGTTTTTTAGAAGAGTTCTAATGCTGACACTAGATAATGATTATAATGTCATGTGAAGATTATAGATACCTACTAATTTACGTAGCGGGATCTTTCTTTATCTGTCATTGCCGAGTTGCTCACTGTCAAAGCTACTATCGCAAAAAAAAAAAAAAAAAAAAAAAAAGTGGCGTTACGTAATGAAAATTGCAAGATGTACGTACTCCTTCAAATAAATAAACGTTTAATAATAATTGTCTCTGCTGATAGAGATTATAGTATTCTCAGAATTTTGCAAAATTATATTTTTAACAGATTTGAAAACTTAAGCGGAATTTAAATTTTATACGCCTAACAACTTCTATAGAACACTAGTATACAGTTTATTTTGTCATAAATGTTGTCCCCGCCACTGTTTACAGGGTCAGTCAGACCTACATTATGTAATGAAATAATCTTCGGATATATATTAATTTACTGAAGATTCTAAGAATTATACCGCAGTTGCGAAATAGTAATTAGTTCGTTTTTAATTTTAGGAGTTTGCACACATGTATGTATTAAATGGTCAATTATGATTGGCTACAATTCGTGTGATTATACATGTGGATTATTTTTTTAGTCAGATGTCTAAAGGCATACATGATAACGGTTCAAGTCCAATCCAATTAAAAATTATTGTGGCTTAAACTTTCAGTTTTAAATATTATTTATAAAATAAAACAAACTTAGGTTTTTTTATAAAATAAAACTGTGATTTATTGTATTATCTTTCATGTATTGACAGCTTAATTTCGTGTTACATAGGAATTATTTTTCTGTTTAGCTTTCTTATCTATGAATATTGTATACGATACATCCAAGTTTATCAGCTTGCCTACCTTAGTTATTATTTATTTATTTTAATTTTTGTTCATGTTGATAATCTTTTAATGTGATCAATTTTAAGAAAAGGCGGATCGCCTTATCTTGGCCACCATTAAATACTAGATAAATAAACTTACCTACATGGCATAATGAAACTTGTATACTTTCAGGTGTTGATGCATATTTTTGTATCCATTCTGTAATTTGTGGATCCGCTTATAAATATTTTTGACGCAGTTTCATTTAATGGGATAGTTTATCTTATGTAAAAAAAAAAAATCCTGGCTGTTCTGCGAAAAGTTAAAACATTCTTCAATTCCTGGCACCGACCGAAACCTTCGTATTGCGTCATGTGACATATAAGGCCACAGGATAGTGGATGTTTGCGGTTGCTTGTTGCTTGCTCCTTGTCGGGTTTTCCCAGGTTGTTTGAATTCGCCTGACAAACTTGAGCTGCAGTTTCATTTTGACCAAATAAGTTTAAAATATCTATACGACTCGTCTCATGTGATTCCCAAGGATGGTATACTTCTTTGAAGTTGTAGCTGAACATTTTTATTGTAAATAATAGAATAAGTATTTAAAATGGACCGCTAAACGTCTGGATTATTGTTAATTGACTTAAAGTTTATAACCGCCGCGAATTTTGTAGCTGTTTAAAAATTATTTCATTGAAATAATTTGGGGTAGTAACATAATAGTATGTGGAAAATAAAGCTGTATGTTATAGCCTTCCCAATTATTTCGGTGAAATTATTTTGCTGCAGCCATCAAATCCGCGGTTGTTTTAGAACTATAATGATTAAAACTTAAACCAGACGCTCAGTGTTACATCTTAAATACTTTATATATTATTTAATTTAAAATGTTGTTCAGCTCCTACTTCACAGATCCTTGGGAATCACTTTAAACCAATGTCGTATAGAGGTTTTAAACTTGAATGACAGTCAAGCTTGTGTACAAACAATTTTAAGGTTTGATTTAACTCGGCGAGTTGGATATTTCATTTTCTTTTTATTACTATTAGTTAAGGTGTTTTCCTGTAAACTTGTCCCGAAGCACCTCTGTATTTGTTTTGGGTTACTGTAAAAGGACATGCAAGTGATGGTAATCATGAATATTTGGCGTGACATTTTACCGCTATTAGACAATATTTAGGTGGCTATCTGTTGAGAAATTTTGAGACTAAACGAAATGCCGCCAGAACTATCGTGATAAATTTACAGGAAACGTCATCAAATAATTGTAATGACAAGAGGAGATACATCCAACATGTTAGCACTTGTCCATGTGCGACCCATGATTTGTGGAAGATGTGGGCCGTAGGAAGCTATAAGATTATAACATTTTGAAGCTGAGGAACCTTAAGTACTTTTCAAAAACCTTAAAATCATACAAATAAAATCTGTCTTAATGCATGTACAATTAGAAGGTTACTCTAATTTTGCATATTCATGGGTCATAAATTGAACTACACATCAGTCATTCAAATCTCGTTAATGAGTTGCATTATTATATTTAAAAAGGAAGCTCTAGATAGGGCCTATGGTTCCTCCTGACTACGCCCTTCACGTAGCAATTACATGACTTGCTTGGTGGGAATGTGTGTATTATTGATGTGTGACGTGTTGTGTTCGCAGAGCAGAGCCTGTCGGCGGGGGCAGAGCGGCCCGTGGATGCCCTAGCAGCGGCGCCGCACAATGGCCGCCTGGCTTCTGTGGATGGTTGGGGGTCTGGTTCGTGAGTCTTCCCACTGCCATGACTAGATCCACACTCATCCACAGCGGCCGGCCGACTGCTTCGCTGGCGCCGGTCCGCAACATTCCTTCCGCGCTTTTAGAGTTACCTACTTCGCTAGCCACGGAGAACAGTTAATTAAATAGTCGATTTTTTTTTTCTTTCAGATTTCGAATTGGACCTTACAATATTTAAAAATTTTCCAATTACTTTTTCTGTCAAAAAATGAGTGATGTGTCCATTTTGAGGTTTTATATAGCGACAAGACTAGATCTGTCGAGTAAAAATTGTTAAGTCTTACTTGCTAAATAAACTTTTTTTTGTCTCCAAGAAAATGATAAAATTAAGAGTTTAGCAATTTTTAAAGAAGTAGAACATATTTCAATAAAATGCCTGGCTGTATTTATACTGTGAGCATTTTAAAAAATGCCGTGAGTAAGGTCACAAAATATATCTTAAAAATAAAAGACGACTTTCAACGTATTTTGGTTTAAGTTACTCGAATGTGCTTCTCTTGATAAAATCGTCTTGATCACATTTAGATAAATAAATGGTTTAACTTTGATGTGATGTTTTAATAAGAGTTAGTACTACTCTACACATTTAAAAGATTTTTTGAGGGGTAGAATTTTATTTTTTTCAGGATTGCAGCATAAAAGAAATGGTAGTTGAGAAAGTTACATTTGTGTCAGTTTAAGTGTGATGACGAAGTAACACGAAAAGGTAGAAAGAAAGACTAGTTATTTTATTCCTGCAACTCAGTGGAGTCCTTGATAAAACAAACGTTGGGTGGTGTTTTTCCGAACATGATTTTTCTTGACATGGCCATGCCGTAATGCAAACACAAAGCCACTTTTAACACAGGATGCAGGAGGCCACCAAAAAGTTACTAAACTGAACAACTGGTTACAGGAAAAAAAATATAACTGTGTTCTGTAAGTCACAAAACTTTTTAATTCTTTTGTTAACTAGTTTCGATGTGCAACATCTTAGCTCTGTGTATAAGGCACATGGTAGGAGTAATTTCGTGAATGTAACGGAAATGTGTAACCATGGTACTGCTATCTGTGGCGGATGGCGCAAACCAACGTTCATAAAGCCAAAGTGAAACTTTATATAGTATTAATTGTTTAATTTTAACAAGATGGGCAAGTCTTTTCCACTGTTATCAGAGCCGTTTCACTGCATTGTTTAGAATTTCGCTCAACCATGTTGACATTGCTACTCCAGCAATTTCCTTCTGTGGTTGCGGAAACTATGTGTAATTCGTGTCCAGAAATGTAGTTGAAAACACAATTTTGCGTATGTATTTATCACGCTCGGGATTATTTTAAGAAATTCTACTTAAATTTTGTGTCAGAGTTTTATATTATTAGTGTATTTTCAACATGAGAACACATGAATTTTCTTGTTATCAAGGTGGCGTGTTGCACATCACTGACAAGTACTGAAAGACTCGCTCATACATTTTTTTTATGTCTCACTTTCATTTATAGTCGCACATTAAATACAAACAGTTGGGGACAATGTCCTGAATGATGTAGAAATTATCTGTGAAAATGTTTTAGCTTGCTAACATGAAAATTGGCACATTTCTGCAAATAGTAATTATATTTTGTATTATGATTTACTAACTTATAGGCCTATATATAAAAAAGGCCTTGTGATATAAATTTTTTTTTGTCACCAGAAAAGAAGTCTCTTAACACCAACATTAATACAAATAATTAATATATTTCTTGACTGAGCCACATTCAATTTCCTCCGAGTGCCCTATCGCAAATCTGTTTTCTTCCCATCTGAAGTTAATATGACCTCTATTTTATTGTGCACGGCTTAGCTGGGTTCCCCCCTCCCCCCAAAAACACCAAAATTCCATAATTCTTGAATTATATGATTTTTTAAAAGTTTTTTAACTCCCGCTCTGCACCAAATTTTTAGATACTGTGGCTAAATATTTTTGCCACACAATGATTAATAACCCTACTATTGATAAAAACTCAAAATAAGATCGAATGTGCAATACTTTTGTGTGGGGGGGGTTTCTTTGCATGTCTCATGCGGCAAAGATTTTTAATCGAAAAACTTTAAGACTATTCATGCTGTAAAAAATTAGTTTGCTAACTTATCAAAGTATTTTTTTTCTTTACAGTATAACTACTCAAATTTACCTATAAAAAAATATTTTGCCCCATAAGTCTACCAAATAATTTTTCCCCTTAAAGTAGGCTATAGCATGTTTGATTATATTTTAAATTGGTATCAATTGTATGGTTATTTATGATGGTGTATCAAACAAATTTAGTCATTAATAGGATCTAATAATTTGGTGCAGGAAGAAGATTTAAAAACTTTTGAAGAAATTTATTAAACTCAAAACCTACAACATTTAAAAAAAAATTTATTCAGAACCATAATTTACTGTCATCGACTTGATGTTGAGTTATGTGACTTCCTATATGTGATTCCAGAGATGGCAGAAGATGCACATTGAAAACAAAACCAAAAATTTATTGGTCAGTGGTGGACATAATGCTCCCCTTCCAATTAATTCCTGAAACTATGAAGGAAAAAAAAATGCAATATCTTGTTGAAGCAGTGTGTTATTTTGGTTGATGCAATGTGGGCTGTTACAACACCTGGAATCACAAAGGCAGCTATGCATGTTGAGAGTGGTAATGTAACTGTCCGAACCCCTTGTTGAAGCAAGTTTTTTTTTTTTTATTTAGTTAAATCCTCTCTTGAAATGGATTCCTGTATCCACCACTTGTACTTCTGTATCATATGCAATTCTTATACAGCGCTCAAAGATTGTATTCTTTCTAAAGCGCCAACCGTTTGGAAATCCAGGTACAAACAAGTGACTACCGCTTCTGAATCGCCAGGTTGCGAAACTAGGAACTCACTCTTTGCATTTCGTCATATTCTGTAGTGAACACAGTGCTACTTAGCTTACTGCTCCAATTCATAATTTTCAATAATAACTTAGCTAAGCTTTTACAACAATCCTATCCGAGCACACGTACAGTGTGCACAGTTTCAGAAGAGACCACGTGATTTGAAAACTGTTTAAGATATCTGAGTGGTGTATGTTATGAAAAGCATTTAAGAATATGCTGGGGGCGGTTGGGTAGTTCTGATTCGGTATTTCGTTTTTAAACTGTATTTTTATGAGAGTGAAAAATGGCTAATGGTGTTTTTCAGAATAATTTTTAGGCATGAGACGCTTGGTAAAGTATTTTAAAGCATCCAAGGGCCTTGTTTCACCCACCTATCTTAATTTCTCCGTCATCTAATGTAATGGTCATCACTCATTTCTCATAGTTGGCCTATGCACGACGAGAAGATTGCACGGCTCTGATAATTTTAACCGTATAATGAACTTGCACAACTTTCCTTTACAAATCTGCAAATTATTTAACAAATTTTGCTTGCTTGAAACATGTTCAAAATGATAATTTTTTTAAAGTTTGATTTAATGAAAGGAAAAAGTTTAACGGTACCGAACATTTTAAGTGTTCTAATTAGCTGAAATGGAGGTACAGTACGGTGTATTGTTTTTGCGTTTTTGGAAGCGCTTACATTTTCACCTTTTAGTGAGTCCTTTTTCCTGATGCCACGAATATGATGTGCAGTATCACGTTTGTAAATGTGTGTTTTAATGTATTTGATGACTACATTTTTTAGACTGCTTGCCTCGTATGATTGGTGCCAGTATGTTGGAGAAGGGGGGGGGGGGGGGGTTGGCCGTGTTTAAAGCCTGTGACATTTGAATTTGCCGCCGACTTTTAAAAGTTAAAAAGTAATATTTAAGGGGCCCGCTTAATCAGGACTGTATGTGTTAGTGAGGCGAGATGATAAGGCGACGCTCGTTGGTGCTTCTAGCGCGGAATCGCCTCTAAGCGCAAGGCTCTGAACTGGCGCGCAGTCTTCTCCCAAAAACTTTTAATTTATGATTTGCATTTGATTTCATGTAATAAGAATCCAAGATGGTGGGTTTTATTAGAAACCCAGCGCGAATCCATCGCGGGTTCAAATGCTGCAGGGGCCAGGGAGCATCTTAGCCGAGATCCGGTCAACGAACGGTTGGAATTGTTCGTTGCAGCCTGGCCTTTGCTATCCCCTCCCCCTTTCTTTCCCTCGCACGCCCGCCGCTATAACGCCGGCCGTGATTGGTCGGCTGGGCAGTTGGCGTTTCAGAGTCGTCGCTCCCGCCTCGGAGCGTGCGTGCGAAAAGGGCTCAAGTGTTCACTATGATGGTGGCGCGCTGCGAGGAGGGAAGACCGTTTCACCTGCCGGGCGAGCATGGTTCTCTTTTTCGCCCGTCATAGGGATGACGCGTCATCGGTATGACGCTTCGCTACTAAAAGCGAGCATGGATCTTTTTTCGCCTTCTGGAAGACGCCTTAGCTACGACATACCCGTCATAGGTAAGGCGGGATTGTTTGCCCGTCGTAAGGCCGTCATAGCCGTCATAACCCCGTCATACAGCCGACTACATGTGTAACTTTCATTTAATACTGGGAAATAATTCTTTCAAATGAGTTAAATAATATGTTTTCGTGAAATTTAAGGTTTTGCCATAATTATATTTACTCAGAAATTACGTATGTGAGTTATAAGATGTATCTAAAAAAAAGGGTTATGTTTTTCTCTGTCTGAACAAACTTCGAAACAACTTGTTTCCGATAATAATCACGCCGCATAAATAAATACTTAGTTTCTATGTTTCGTGTGAATAAGACACATTGATTCTTTTTTCTCGTTATTTTTAACTGCACAATACTCAGTTAACCAAAATATATCATACCTACTAAGAAAACTGCCAATCTGCCTACTTTTGTCATATCACTTAATAAAAAAATAAAGGTCAGGACGAAATAACGTAATATTTCAACTAGATAGAAGATAACATCACATTGGTTAATTATTCTGTATTAAAGTTAAGTGTAAAACACCTATACGCGTGTGGCTTATTAAACTTCTAAAAACAACTCATTTCCCCTTCAGCTTCCATACGTGTAATAAAAAAAAAATCACTTGTAAAAATAAAATACATGCATTTATAAGGTTGAAAATACACAAGAATGCCGCTGATAAATACACAGTAGTCTGATGGTTATTTTAAACCTTCGTTTTATCGCATTTTAAACACAAGGCATTTCCTCCAAACATTTAGTGACTTTTAGGTTAGGCCTACTCCCCACCCTCGTTGGTGGCTAGGTTTGCTCCTGCTGTATCGCATATTGAAACGTATTTTATTCACCTAAGATTCGCTCGAATACTTTCAGTATGATAAAATGGTAACAATGTAGGAATAATAGTGTTTCACGTAGAGTTGAGAGGTTTCGTGTTTATAGTTCATACGAAAATTGTAATTTGTGAGAGGAGCGGCTTATGTGAAAAGAAAGTAATTAATTCCGTTAAAGGGTATTTTTAGTTCCTATACTCTTCTGGTAGTTATAAAATGCAGACACAATATTGTCAACTACAGTTTACGTAATAAATTATATTCAGGCATTAAATTAACAACACCGACTTCGTGTTATATTGTTTCAAGCTTGCAAGATGCTAAATAAATATTATCAGCGTATTCACCCAATACATATGCTACGGTACAAAATAGTGTGAATAAAACTTGTAGTGCACTAGAAAATATGCTATAAACAAGTCTAAGTATAATGTAATTAAATATAACAGTAGTATTTTTTGAACAGTGGGACGTATAGCACACCGAGTTGTTTCGGTACCTTCAAATCGGCAAATGAACTTTAACGGTGACGAAAATTACCAAATAATGATTAAATCAGGTCTAGTATTGTAATGTTTCACGTCGAATCACAAAAGTGTTTTGAAATTCTTTTTTCATCGTATGATTTAAAGTAATAATAACTGACCATTGAAAACAAAATTAATAATAACGGGCAACACATTTCACAAGATCGCTAAATAATATTTTCATATTAAAAACTACAAACTTTCACAGTTTCTAATGCACTCCTTAACCTTCTTATATACTATTTAATAATTATAACCGACTTTGCTATGTAAAATGATTTTATTATATTTTGAGACTGAGACGTGACGGGTGTTTTACTGAGCAAAAAATAGTCTGTAAAACTTATATTTACGGAACGCCAACAGGCGTACAATGAAAATGATATAAATATTGAATATAGTTGTGGAAAATATATAATTCGATAGTCACATCATGCCTAAGTTTTACGAATGTCCACAATCTTGTTTTCGTGTAGGTAGTTTTCTATTGGCTGTAAATTGCTAGCAGATACACCA